>NC_090436.1:803412046-803728384 GCF_031143425.1 Pleurodeles waltl
TGGATAACAAACAGCTGCCCTCATCATCCTTGACTGCTCCGTCACCTTCAACACCGTCTCTCACACCACCTTGTGCGCGAGACTACACAACTCCGGCATCTGCGGCAAACCCCTGGAGTGGATCTGCTCCTTCCTCACTGGCCAAACCCAGAGAGTCAGGCTCCCAGCTTTCTCCTGAAAGCCAACAGAAACCAGATGTGGAATTCCCCAGGGCTTCTCCCTAAGCCCCACCCTCTTCAATCTTTACATGACCGGCTTGCCGAGATTGTCAGACACCACGGGATCAACATCATCTCATACACAGACAACAACAGTTCATTCATCCCCTCACCGACGAACCATCAACAGCCCAAGAGAACTTTCACAACAGAATGAAGGAAATCGCCGATTGGATGAGGGACAACTGCCTCAAGTTCAACTCAGACAAGATGGAGATCCTCATCCTTGGCTCCACCACTACCTCCTGGGATGACTCCTGGAGGCCCGGTGCCCTCGGAACTGCCCTGTCTCCGACTCACCACACATGCAACCTCGGCATCATTCTCGACTCATCACTGTCCATGGCTCACCAAGTCAGTGCCGTTTCATCCTCATGCTTCCACATTCTTTGCCTGCTCCATAAGATCTGCAGTTGTATCCCCATTGACGCAAGAAAAATAATCACCCATGCACTTGTCAGCAGTAAACCCGACTACGGCAGCGTACTCTAGCCTGGAATCAACAAGAAACTCCAGTCAAGACTCCAGAGAATATAGAATGCCACGGACAGACTGATCCTGGACATCCCCCGCCATAGCCCCATCTCTGCCCACCTGAGAGACCACACTGGCAAACGCATCACTTTCAAACTCCTGATCCACTCACTCCAGGCAAATTCACTCTGCTCAATTGGCTCTCATCGCCATCCCCAGGATCTGTAAGAACATGGTTGGAGGAAGACCTTTCTCCTACCGCGCCACGCAGACCTGGAACACAATGCAGCTCCACCTCAGGCAGTCCCCATCACTGGCTCAGTTCAGGAAGGACCTCAAGACCTGGCTCTTCGACTGACCCCTGTCCCCCGGCTAACGCCTTGAGAATCCCTGGGTGATAAGCTGCGCTATAGAAATTATGATTGATTGGTTGAAAGAAACTAGTTTGAGCGTGCCTATCAAAAGCCCCAGACACCGGCAAGAAGCCAGAACACTACTACCATTAACCCGGGATCCACACCCATGCATCAGGTCAGAACACAATTCAGATAAATAAGGACGCAATACCCTGGAGTAGACCAGACCTCCGCTAGCATTATATCTAAAGCCTTGGCCACTGGCAGGTGGCCAAGGCCCTTTTGCCATAACTGAGGGCTCCAGACACCAGCAGCAAGCTAGAATTCCACTGCCATTATGACTGAGGGCCCAGACACTAGCAGCTGGCCAGACGTTCATTGCTTTAAAGAGGGCCAAAGACAAAATCCAACTAACATTGTAAATGAGAGCCCCAAATTCTAGCGGCAGGCCAGAACTTCACTGGCATACCAGAGGGCCTAGATACCTGGAGCTGTTCACACCATGGCTGCCATTACAAGCAGGGGCGCAGGCACAGGGGCTGGCCAGAACCTCACTGACTAACTAACCATGCTCACTGTGCCACTGATTTCAAGCTAGCTTGGCTGATGAAGGGTGATACCCTGAAACCGGTCCCAGAATGCTTGTTTCCGGTCCAGGGAGGATCTGGCTTGGCAGTTCGGGCTGGACTGTTCCCATGAGGAACAGGGTCAAGACTGATTTGCAAATGGCTGGGTCCAAACTGGGGTGGCATGGTGAGCAAAAGAACGATGGATTAAACCCAGATCTCTGACTGTGGGTGAGTGTTTGCATTGTTCAGCACTCTATCCATCATCCTTTTGTGTAACTAACCGAGAGCCCAGATATTTGCAGCTGGCCAGAACCTCGTTGCCATTGTAAACAGGGACCAATTAGTGGTAGCTGGACAGAAACACACCGCCAAACCAGGGGGTCCAGACACTGACAGCTGGCTACACCCTCACTGCTATCACAACTTATGTTTGGGCAGTATTAGTGATGGGCACCTCATCGTATTCTTCCATCATTTTGTGCCACGTGGATTTATAGGCTCCCACTGCTTATCTTTAAACAGTGCTTTTAATGAAAATACGTAAATTCAGGTACACACTCTCTAGAGTACCTGCTTGCTTCTGAGAAGTGCTGGTACTCTCCCATTAAGGGGCATATTTATACTCTGTTTGCACCGAATTAGTGTCATTTTTTTTAACTCTAATTTGGTGCAAAACTAACTCCATATTTATACTTTGGTGCTAGACCCCTCTAGCACCAAATTTATGGAGTTAAAGTCATTTTTTGAAAGTGGAGACCTACTTTGCCTTAATGAGATGCAAGGTAGGCGTTCCCGTGCAAAAAATGACTCTATGGCCTTAACGCCATATTTAGGGGCATATTTATACTCTGCGGCATATTTATACTCTGTTTGCACCGAATTAGTGTCATTTTTTTTTCACTCTAATTCGGTGCAAAACTAACTCCATATTTATACTTTGGTGCTAGACCCATCTAGCACCAAGGCCCTGATTTAAACTTTTTTTGCACCGCATTAACGTCATTTTATGACGCAAAAGTGGCGCAAACTTACAAAATATTGGCCCTTATTTATACTTTTTGCTGCAAAACTGCACTAACTCAGTTTTGGACCAAAAAGTTTAGCACCGGCTTGCACCATTTCTGTGCACCAGCCGGGCACCATATTTATGGAATGGTGCAAGCCGGTGCAAAGGGTAGGCTAGAGTTAAAAAAAATGACTTTAGTCTGGTGGGGCTGGCAGTATAGAAGAAGAGGGTTTAGCACAAAAAAATGGCTTTAGGCAGGTTAGAGTAAAAGAAAATGACTCTAACCAGATTAGCGTCATTTTATGGTGCTAAACCTACCATGCCACATGACTCTTGCCTTAGAAAAGGCAGGAGTCATGCCCACCACCCCAGTGGCCAGCACAGAGGTCAGGGGTCCCCTGGGCATGGCCATTGCACCCTGTGCCATGTATGGGTGCCCATTTCAGGACCCCCTATGGCACTTTCAAAAATAAAATGCACTTACCTGTACTTACCTGGGATGGGGTCCCCCATCCTCGCAGCCCTCTAGTGTGGGTGGGGGGTGCCCCAAGTGCCTAGGGAGGGCACCTCTGGGCTTATTCCATGGTGTTCCACCATGGAAATAGGGCCACAGGTCCCCTAAAGCCTGACCTGACCCTGGTCTTAAAAAATGGGGCAAAGCAAGCTTTGCCCCATTTTTTGACCCCTCCTCCCTCCCTTGCACCATTTTTACATGGGAGTATAAATATGGTGTTAAGGCCATAGAGTCATTTTTTTGCACAGGAACGCCTACCTTGCATCTCATTAAGGCAAGGTAGGTTTCCACTTCCAAAAAATGACTTTAACTCCATAAATTTGGTGCTAGACGGGTCTAGCACCAAAGTATAAATATGGAGTTAGTTTTGCACTGAATTAGAGTAAAAATAAATTTACGCTAATTCAGTGCAAACAGAGTATAAATATGGCCCTTAGCGTCAAAAAATGATGCTAATCTGGTCAGAATCATTTATTTTGACTCAAAACTGCCTAACGTCATTTTTTTTTAAGCTAGCCTACCCTTTGCACCGGCTTGCACCATTCCATAAATATGGTGCCCAGCTGGTGCTAAAAAATGGTGCAAGCCGGTGCAAAACTTTTTGGGGCAAAACTGCCTTAGTGCAGTTTTGCACCAAAAAGTATAAATAAGGCCCTAAATGTATTGTACCAGTGCTGAGAAGTGCAGTACTGTCCCTTTCAAATTAATGAAGTGCACACACTCAGTACCGGACAGTACCTGCCCATTTAAAGCACTGAACTGATTTATTCTGACCCAAACTGGGAGGACTCTGTCAGTGAAATCCACGAGGCTGCACTCTGCAGGAAGCCAAAGGAAACAGACAATGCACAAATCATGACATGCATTTTGAAATACTGCTTGCTAATGAGCTCCATTCTTGGGAGGTTAAGCAGGTAGCTAAAGGGAAAATGGAAAATCAATCAAGGATAGAAATCTTTGACAGAGTAATACAAGTTGATCCCGGCTGCTTAAGCGGTTTGTAGCCTGTTTATCTTCGCTTTGTGATGCTGAATCGGATGTTTTGTGGGATTCACTTTTATTGTTTCACAAGGAAGCCGTCACTGATGGTTTATTGGAACCTCTCTTGGTCTTTCTGTGCCAGACGAGCGGGATTAGTTTGCTGCACAGATGTTTTTTCAGTTCTGAATGTCATGGGCCTGTCTCTTTTGCTAGAGCGCGCTGTCCCGATGCACGTCTCTAATTAGACGATGCCTCGTTTCCAGGATTGCATTCTACGGGTCAGGCATGCCTGGTACTGCAGCACCCGAGCGACCTTCCAGACCACGTGGGTTTGTTCGCCCTCTTCCAGTAACAGATAATACCAGTGTCAGACTGGGACTGAAAACAAGCTCAGGCACCAAAATTAAAGTGGCCACCAATTAGCGAATCAGATAGCTAAAAAGTGTGCCACTTTCGCAAATAGGGCAGTTTTGAACTTGTGAAGACACGTTGGAACCCTTGGGACATATTTAAGAAAAGTGGTGCTGCACAAAGTGCAGCGCCACTGTTCTTGCGCCCTTTGTCCTCCCGGCCGCCACCATGTGTGTGCCTTATTTAAAATATGGCGCACCATGGCGCAGTGTGGAGGACAATAGCGTCATTTTTTTTTACGCTATTGATGTACTCTGCAGGAGTAGCGCCAAAATATTGGTGCTACTCCTGCAGAGTACATAGGTGTCCCTTGCATGCTATTGCATGCCCCTTTTAACGCCTGCTCTGAGCAGGCATAATGTAGCGCAAAAGGTTACAAAGTGTCGCAACGCATCTGTTGCACCACTTTTTAAACATGGTGTTTTGGGCCTTCTAACACCACATTAGCACCAAAAAATGACACTAATGTGACGTTAGAATGGCGCTAGGGACTCTTGAATATGCCCCTTTGAGTCTTTGTTGAAGGATGCTCAAGTGCATATATCACGTGACATATACAAAGTGTATTTTGTTTAAGCATTGTTATGATTACTGTGCCAGATTTAGTTATTCACTTCCCTGAAATAAATTATTCCGGTTAACTATTCTAAATGTTGATCTTAGTTAGTAGCAATGTGTACCAGTTGGTTCATATTAGATTGTGAGCTGATACCTAGGGCCATACATACCATGATGAAAGCAGTTCTGCCAGAAATTTCATGAAAGTTAGCAGAACTACAACATGCGGAGTCAGGCTGGTCGGGCAAACCTTCAGGCAAGGCCACGAAAATTATGACGCAGGGGGCGACCAAATAATGCGTCAAGTTTGACTAAATTATGCAGCAAGGAAAGGTAAATTATGTGGCATAATGTGGCACATTTTGTAATAGTATTAGTTCATTATGTTATAATTTGTACTCACTGAAACACTGTCTGGGCAAACATTTCTTTTCAATAGTACCTGTTTAGAAATCAGACGCACGAATAAGCAACTAAAATATGACAATTCAACTATTGTGATGGGCCTTTAGTAATTTTAGATCAGTTTGGTCTGGAAACTATTTTGTTTGTTAAAATTTGAGGAGTATGCTGCAGATGAGGAATTATGTGGCAAATGCAGTAATCCATAACTATGCAGATAGACGCTGCAGCTGTAGAATTGCATAATTCCAGTGGCCCTGCCTATAGGAATAAGGCATTGCCCAAAGGTCTGACAGATCAGTGTGTAGGCTGTTTTTTGGCTGTTATTGCCTGCAGCAAGCACGAATCCTTGCAGCCTTCCATACCTTGCAAAACACACATAGCTTGTTTTTACAAATTCAAAACAGCACCAGTTTGCAAACATGGACCATTTTCTAGCTATCTAATTCACTCATAGGGGCCACTTATAGTTTGGTGCCCAGGGCTGTTTTCTGCCCCAGTCTGACCCAGACAATACGCCTTCTCTTTCTGTGCTTCATAAGACTGAAAATCGGCATTCCATGCTTTAAAGGTGATGTACATTAGATAAAACTTGCTATCCCATTACTTTCTGTTCGTCGGCTATATCAGTAATACAAGACAGGAGGGCGGATCGCAGCAGCATCTGCGTGGTTTCCTGGATGGCTTAAAGTCCAGGTGCCGGCCGGATGTTACAATGTGCAGATTGCAGCCAGGCTGGCATTGCCTTGTGCGATGTGGTGTAGTCTGTGTGAGAGCAGTGCTTTAAATAGGCCGGTACTGTCCGGTACTGAGTACCGGCACTTTTTTATTTTGAGAAGGAGAGTACCGGCACATCTCAAGGAAAACGTAATACTTTTAATTGGAGAGTACCGGCACTTCTCAGAAGCAAGCAGGTACTCTGACGCAGAGTACCTGCACTTCCATTTTTCCATTTCAAGCACTATGTGAGAGGGAAATGGCGACCAAGAGTTCTTTTCGCATTTTCTTTCAGGCTAAGTGTGCATAGCAGGGCCTGGTAGAACAGTCGTTCTTGTCAGGACAGAACTGTTTATTTTAGATGGAAAAAATGTGCTGAAATGTGGACATTTTTCTAAAATTAGAATATATTCTTTATTACCTAGAAAATGTAAACATCAAAAAATCATGAACAGAAATTAAGAATTTTCTTATGAGGCAAAATACTAAATTTACCTCTGCGATGCTGTCATTTTATGTGTTTGGATGTGCTTTTTGTAATTAAACTGTGAGTGGCAGGAATTTTATTAAAATCTGAAACAGCAGAGGCATCTCACACAGATAGGGAAACGGCTTGTCGTAGCTGCTTTGGGAGGTTCTCTGCGATTGCAGAACAAGATGTCAAAGCGCAGTGGATCAGGGCAATGTGCATGTTTGTTATTTAGAAAGATGCCTGTGTCACTCATTTCATGAAAACATCCCCTACCACTGAAATTTAATATGTCGAAAAAAATTGAATACCGCCAGTAATTAAAAATTGTAATTAAACTAGATAAAGTCTCCAAGGCTAAAAATGTTGTCAGCCACAGACAAGCAGAGCTGTACTCCCAACCACAGAGTTGAGTTTTAATAGTTAAGACACTCTACAATATTGAAGTTGGTCATGTCCTTCATTTCTCTGATCTGGAATGAAAGATCTTTACTACAAAGGTTTCCTCTTCCTTTATGTATATCATTATTCATACCCATCAACTAGGCCCACCCGAATTCATTACCTCATCATCCCTCTCTCGCTTCCCTTCGTTAATATGTTGCGGCAGTCCTGCCTCACCAGACACCCATGCCATGTGATTTTCCGCTCCATTCCTCCTGTATGTACAGCACAACCAGACACAACCCCTATGTTTTGGTTTGCCTGGACTACCTGGGAGGGAGGGATGTAATGAATAGAAGCGAGGGAAGAGGACTCAGAGTAATGCAATTACCGGTAAACAATTGAGACCGTGCCGAATTTATAACCTTTGGGAAATAAGTGAAATGCTCGCTTATTATGCGGTTTGTTTAGGGGCCTAGGTAACAGTGCAGCTGATGTAGTGGCACTGGGGTTCAGAAGTGAGAGAGGCCAGTTTCAGCCCCATTAGTGGCTGTTTTTACTCCCAACCCATGAGATGGAGAGCCAAGTTTCTTTGGTTTTTCCTGGGGTTCTTGGTAACCACTGAGTTTATCCAAATATTTATTTATTATTGACACACATGAAAGAGGAATCAGAGGACATCTGACCTGCCGCTCTCCTATTCGGCACATTTTCTGTTAGTCAGGACAGGAATCTTCCACATTACACTATCACAACATCAAAGTTTTAATATTAGCATGCAGTTTATATCAGTTCCACAATACTGACTACCAATATATTGTCACAGTAATTAGATGTGGGGTTAATAATAGTAAATGTATATACCACTTTCATATGCTTACCTTGATGATATGCTGGTAGTTAGTATTGTGCTAGTATACATACAGTTCAATATTATTAGCCTCAGTATTGACAAATTCAAAACAGCAGGAGGGCAAAACTCAAGAGTGTAACAGTGGACCACTGTAGTAATATACTCTTTGTTTGTAGAGCTTGTGGGCGTTTTTTCCACCCATTACGTTTTATTTTTGAAGTCATTCTGTGTTTCAAGAAATGATTCAGGTCCTGCTAGAGCACTGCAACAGGCCTTCGTCTCAGAGCACTGAACTTGAGATGGCAAATATTTACTCTTACAGTATGAGGGACATGAACATTATAACTACGAGGCAGAGCTTCAAACAAGCTTTTCAGGCGAAAGAGTAGCCCCATGGCTCCACTCGTGAGGTAGAGTGGAGAAGAAAGATCAGTCCCGTGGCTCTGCTCGTGGGGTAGAATGGAGAAGAGAGATTAGTCCTGTGGCTCCACTCATTTTTGGAAGTCATTCTGTGTTTCAAGAAATGATTCAGGTCCTGCTAGAGCACTGCAACAGGCCTTCGTCTCAGAGCACTGAACTTGAGATGGCAAATATTTACTCTTACAGTATGAGGGACATGAACATTATAACTACGAGGCAGAGCTTCAAACAAGCTTTTCAGGCAAAAGAGTAGCCCCATGGCTCCACTCGTGAGGTAGAGTGGTGAATAAAGATCAGTCCCGTGGATCTACTCGTGGGGTAGAATGACGAAGAAAGATCAGTCCTGTGGCTCCACTCATGAGGTGGAGTGGAGAAGAGCGATATGTCCTGTGACTCCATTCATGAGGTAGAGTGAACGAGAGAGATCAGTCTTGTGGCTCCACTCATTACATCGAGTGGAGAAGACGGGTCATTCCCTTGGCTCCACTTATGAGATAGTGTCGTCTCTCTTTTTCCAGTGGAGCATTTCCAACCTTGAAGCAAAACCTAGTACTGGAAATGACTCTGAAAAGTGAAACATTTACCCTGCAATGATGTCTGTGGCCCACAGTTGTCTTTCTTACAGCAGAGTCTAACTGGATGATGAAATTGAGCCTCAAGCCTTAAAGGCAACCAATCCTGGCTATCCATGATAAAAACTGATTGCAGGATCTTCCCAGAAATTAATAGCATAGATCCACTTGATTCCTGAAACAAAAAGGACTACTGTAAAACACACACTCTTAAGCTCTACTTCCCCAAGGAATGACAAAGAAAGCTTTAATCAATTTAAAAACAGTGCAGTGTAAGTCATCCTTGCGAAAAGAAATGTGGGCAAAATTAAAGGCAAAACCTACATAACCCTGGTACTAATTACCAGTGACCCCTTAAAGCAATGGGGCCAAACGAGTGGTAATCCCCTCGAAACTCCAGCCCTAAAGCACATAATTCCAGTTGGATCCAATTCAGTCGCATGAGTCAATTCTGTTACAGAGCGTAAAAGGTAGGCTGTTTAATGTCTGCAGAGAAACTAATAAATGTTCTTTGGTGAATAACTTGGTTGCAAAATACACATCTAAATATTAAAGACGTTACAGAGACATAATTCCCCCAGGCCTATTTTATATTATTAAATAATTAACCCACTACCACACAAATCAAGATCATTGTAAAGAATAGCAGGTCCAAAAACAATTGATAATTAGTACTGGTTAGCCCTAAGCTGCTTAACTCTTCTAGGAGCCATATTACACAAAGTGCCCCGGGGGCATAACAGTCATTTGGGACAGCTTTGCGTGGCCCTGGGACACCTTGGTATGACAGAAGAGGCCACAGATGCTTGTGCGACCCCTTCTGTAATACAGATAGTGCTGGTGCACCTATAGCACCAGCGATATCATTAGAGGGCATTCCCTTATATGCATGGGGCGTGGCCCCATGCAAATGATCGAATCTCTTCACCTCTGCACCCGCGCTATATTGTAGGGGTGGGCGCAGAGGCAAACATGCTTTTAAAAGACTCACTGACAGTGGGCACCAAAAAGGTGGCACACTTTCAGTGCACCTTCTAAAAGCAACCCACTGGAGGGATAAAAAGGGGTCCCAGGGACCCCTCAGATGTTCTCTTGCAGGTGGGTGCAGTGATTCACTGCACCCGCCTGCAAGGGGGTATCTAATCTCTCTGAAAAGTGCAGGTGGGGTGCCTTCTGCACAGAGAATCACAGAGCAACTTTTAAATAGCTGCTCCGTATTTCTCTTGAATGTGCTGCCCTGGGTGCAGCACGAGTTTGCGCTTACCCTAAGGGCAGCTCATTCTGCCTAATAGGGAGTACTTTCCCTGTCTGCACCCGGCGCCGTGGCGCAAAGAAGGAAAGTGCACCCTATAGGTAATATGGGCCCAGGGTGGCTGTTGTAATTAAAAAATGTATTTAGTTTCTTTGTGGAGTGCTCAACACCACTTTACAGGTGTTTCAAATCACTAGGAGAGGCAACCTGGGGGGTGTAAGCAGTGGTACGGTGGTGTATTGAAGTAATAACACGACTTAGGTGAAATATGTGAAAGTCAAAGTATGATCAGATGCATGAAAAAAATGTTTTTTATCCTTTCCAGAATTACAGCTAGTTCACTTCAAAGCTAAGCGGGAGTGGGAGGAGTGAGTCAGAGGGTGGAGCTGTCAGAGTGCAAAATTCCACTGTCAAGGTTTCTGTATTTAGTAGGTTGAAGGGTAAGCAGGTTCAGGGACGAGGCCGTAGTAGGCTAATTGGCTAACACTGTGAACAATCATCATTGGGTGGATCGAACCGCCCCATGTTGAGATTCGTGAGTAACGAAACAGTTTGAAACTCCAATTCTTTATTTATTGCTAGTTAATTAGGGCTTAAAGTGCAGCAGTCAATACATTTGGTGATGGTCAAAGTGTATGTATGGTATTTGCAGTAACCTTTTCTAGACATAACCATTGACAGAACAAGTAAAATCTGATGCAGGGAAAAAGCCAACAGGGATAAGATACTCATTGGTAGTTATAACTCATGGAAGATGCACTTAGCAATATTGCTACATTGAGGAATAACTGTAATACTGAGAGAAAGCAAGACATGAAGTTTTCAGGAATACTTTGACAGGACCGAAGTAGGTGAGACAATGAGGGTAGCCAGATGAATCGACTACTGTAAGAGGGAGGGAGCACTGAAATCATTTTCACACTTTGAAATGTTGAAGTACTGAAGCAGTTTGTTTGATGTTTATCATCATACCAGGTACCACCAGCCCTTGATCCTAAAAGTTAATCTGTAACTTCAGATGCAGCTCGGTATAATCAGTGTATGTATGGAAACTGATGCTGCGTGTTTAATGATTTGAACTCAGGGGCTTGCATGTAAAATAGACTAGAGAATGTGTGGACCCTTGTGAGACGTTCTGGAAAAAAAAATATTTTTGGAAAGGAAGGTCCATAAAATTGAACTTATATATTCAGTTTACTATAACTGTGAAAATAAACGTAGAGCAGTTTCAATACAAGCCGATCAGCCAGGAAGGTAAAGAGCATCATGTGGTCAGTGGTATCAAATGTTGCAGTGGATGGCAGCCTTATTATTAGTACACAAGCGTGGCATTGATCCACAATCTCTAAGAGATTCTCCTAAATGTTAGAGTAACTTGAGTCTATTGGCCAGGACAGAAGATGGGTTCAAAAACTCCTAACACAATGTGACTCAAGGTGAGTGATAA
The DNA here is from genome assembly GCF_031143425.1 of Pleurodeles waltl. Classification (NCBI taxonomy): domain Eukaryota; kingdom Metazoa; phylum Chordata; class Amphibia; order Caudata; family Salamandridae; genus Pleurodeles; species Pleurodeles waltl. The sequence goes on from NC_090436.1 coordinate 803,423,650, forward strand.
ATTGCATGGTGATTACAATTTGGAGCGCTTCAGCTAGGAAGGGTAGGGAAGACAGTGGGTGGTAGCTGCATAGAATATCTAATCCTGCTTTGTAGATGAAAGCATGAATTATATTTTGCTTGATTTTCTGTGATAGTAATCCAGTTGAGAGATATGTGTTGATGAGTTTAGTAATTAGATTGACCAAGATTGATAGATCTAGGATGGCTACCTTGGTATTGCTGGTGATTTTTGTCGATTAAGCTTGTTTCACAGTAGCCACAAAGCTAAGTATCTTTGTTTCACGAGCAAGTTTGAACTCAAGGATTATAGTGCTGCTGAAGGCTTAATTCAGCTCTACAACATGCACTGGTTAATGCCGAGGATGTTGGATTGAATAGTGTTAATTGTATAAAATAAAAAGTACATATGATTGTTGCAAAGCAGAGGGGCTGCACATTGTGGTGCCATTACCAGATCGCAGTTGATCCTGGAATAGATCTTTGAATCAATTATCAACATAAAAGATTTTTTATTGTAACAGAAGTCAGGCAGCACCTGTGTCAAGGAGGGTTGCGTTCCTAGCCAGCATCTTTCAAGTTTCCTTACATTTCCTGCCATTTGAGGTTTGTGAGGTGTGAGAAGAGCACCCTGGTCAAGTGCAGTGACAATCCCATTTTCGATGACATCCAGGAATGTAGGGGGGTAATTGGATAGTGGTGATGAAGTGCTAGGAAAGACGTTGATGAATGGCATCGGGTTAATAGCATGTAGGTTTCTAGCTAAGAGGTGCATCTCTGGGTTGCTCTGGTGTGTTACAGAACTTCCCTGTGATGTCAAAGAGATTGTGCTTGGACAAAGAAAATGGTGGCAGTTTGGAGATGTGGATATTTCAGGATCAGAGAAAATGTCAAAGCCAATATAGGAGTAGATGTCTGTGTTTCGTGTCAATAATTTGGATCACATTGAGGTTATCAATGCTAGTAAAAGTGCTTTGATTATATGCATTTGAGCGGCACACTGAAGTCCATAATGCATGTTATTCAGACTTGTTAAGCCAGGTGGTAAATAATACCATTGAGATATTTAAGCTATTTGAGAAAACTGCACAGACATATAAACGAGAATGATTCCACTGGAAAACGTATCAGAGTAAATGTGGGAATCCTTTCACTAGAGGACTGAATCTGGTCTGTTATGCTGCCATTGATCTCTAGTTTCAAAGCTGCAAGTTTAATCCACTAATTAATTTTCCCTTTTTTCTGGTCATCACATGGAGGACCCTCATGGCTCACCTAATTGTTTTAGCTTTCCTTCATTCTTTTTTCTACAAGGTGGACATCTGAAAGGAAACTTGTAAGCCTACAACAGCTATAACTAAACTGCAGTGGTACCTAGTGAAATTCAGCCTTGTGCGACAAGAGCACCACTTTACAACCAGTATTTTTGTGAGCAGTGTACTGTATTGTGAACTGACCTATGAACTAAGAGGTCTGTTTACAAAATACTGATCCCTAATAGGTTGCATTTCAAGCTACATCATGAATATTAATAAGGTAGTTCACAAATTGCGACCCAATATGGATTGCTTATAATACTAAACAAGGGTAACCATATATGACAAGGGGGATCAGAGTCAATATCCCATATATTCATAATGTCCTGTGGTACTCATTCAGAGTGTGGGAAACCCACGGAAGATTCTAGGGAATCTGCCACCCAATGTCATATCATTCTATCACAGCAATATCCTCTTACTTGAAAAAAAAATAAAACAAGGGACTGATATAGGTTAGTGTCAACAGTATATATTCACAATTTACATGCAGTGGTCAGTTGATCGGTGAACAAAGTGCAGACGACACAGTGCTCAAGTAAGTGAACAAACATTTACACCACATCTTACAAAAGACAGTCTACAATGCAGCAGCATTGTTTTTGTAATGCACTAACCCACTTCTGCAATTAAAAAAGCCTTCCTAAATTGCAAAAAGGATTTTGTTACTCATTACAAATTGCATTAAGGAGGGGGCATGAAAAGGGCCAAGATCACAATTACAGTTGCAAACTATTGAAAGTTACCTACACCTTAAATAAGGTGGTAACTCTTTTGTACATGGGAAGCTGTCCCTGTTAAACAGCTTTTCCTTTGGGAATTCTGTTGGGAAGGCAGTAGGAGCACCGGCTGCTGCCCCCAAAGTCTTCCCAAGCCAGAAACATTTTTATTGCATATTCATTAGGCAGTCATTCTGCAACCTCCAGCAAATGGGCATTTCAGGATGTGGCCTATTAGTACATTGGTTGCATTGCAAATTTACGATTCAATCGCGAAAAGTTCGTGTGTAATTCATACCCTCTATCTGCAACCTGTCCGTAAGTACATCTGACATTAAGTTCTAGAATTCCACCTCTTGAAGACATTCAATTTTTGGAGGACTGAAACACAACAGAATGTGTTTAGAGAGCTTTGCAGGAAGTGGGTATTTTGTGATGTTCCATAGTTGATCTCTTGCTCTGTGTTAGACCTGGCCCTTTCTGCAGGGTCATCCCCAAACTTCTTGCCTCCTTTCGCCTTTTTGTTTCTGACCTCTTGTTGTTGGCTCTAAGACTCTGAGCACTTTATCACTGCTAATCAGTGCTAAAGTTCAGGTGCTCTCCCTTCTAAAGTTGGTATGATTGGCTTACACCTAATTGGCACATTTAATGTACTTGTAAGTCCCTTGTACAGTAGGACCTGTAAATTAAATGCTACTAGTGGGCCTGCAGCCCTGCTTGCACCACCCTCATAATTAGCCTTTAAAACCTGTCTCAGGCCTGCTAGCGCAGGGCCTGCATGCACAGTTTGCTGCCACAAAGACCTGGCATCTAAATTTACTTGCCAGGCCTAGAACTCTCCTTTTACTACATGTAAGTCACCCCTTAGGTATGCCCTAGCTAGCCCTATGGGCAGGGTGCTATGTATGTAGAAGGCAGCACATGTGCCTGGTTATGTGGCCTGTCCTGGTAGTGACAGACAGCCTATTTGGTTTCTCACTGCTGAGTGCTGCCTTGCACATAGGATTGCATTTGACATGCTCTGATGCTCTGATTTATGACTAGGGGGTATTGTCTGATTTATGAGGGGTAGCATAGACATCTTTGGTATGGTTGTAAAGGTAGTGAGAAATGCTGCTTACTGGTGTAGGTGGATTTTTTATTATCATTATAGAAAGGCCACTTCCAGAAAGTGAACATTTCTCTGAGCTTATGACTCTGGTGTTTTACAGCTTGACTCCAATCCACATCCGGGGCAGGGTGACAGCTGGGCTTTGTGCATACTTTTCAGACAGCCTGTACACAGGGAGGGTGGGGTGTCACAGAGGTGCATCTGCATTTTGAAGGGGAGGCGGGGCATACCTGCATTTGTAAAGGCTGTGACCTGGCCTCACACAAAAGGCTTGTTTAGCCCCAACTGATGTCTGGAGCCTGGGCTGGAGGAGAGAGGGGACACTCCTAGAACCAGTTGCAACTGGTTGGAACCTCTTCTCTCCCTCTTTGAAATTGCTTTGCAAAACTGAGTATAAGTAGAAGGGATTTTCCTTATCTAAAACACACAAGAAACATCTTGAGGAAATGGACACAGAATGCCGCCGGAGGGACTCACCAGGAACCACCTTGGACTGCTGCTGTGCTAACCTGTGACAGGCTGGGCCGCTAGGATAAACTGCATCCCCCTTGTTCTGACCTGTTGCTAGGCCCAGCCACTCTGTGCTCCACTTGTGTCCTCCAGGGGCTGTGTGCTGTGGCACCTGCCCCCTACATCTACTTGGCTACCAGCGCAAAGGAGCGCTTTACCCCACTGCACAGTGTCTGAGGTGCGATTCCCCTAATTTCATTAGAGCGTAGGGAGTAGCGCTCTACTTATTTCCTCGGCTCCTTGAGAGCACCTTGTTTTCACATCCTAAAGTGCCTGGAAAGGGCTTTCATTATTCCTGTGAGGGAGAATCACTGCTGCGGACAGGGCAGCTTGTATTTCCGAAGTGCGCCGGAAGCGCGCCGTGCTGTATGCTCCTGGGGCACAAGAAAGTGAAGTCAGAGCGCTTCTGGTTGGTAACCCTGGGCACAGGAGCCTTTCAAGAAGCGCCCCCAGGGCACAAGCCGGCATCCATTCCTGGAGCCTGGGGCTGCTGCCGCTGAGCCGCGGAGAAGGAGGAAGCTGGCTTCCTGTGCACAGACAGGTGTGGGTGGTCGAAGAGTTCACTGCTGCGACCTGGGTAGATCCAGCGGCTCTGCCACGCACCAACAGCAAACAAGTGGAGGGGACATGGGCTGGAGGGAGAGGATCCCCCTGCTAGAGCCCTTCCTTCTGTGACCGGCAGGCCTGATTCTGGGCCGGGTGAGGTCCCGAGGCAAGAGGCTCACCCCACCCGGCCTGTCACCACTAAAGATGCACAGGGAGGAGAACCGACACAAGATAGGAGTCGCTGTGCGCAAAGAGTAACAGCTGGACGAAGTGGGAGGAGAACCTCGGAGGAGGACCCTCACTAGACCAGCCACCTGAGTCCACCACCCATTTTTAGTTCCTGAGGAAACAGAGTGCACCCCAGTCCAGAGCCCGGTAACTGGAGTACCGGGGGAACCGTTAGGTGGTTACCTCCTTATTCTTTTCATTTGCTGTGCATATGCTCTTGGGGCCAGTGCCCTGGGATGAGGTGGCGGCCTCACAGGTGCATTCTTTGGTGATGCTTTCACTTTGTGTATAGTCGTAGTAATGTTGTACAGTATGGTAATGCCATGAGCTTTTATGCTGTTCCAGGTGTTGTGCATTCCTGATAATGCTTTGGCAGTAATGAGCATCTGTCTACTAGGACATGTGCATTTTTTGTAACATGTTTACTATGACCCTATGCCTTCCTGGTGATATATGTTTTACCATTAGTAATGACAACCTGAATACTGCTCATGTTGCAGGATAACCAGTAGCCTATATGTTCTATGTTACTACTGCTGTTTTTTTGCAGAGTAATAATCCTGTGTAATGTTCTCACAACTGCTTGTGTAGCAGGGTAATACTTACATGTTGTGTTTGGTATAATGATGTTGTGTACAATACAGTTTATTTTTATATAACTTAGTGTTGTGTTCCTTTGTGGTGGGATAGTCCGTCACATGTGTTGTGTGTGTTGTGCAATCGCTTTACACATTGCCTCTGGGATAGGCCTGAATGCTCGTGCCAAGCTACCAAGGGGGTAAGCAGGGGTTATCTTGGGTGTGTAACTCCCTCACTCTGACTGGAGTGGGTGGGTTCTGCCCAGCTTAGGTGCATACTCTAGCCAGTCAGAAACCCCATTTCTAACACTCTAGCTATGAGTTGGGATTTGTTCTGGAAAAGGATACAAGGGGGTGCAAAAAACTTAAATGCATGAAGTGTAACAGAATTCAGTTGGATCTCTTATGCTCTCTTTTGGTACATGAGTGCTATGAATTAACTTTTCCCCTCTTAGTTAGCACTTTCATAGTTGACTGAAACTTCAGACTCGTTTGTATAGGACTCTGGGGCATATTTAAGAGCCCCTACAGCCACCTTGCACCACATTAGCATAATTTTTTAAGTGCTAATGTAGCCCAACAAGGCCAAAATCCCAGCGCCAAATGTTCAAAGTGTAACTCTCTACGCTACATTATACCTGCACCAGGCATAATGTATGCAAAGGGGGCGTTCCCTGTTGGGGGGCCGAAAAAATGGCACAACGAAATCTAAGATATTTCTTTGCATCATTTTTTTTGGCACTTTTAACGGCTGCTCAGAGCAGGCGTTAAAAGGAGGTCTCAATGGGCTTTGCAGGATTAGCGTCAAACTTTTTGACGCTAATCCTGCAAAGCTCCCGACTAGTGTAAAAAAATGATGCCGCTACTCCCCTAACTACCGCCATGGTGCACCATATTTTAAATACGGTGCAAACATGGTGGCGTTAGGGGGGCACTAAGGGGCACAAGAAAAGTGGCGTTGCACTGTGTGCAGCGCCACTTTTCTTAAATCTGCCACTTAGTCTTCTATATTTATTCCTTTAAACATCCTGCTATGCACTGGAAAATCAAAAACAGAAGTGTGCATTCCATATGTCAGAAATCTTAACGACATGCTAGCTTGAATATGTAAATTTATGATTCATTGTGTACATTTTCTTGCTGTTATCTGAAACTGAACCACTGCCACATGGCCTATTGCAACTTCAGTCATGTGGGAGCATGCTTGGCTTATTTTATAGTCTTGATGAATAAATAACTTGACATTAGGTTTTCATTCATTTATTTATTTTTATGTTTTGCATAGTGTGGACATTTCACCTTGTCCACTTCAAAGCGGTGAAAAACCCCGAGTGCTTTGAAACCATGACGGCGAATATGTAAAGAAGTAGTTTTGGCAAGAATGCGACAATGGATGTGAAAAAGCATGAATTTAGATGTAGGAAAGTAGCTCAAGGGAAGATGGGAATAGGTAGAAATTCAGATTGGGAGAAAGTGTGAAGATGTAATGTGGAAAAAGTAATTTTAGAAAGGGAAATTTCCTTCATGTAATTTACCTAGTGTGTGAATGAATTGTTTTAGTACTTTCGAACCCTCAGGGCCTATCGTACAAAGCAATTGGCAGTTAAAACATAGTACTCAGAACACCATGAGACCTCCAGTTATGAGGTCTCTGAATTTATGTGGATGAATACCAGAGAGCCAGAATCGGCCAAATTCAGTGATTGCAAGCTACTTTCCCCAGAATGGGGAATAACACAAACAATCTGGAACGCAGGTTCAAATCTGCATGATATCCCCTGCTTAAACAAGGTGGTAAATATGTTGGGAGCTATTTTTAGGGCAGTGGTGTGGGAGAGCGATCAGGGCAGTGTCAGTGAGGGGAGACTATTTGCTGCTCCCCTCATACTGCCTTTAATGCACAGTTGAGGGCTGTCTACATCCCCCACAGAACTCACCATTGTAAAGTCTAGGCCTGATGTTGCTGGAGTTTGTGGATCAGGTATTTACAGGCCTGGGAACACTAGGGGCCAGATTTACGAAGGTTTAGCATCGGGTTAGTATTACTTTTTTAACTTCAAACCAATGCTATACCTTTTTGAGGATTAACAAACAAAGGCACATTTGGTATTTGCGTTGGTTTGTATGGAAAAGTAACGATGAAGTAGCATAAAATGCTGCTTTGCATTACTTTGTGTCAAGGGGCATTACATGGGTGATACATGGGTATCCCTGTGCTACCACTCATGCTTTTGATGCTAAATCCTATTTACATTAACGCTTTTGAAAGCAGGTGTTAAACCAAGAAATGTTTTCTTTTCTCTGTGCTTTTCTGACTTTGCATATGTGTTGCACTGTACAGCACACACACAAAGTAGGAACTGCTTTTAAACTTATCTGAGAATAGTATTTTGTACAGAAAGGAGACCTTTCCTGTACAAAACCTATGCTGGTCTCATGCACACGCCCTAGCACTATGGCGCTAAGGTGTGTGCATGGTGCTCGGCAGTTTGAATCAGCGCCGGCACTGGGGAGAGGGGAGTAAAGAGGGATATCTCTGTGAATATGGCACTCTCTTGGTCTCTCCCTGTCACAGCAATGCAGTGCAGCATATTCGGGTGCTGCTCTGCGTTCCGTGACATCTTTGAGAATCTGGGCCTTGGAATGTTAGATTGGTTCCAGTATCTCTGCTCCAGTAACCTGTGGTGAGGGTCTGAAACTTGTCTACTTTTTCACGAATATTTCCTCATAGATGTCTAAAATAAATATAAATGAGGGCAGCATATTGGCTGCCATTCCTCCTGTAACGGTCCAAGGCACTGGCAGACCATTTTGTAAGATTTCCAATGCCAAGTTGCCTGCACGCACATGGTAAGAGCATGTTTTATTTTCATTTGTTTATACAAAGACATCTCAGCTCAAAAACTGAGTTATCATTTCCATTTCCCACAATGACACGCACCATTGAAGTTGCCCATTCATCAGTGGACACCCTTGCTTTCAATGTTAGTTCTTTGAGTGTCACATTAATTGCCTTGAGTTGACTCCTCAGAAAGGATATCAACTTACTTTTTAAGGTGTTTGTAAGATCTCTTTTACAATTAAGTTCCTCTTATTCTGGATGAGTTCCTGCATCTTCTCTGTGAATTCACTGCAGTTATACCTTTAAGATTTGTTTTTATTTATCTAGACTCTCTGACTCTCAACCCTTGAAATTATCTATGCATCTTACCTCCCAGCACCTCATTCTAATTTTCCCACAACAGCACACCCTGATTTGTGGTTTAATAGTCTGTGTTGCTTTCCAATGAACACTAGTCTTTACTTTCCTCAGGGGACATGTCATTATCCATAGCTTGTCTGAGAGAATGGTTTGAGTTTTCCATGAGGAAGTGTGCCTTTTTGTTTTCCCTCAAGCTACAAGCAATTTTATATTTCATTGCTCTTACTTTGCATTTCTAAGTGTAGTCTTTTTCTCACACAATTAGTTTACTGTCTGTATCTGTAGGTCTCTGGTGGGCTTTTTGGGGACATATTGTACAGTCACTGTCAACCAGATGTGCCTGTGTCCTGCGGACAATTGGCATCTACCACTCGCTTCCATAAGAAGATAATCCATTATCTTGTTCATGACTTCTGAACTTCTTGAGCCTACTCCACAGGGGCAGGACACAACATTCTCGGAAATCATTCCTTCACTATGTATCTGTAGAAGAGTTGAGGGGCTTTCTGTGGGTGCAAGTGGGGAAGGTGGAAAGACTGAATTTCCCTCTTATGCACTGCATTTGCACTTCTGGTTTCCTAATTCATTTTTCACTGTTTGCCAACACAGTTAAAAATCTCCTGTGACCTGATATTAATAGTATTAGTGTTATCAAAGGAGCAGAATGGATGTCTACCTCTCCACACATGCCCTCTGTCTTGACAGGAACATCACCACACGGGATCTTGCTCCTTCCCTCAGCTGGACTTATTTCCATGTCTGTCCAAGTGCCATCTCAGGGTGGCCCTCAGGTCCCTTTCTCTCAGATTGAGCTGACCTATACCCTGACATTGATTTGGGAGACGTTAAGCATTCCATTCTCCAAACCTCTACTTAAAGAGTTGCACCATGGATTGGCAGGACACACCACTCAAGTGGTCTTCAGGTCACATGGGTTGCTCTAGCAAGGTCTAAGTGGGTTCTGTGACTTGATGCTCCAATTAGCAAGAGATGGTCATCGCTTTAGTGGGAGGACACTCTCCACTCTGCATGGCATAAGCCTCCATCTTGCATTCAGCTCTGCACTTATTCAGTGTTTTGGAGGCTACTATGTTAGGTCTGACTAATTTTGTCAGCAACTAAACTGCAACCCTTAGCCTCAACAGGATTGTCAATACCTGGTCTGAGTGACAGTGGGTTATTGGTAGTTGAAGTCAGAGAGAGCTTTCCACAGATTTCACAATATCCCCTGGACTTCAGCATAAAGATCTACTCCAGGCTTTGCCCCTTTGATGAGCCAATGGTGTAAGGGAGGTAGGTAAGAGAACCACTAAATTAACAATTAGGCCGGCAGGAGGGTTCAGGATTCATGAATTAAAAAACACACACCAAAACAAGACAGCATGCAAACAGAATATCATCAAAATATTAAACAAATGTATCATTACACTTCACCTTCCATAATTTCATTGAGAACTATTGATACATGATTACACATTAGGCAAGCAGTGGAAACAGTGTGCTTTTATTTTCCTTTTGTTTGTGTGTGATATGATATGAGGGGCTTGGAGAAGATTGATCCAAGATGAAGGATCATCATAAAAGCACTGAAGATGGTGGATGAAGATTTTTACTGGGACAATTCTATTTGGTTGGATGTGTGTCGAAGTTCATAGATCATAGTGCTTACGAGCAAAAAATGAAGAAGGATTATAAAATGAAGATGAGGACTCGGGATTCCCATGTCCAAATTCTGATGTTTTGGGTTTTAGAACATGTCTTGCTGCTGCTTTGGGACACAGTGATAATGAGCATTTGTATACGTCTGCATCTCCACTAGGAATGTTTGACTTCACACAATTTTGTTTTTGAAAACTTGCAAAGGTCTGTGGAAAAGTATGCAAATTTCATAAAATGTATAAAATTGGGAATTTCCAACTAATTTATCCCACTTATGTCCCTACTTTACAATAAAACCTATCTTCAGAGGATGCAGTTTTCAGAGGTTAGTTATCATTTATCCACCGACAAAGCTCTTGTATGTAGAAAAACTCAACAAGAAGTAAACATATGCAGGAGTACCCCTACAGAGCTGAATTCTGATACAAGCTGGAAATAGTGAAAAGCACACTCAACGCCTCACGTTATGGCTCAATGAAAAACAATTGCTCTTCTGGTTTCCGTGGGGAAAAAACCTGTTCCTGCTGGATTCAGCTGCACTTTTTGCAGGGAAGTTTGATGATAATTGTGCAGGGTAATAGTATGGATTTTCGCGCAACCTTTTAGCCCGCAAGGCATATTTTACCTACTCCTAATCTCCGTGCCACCATTAAAACATTACCACATTTCTCCATCCGCTTTTTCGAAAAAGCACTTTATAATTTGAGGATTAACTGCTCAAGTACTGATATTAGTTCCCCGACATCTCCTCCCCTGTAGTTTAGATGTCTCCTCTTCAAACTGCTGTGCACGTTGTCCATTGAGGCCTCCTTCACCAGCAGTGGAGCCACGAGTAGATTTGTTCCTTGATAGCATTATGCTATCATATTCTAAAACTCTACGAAACAAAAACGTTGCTTTGGATAGATTACCCGTCGATAAGAAACCACACATGGCCCTAATATCAAGAGGCTGCCAGGTGCGCATAACTTAACTGCTAGATATCAACCGTGAAAACTGGTTCAACTCATTTTTCACAAGCTCAATAGTCTGAAAAGCTGCAAAACATTTCAGAAATCCAAAATATAATAGGTTTTAGTACTGGAGTGGAATAATCTGCTGTACACCAGGCAATCCTTTTGCAAATGCTTTTATTAGGGGCTTTTACTTCAACGTTCCAAATAGCGCTGAGAGGGTGCCAATCAGATAAGCACATGCCTGTCAGGCTCCTGTGCGCCACGGATTAGGGCTGATTGTGTGTGGGCCGCGGCTCTGTGTCTTGGCAGCCTCGATGCCAGCAGAGACGCACACATTATGTCTGAGGCGTGCTTGTCAGATTTCTACAACTGATCTTTTCTTTGGTCAGGAGTCTTCTTGATAAGAGGTATGTGTGTACTTAGAGGTAGCTTAGACTCAGGTGAATGGTGTTCAGTAGGTGCAGAAGTGCTTCTATGTCTGGAGCCGTCTCATTGGTACATACCCGCTATATCGCATTTGCTAAAAAATATTGCACCCACTTCATCGACCTAACTACTATGCTTCATCTTCATTACAGTGTAAGGAGATGTAGGGTTAAGAATGGATGTGCTATTTTTGTAGGTCGATTTTAACAACCTCAGCATAGTGTCTTGTTACCGCCATGTGGCCCAGTTGGTGCCCAGATTTTTGCCTGTATAGGCTCCAGTGCTTTTATTGAGCAAATCTTTCATGAAAATGTGAGACTATGTTGTAAGAACGATGTCAAACTTGAAAACTGCAGAGTTGCAAGTCAGATCTAGACTCAGCTGCAACCTCCTGTGTTTGTACTGTAGTTGCATTAAATAGTGCCAGATCACACTTGTGGATGGATAGCATGCTATTCCCCGGGAACGCTTGGGTATAATAGTGTGTGTTGGCCATGTGGCAAGGGTCAATAGTATTTTAATGTCATGAGTGAGGGTCAGACTGCTGTTCTTATCATATTTTTGTGGTTGCGCCTTGGCATGCAGTGAAACAGAGGAGTGGGAGATAGAAGGATTTGGCTTATAAATCACCAGCGTATGGGTTGAAAGAACAGCGTGAATGGAGTAGTCTTTGTAGGAAGTGATGTGGGGCTGGGTGGTGTGTGGTAGGCTGCTTATATAGTGTTACTGCAAATGTGTAGCTAAACCTTTGCATGAAATGGACAGAAGGACAGTGAGAGACAGATACACACGTGGTTTTGCCTACCACCGTTAGGAAGTTTGGTAAAGTTTTGCATGGATATAGCCGGGTTGTAGACTGTTCTTCCCAGTGATGGGAGAGTGAAGTCTGGTTACTGTGTGATCATTTGGAGAATGGAAAGCTCTTCACTTCTTTCCAGAATTCCACTTGGTCTTGGATGTTTCTCGTCTTTCACAATACAATAAGGTACACTGTTTCAAGACGCAAAGTCCTATTCAAACCCAACTAGGAGAGAAAGACCAGGTCATCTAAGCGCTCATTTGTTACAAGCAAGAGATGGGTGAGGACTCTTGCTTCTAACAAATGAGTTCTTAGATGCCATGGCCTTTCTCCCATAGATGGGTTTGAGTAGGACTTTGCTTCCTGGAACAGTGTACCTTATTGTATTGTGATATTAGAATATATAGACTGTACGCTAGGCTGATTCATTCTCCCAGCCCCTCTATTGATTGATGGTTCTCGTCTTTGCTATGAAAGAGTGTTGAACCATCTATTGCCTTAAAATTCATATTTGTTATAGTGACAGAAGATGAGTGGTTGGGTTGTCAAGTCAATGAGTCCCTGAAATCCTGGCAGAGTAACTTAGACTTTTTTTTTCTGTACAGGATCATTAAAATTATCCTTTATGATGAAGCAATAGCCCACAACATGCAGTGCTGAGTAACGGTCAATCCTGCCACCCACCAGCGTGCACTGTACTTCCCACCAGGTACTACTGAATAGTAATCAACCTCATCAGTTGTATTGTGCATTCCCATCAGGCTTTGTTACCCAATAATCACCTTAATAGCTGCAATTGTGTAATGCACACCACATCCAACACCAGTCAGTCTCACCATTCACTAATGTGCAGTAATTACTCCATGTGGTGCTAGTTACTCCAATCAATCTCCATTGTATAATGTTCCCTCAATATTCACTCCATCAGACACTAATCATTACAGTGACTAGTACTGCTCAGTAGTTAATTGCATTTTTTACACTCCTCTCTTTGCTCCTTTGACCTCCTTCCTGTTATTGCTGGCACTCATCTAAAAGGTTGCAGTTATGCTGTAAAGTATGCCTGCTCAGCATAGGGCCTGCAACTTTTTCTGACCTGGCACATGGTAAGGGCTTAGAGGGTGTGTGGATCATGTCTGAGATGATGCTAAGTGGAGGGTGGAGGAGAAGAGGGCATATATTTGATGAGTTTGTGAGAGTGCAGAGGATTATGTCTTCTCAAGCTGCTATCAGTATTCACCGTCTCCCAAATTGGTTGAGAAAAGACCAGATTTGAAGCCCCACCAGCTACTCGTTTTACCAGTCCTTCCTATGTTGCTTTACAGACCAGACACTGAGTCCTCTAACCTGCTCTGGTGGGGTGATGTAGTCAGATACTGAATCCTACATGCCCATTCTACGCCAGCCCGACCATTCTGGTGGGCCAAGTGCCATGCATGGGGCCCTACCTCCTGCCCACTTCTCTCACGTGTTACATATGGCGGTGCAGTGGCTGAACCTTATGCTCCATTTACTGTACTCTTCATCCATTCCCCTCCTCCAGTAAGGTATAGTTTGATCTGTACTTAGTATATGGTACCACAAGCTCCTGCCTTCCAGAGCAGACTGGAAAGCCTTGAGAAGGCATGGCAGTATGTATCGAGAGGCCTTGCACACTGAACACGACCAGTGCTGCAGTGTCTGTGGTGGACCTGCATTTGCTTACAAAGTTAATGGGAGGAAGGAACTGTACTACAGAAGATCTCCTCTCAAACAGCTTCACATGCACAGTTTTACACTAGGACTGCTAGTTAGGAGGAATGAGAAGAGCTCCTGTGAAGTGGCCCTGAGGCACAAGGGAAGCAGCCCTAAGCTAGCAGTGAACAGACTGTAATTCCTATAGTGCACCCCGCCCCATCTGCTGAATCTGTAAAATAATAAGCGCTGGCACCCAAATTGTTCTCAAGCGTGATATTTAGATTGCACAGTACCAAGGTGCATGCCCTTCCTGCCCTTTTATCTCTTTCATGTAGAGCCTTTTCCTATCTGTTTTCTCTCCAAGCAACTGTTTTCCTTTATTTCACTTCTTCCTTCCTTCCCTTTTGTCTACCTTTCTCTCTCTTGTTCTGGGTCAAAGCCTGATAATTAACTATAAGTGTCAGTGGCCACAAAAGAGTGCCGGTGGGCCCCTCCTGCAACCACCTGCTCAAATTAAGCACTTCCCATCTGGCATAAGTCAGAGTGAAATAATGATCAATCCGCTTCTGCTTCCCCTAACGGAACAGGGGATCCTGTCCATTGAACCCTCTGAGGGTGTAAGACTCCCTGCAGCTCCTGTTGACACCCCTCACCCGCCATCTCTCCGGGCACGACCAATCTGTCGCTGGAGGTCCTAAGTGGCACACAGGCCTGCATTAAAATGTTAAAAAGTTTGAGATGTCCACGTTGATGAGACGAACAATAACGTACGCCAAGGTTTAACTTTTAAAATAGTCACTGTAACACACCTGCATGTCACTACAGCCCTTTGACTGAGAGCAACCTGGAGATGAGCCATTTCAGTGAATGCTTGAGTGACTTGCAGAGTGGAGCCAAGCCATCAATGGTGACAGTATAAAAGCGGCCACACACGCAAAAGCAATCATCAAAGAGCGCGTTTCAAGAATTGTTGCATTCCCACCGTCTTGGCCTCTTAGCACCTGTCACAGCTACAGCAGGAACTGAGAGCTCTGCAGGCTGCTCTAACCGCCAGGAAAGGCCAGAAAAGCAGCAGGCTCTTTAAGAGGTGTACATCACGCTGAGCACTCAGCCTCTTGTACAGAGAAGAGAGCGTTGCTCCAAAAATGTGTGCCCTTCAGAACCACTGCTCAAACAGAAGAGGGAAAACCTTGTTTCTTTCAATAGTGCCACGCTTGGCATTTTGTACAGAGGTATAGCTTAAATAACATGCAAAGCCTGCCTTCTAGAATATCAATATCCAATACGCGGGCATAGTTAGCGTCGAAAATGTCATATAGCTACATATTTACACCAATGTCATGCATTGCATGTGGTGCCATTGCCACCATGATGCTAAGAGTGGCCTCTTTGGGGCAGATTACATAAAAACTGCCAGTATCCAGTCACAGAGGTCGTTCACACTTGGTCATCCCACTGTAACACTGTACCCCAGCTGCACCCCTATTGCGGCAGGACACCGGTGTCGCGGAGCTAAGCCGCTTTCTCTTAAACCAGGGGCCAGGACCCAGCCTGTGACGTGTTGAGTAGGAGAAGGGTTGTCGCTCAATGCACACACAACAGCTACCACCACTCTCACCCTACAGTCATGGACATGCCATCATGGAGTCCCCATGAGCTGCATCTTTGACAGTCATACAGGAATGGATTTGCTTCTTCGCAGGGCAGGCTATAAATGAGCAGGCATTGTGCCATGCCCACAGGCAAAGGAACAGTATGGACCATCTTACCTAATCCCAAAGCAGGACTCCTGATGAGCTCATTTTCATGGTGTTTGTCCCCCTGCTGATGACGTGATTATTATTTATCGAATGTACAACTTATACTCATCATTCCTTTGGCCAAGCAGTGGCCACCTCATGTTTGTAATATGGCAGTATTATTCATCAGTGCTGTTAGGGTTTGCAAAATTTTTCTATCCTTCGGCTAGATATGTACATTTTAACCCACAATCGAGACCTCACATCGCCATTTGGTTAAATCAAATTTTATAGAACTAATTGTTTCGTAACCTGGTTTTTGGATATCGATTATAATTTTCTTTGTAGCCATCAGCCCATTACAAGTAGGTTCTTATAAAATCCATACTTTAGCAAATAATAACAGTCTTGTACATTTTTCATCAAATGTTATCTTTAAATTGAAACTGTAGCTTCAACTTTGCCCCTTTTGCCTCACAGGCCACATTGATTTTAGCTCAAATTTATATTACCTCCAATTGTTTTGTAATATTATTACATTCCTAGCTAGATAACCAGCTTTTCTTGTTTTCCCTCTCATACAAGCACATACGGGCTTGGCTAGCACAGCAACAGGGACTCTGGGGCTTCCATCTTAAATTGGCAAATTAAAATGGCTCCACCATTGGGAACCCTTAGACTGGTAGCCAGTGCACCAAAGGCCAATGGCGAGAGTGGCAGATGCCTCATTCGCCACTTTCTTACCTGTCGATGCATTGCTGGGCATGGAGCACTTCGACCTCTGGGCTGTGCACTGGGCCTGTACAGCAGGGCTTGGCTGGGAAGTAAAATAACCTTTCACAGCAGTAAGGGTGCTCATACATTTTATGTAGAAAGGAAAATGTAAGAAGCAAAGTCAACTCATATTTCACTTCTCTGGTGAACGTTTATGTCGAAGTAAAAAGCTAATTACACATACTTGTGCGTGTTAAGTTTGTAAAGAATCCTAAAATAACCTCAGTTCTAAGAGGCCCCCTCTCTGCCTGCAACTTTTCCACCCTGCAGATGTGCCCTGGTGAAGGGGAAACAACTTAAAATTCACAGCCAAGTCTTGGCTGCTCTAGCTGCCTCTGCAAACGCGGGCTTTGCCAGGATTTGAGCGGGTTTTCTTTCTTAGAGAAGGAAATCTTTCACTTACCAAAGATTAAAACGTTCTGTGACTTCAGATGACATAGCCCTGGACTCCGAGGGGTGGTGCCTGACTCGCTCTCTATCGTTCTTTCTTTTTGCTGTTCTTTTCGTTACTTCTGACATCAATTAACCACAAAATATCCTGCTGTCCAACGTTATTACAGCTGTAACGAAACATTAGTATGCACGTTTTAACACCAGCGTGGAATCTTCGAGAAACCGAGCCAGGGAATTAGCAGAGCTGCGCCGGGCCTGCCGAACGTGCTGCCGAGTCTCACCAGTTGTTAACCTCTGGTTGGAAACCTGGGCAGCGCCAGCCTGCGAGGAGGTTGGTCTGAGATCGCACAGACAGTACAAAGTCCCTCACTGGTAATACGGTTCTGCAAGATGAACAGCACTACACCGCGGTTACCCGTTGAAAATGTGATCCAGCAGCTCAAAAATACAGGCGGCCTCTCTGTCCAGCATTACCGCAACATCTAGCATATGAGGCCTGGTCATCTTGGCGCTGCAGACTGGTGTGAAGTTAGATGCTGAGAATTGGCACAAAATGAGTACGGTTTGAGGGAGCAGTGGGTTTTAGAGTCTAGAACTGGCAATGCAGGGATCTGGTTGTAGTTGTCCAGGTATGTAGAGTCAAGGAGGCCTTCTTGATTAGATCATGATAAAAATAGCAGGAGACAAAGACCTATTAATAAAAGTCAACCCAGGCAACACAGGAAAGTTGAAATTCACTATGATGTTGGACATCAGCTGAAAAAGCAGACGTGTCCTGTGATAGAGATAGATGGATTTTAGTTTTCATCTCTTCAAATTTTGGTTGTGCTTGTCTTAGTGCATTTAAATGAGATCAGTATCATGTAACTGAAGACTCAGTGACTGCAATTTTAAGGAAAGAGGTTCATCGGCCAAACAGTGGGAAGTACCTGAGCATTAAAAGACTAAATTAAGACATTTACATTGGAGGCATATCGATGACCGAATTTTATGATTAGAAGAGAAAACGAATGCTTCTGCATTAAGCTTTTTCAAAACAGTTTTCAAACCATTGATGAACTGAGTTCGCCCTTCTGAATCCGTTCCAGTTTAGATTAAATTATATCAGAAACTGATTTGACCAAGTTTTTATAACTATGGCTGAGAATCACACAAGCAGACAATGAAACACACTGAATGACTTTTTCTTATTGCGAGTGTGAGTATTTTAATGTTGAAAAATTGGAATATTTTTGAAAATGGAAAAACGTTTTCTATGAATGAGTGGCTCAGCCCAATTTAAAATCACTGACTCTGTAAAACACATGAGAAACAATGCAAGAGTCTGATAAATAAACGAAAAGTTCTTCAAAAGGAAAATTGGTCACTCGAGTAGAGGGGGATAAGATTGTTGGGGCAACAGACAATTAAGTTTAATGAATAGAAGAACATTAAATGATTATGATGATGACATTTATATAAAGCACCCCAACATACGAGCATTTTCTATTTGTAACTGCTGACCCAGAAAACTACGAAAACAAATACCTTCGGCGACCAGTTTTAAAATGCAAGAGACACGCCTCTAGAAGAAGATTTTTGGGCAAGGTGTTCCTGCATTTGCCTGGCAAGTTTACATCTCCTTTCCTACCACACTGATGACCATAATATATGGGACAGCGAAACACATTATTGGATGACCTTAAAGTTCTTGTGCCTTGTTGGAAATGGCCCATTTTGAAGGGTCATCCCCAGTCTTTTTGCCTCCTTCCTCCTATTTTTTCTGACCTGTTTTTTGTTGGTTTTAGGACTCTGGGCACTTTACTACTGCTAGCCAGTGCTAAAGTGCTAAAGTGCATATGCTGTGTAAAGTGTGCTGTTGATTGGTTTATCCATGATTTGCATATTTGATTTACTGGTAAGTCCCTAGTAAAGTGCACTAGAGGTGCCCAGGGCCTGTAAATCAAATGCTACTAGTGGGCCTACAGCACTGGTTGTGACACCCACATTAGTAGCCCTGTAAACATGGCTCAGACCTGCCACTGCAGTGTCTGTGTGTGCAGTTTTAAACTGCCAATTCGACTTGGCAAGTGTACCCACTTGCCAGGCCTAAACCTTCCCTTTTACTACATGTAAGGCACCCCTAAGTTAGGCCATAGGTAGCCCCATGGGTGGGGTGCAGTGTATGTTTAAGGTAGGACATATGCTAGTGTGTTTTATATGTCCTAACAGTGAAATACTGCCAAATTCGGTTTTCACAGTGTAAGGCCTATCTCTCTAATAAGTTAACATGGGGGCTGCCTTTAATATCCTTAAAGTGCAGATTCCATTTGAGAGCAGATAAAAAAATGGAGTTTAGGGTCTCTGATCTCACAATTTAAAAATACACCTTTCAGTAAAGTTGGTTTTTAAATTGTCTGTTTGAAAATGCCACACTTAGAAAGTAGGCATTTTCTTGCTTATACCATTGGGTCTGGGTCAGTTTGACAGTTGGGCTGTTTTGCACCTCTCTAGACAATGACACAAAAGGGGTGGGGGTGTAGCCTGCATATCCTGATGAGCCATCTGAGCTACAGAGGAGGGAGGAGTGGTCGTTCACACCTGAAAGGACTGTGCCTGCCCTCACACAATGCACTCTCCGACCCCCTGGTGTTCGTCTGGGGCCTGGCCTGGACAACGAAGGATCTTGCAAACACTTGAGACTTTGCTTTGAAGTTTGCCAACTTCAAAGGCAGAACTGGGTATAAGAAGAAGACCCAAAACCCCAGACTTTTAGAATCTTTCTGGAATCAAGAGGAACCTCTGCCAAGGAGAAGAGCTGAAGAGCTGGAGGAGGAGTACTGTCCCTTGGCTGTGTTGCTTTGCTGGACTGGCCTGCAGTTGCTGCTTCTGCCTGAAAAGAGTGCAAAGGGTGAACTTTGCTGTGTGTCCTGCTTGAGAAAATTCTCCAAGGGCTTGGAGAAGAGCTTGTCTTCTGTTGGAAGTCTCAGGGACACCAAAGACTTCAGTTTCCTCGACCTGTAGCACTGGGAACTGTGTGTTTTGTGCTGTTCAAGAGGAGAAGCCACTGCGACGCCGCCAACAACACCGCTGGCCTGCACCGTGACCTGCCGACACCGCACGGAGTCGCATTGCCCCACTTCGCACCGCGAACCTGGTCTCACCGATGCCGTCATCGTACAACTTCACCGAGCCGCTGCTCACACCGCAACCTGTGGGCCCCGTCCTCCGGCATGGCCTGCTCACACCACAGCCTGGGCATCCACGAGGACGCCGTCCTGCTGACACCGGTGCCGTTGCCTACACCGTGGCCTGTGGACACCGCTCGTGAGGTACACTAAGTACCATCACGTCCTACACCACAGCCCCGGTCCATCGACGCCAGCATCATCTACTCCTGTGTCGTCACCAGGCATCCTGCCTGCACCGTGGCCCGTGGACACTGTTTGTGAGGGCCACGAAGCACTGTCCCGTCCTGCTGGCCTGGGCCTACCAATGACAGTGCTTCAGCAACGATGATGACCCTGCCTGCACCGTGACCTGTAGACAGCGCATGTTGCAGCGCCCCACTTCACACCACAGCCCTGGTCTCACCAAAGCCGCTGGATGCAGTCACCGAGCCGCTGCCTGCACCGGGACCAGTGGGCACTGCACATCGCATCGTCCCGCTTCGCACTGCAGCCCTGACGCCATCCACGCTGGCACACCTGACTTCATCAGCCTGGAGTTCGATCCACAACACGTGTGACCTCAAGGGCCCGACGACTCCTGCACCGACTCCGGAACCGACACCACAACGTCAGCGACGCTGCTTTCTGGAGCTCACCACGAGGATCACAACGCCCTGCAAATCCAAGGTACTGTTTGCGGGTCTTCCCGACACTTTAGCTGGCCCGCAACGCCGCAGCCGACCTGAACTGTTGGTTTTGCTGATCACGACGCCATGATAGCCCCAGGTGGAGCTATCGACTTCAAGGAACTGCATTTTTGAGTAAATCTTGCAGAATTAATTTTTTATTACTGTATGCTAGATTTTTATCTTATTTGGTCTTGTTTTATATAGATAAATATTTTTCTAAAACTGGTGTGGTGTCCTTTTGTAGTATTTTCACTTATTACTGTGTGTTATGTGCAAATGCTTTACACATTGCTTCTGAGATAAGCCAGTCTGCTTGTGCCAAGCTACCAAGGAGGTGATTAGGGGTCATCTGAGCGGGTATCTTCCTTATCCTGACTAGGGTGATGGTCGCTACTTGGACAGGGTGCAAACCGACTGCCAACTGGAGACCCCATTTCTAACATGCCTGAAAGAAATAATTGTTTTTCCATTAAATTCAGGGGGACCTACTGTTTGACTTATCTTGTACACTCGTTTTTGCACTTGACACAGTCTGAAGCACTTTGTAAAATCAAATAAACATATTGAAACAGGAAATTCGAGTGGATCCGTTTAGATAGGCATTTAAATAAAAAATCCTTATTTTTTAAGGTGATTCAATCTTCTCATTAGAGTCAGCGAAAATCTTACCTAGCCTAAAAGAAAGCATCTTTCCTGAGTAACTCGGATGCTAATCTGACTTTATTTCATCCCCACACAGGATTTCATCAGGGATTGTGATATATCTGTTCAGACAAATTAACTGTCAATAAACACTTGATCCACAAATGTTTCTTAAAACCATATTAAATCCCTGCAAATCTTTTACATAGTCAATCAGTCATCCATCAGGCAGCAAAGCAACAATTTACAAGGATTCAATATGGTTTTAAGAAACTCTTGTGGACCAAGTGTAAATTGACAGCTACTTTGTGTGAACAGATGTATCATAATACCGAATGAAGTTCTGTGTGGATGAAGTGCGTTGGCTGAGCTGTCAATGTCTATTTTTTATGGAGCAATGAAGAATAAAAATTGATCATGTATTTTTAATCAACTGCATATAAGTCTCCTTATTGGAAGTTACATAAGGATAGATGGCTACACCTCAACTTTATGGACATTTGGAATTATGGTTCATGTAACATGTGGTTGACCAATGTGAAGATTGGACTTGGTCTTTGAGTGCTTCTCCTTCGGGAAGTTATTTCCATTTGTGACTTAGGGGAAGATGGGCGGGTCCAACCCTTAGGGTTAAGGGACCAAATACATTGCAATTCCTTAATTTGTACTTGTGAGGTGGAGAAAACAATTTCCATCAAAGTTGTAGGGTTAGCTAATCTGACTCCAGCATTTTTAGTGATCAGAACTTTGGAAATGAGAGACTTTGTGGTTTCCAGGTTACGTGAGTTGGCCTAGTGTATCCTTGAGTTCACTCTTAATCTATTTCCACAAGAGAAAAGTAAGAAGGGAATCATGTGATACACTCTTTTTAATTTACAGAAAACAAAATCTGTTTACCACGTAGGTGGCATGACATTTACTGGAAAGGTTGTCTTCAAGAAAAAAAACTTTTTTTTTTTGTTTGGCTGCAGTAGAGAGATATTAAACACATATCTAGGGATAATGGCTAACACTCGTTTGTTACGTAATTCACTTATTGCCCCAAATAATAGTAGCACTCCCATACCACCGGTTATGGAGACTGATTCAATGTGAAGGATGTCATAATCTCTTTATTGTTAAAATTAAATATGACACTATGGCTAGTAGGACCAGCGCAGCCTATGTATTCATTAGTTTTGGGGGGTTTTCTCAGTCACTGCATGGAACCAATGAGGACTTGGCTTCAATACTTGATAGATGGTTGAAGGAAAATGCAATGAAATTATATGCATTAGTAGCACTACCAGTGAATAAGTTGTTTTGAAGCATGAGGGTCTTCAACATATTCCATATTGAACCTTGATGGCTTTGATACTGACAGACACAGAGTTAATGGACTTTGGGTGGAGCACATCTATTCTTCTCCCTCAGTCGTGATTTGTTGTTAGTGGTGGTGGGCGAGGGGAAAGAATGTTAAGAATGTTGGCCTGCCTGGATCTTAGAGTCCTGTTTGGATAGTATTATTGGGCAAGAGAGCGGAGATAGACTTGGTCTTTGACCCTGATTCAATTGAGGACGATCTAGTGCATCTGGGAATGTCTGTGGACTGCTATAAGCATTGAACAAAGACATCCCAAAGGCAGACAATAGTGGTCCCACCACTCATGGCTAAAAATTAGCCTGACTCTTTGATTTTGGTTAGTATGTATTTCTTCATGGACATGGCACTGAAGACTTTGCCAAGACAAAGCAAAATAAATAGGCTTTATATTGACCTCTTTGACTTAGGTGGCAAGCAGGACAATACAGCCAACAGTGAGCAAATCATACAGACACCCATGATTAAACTAAATTATTATAATAGCATGTAAAGCAGACCTGCAAATGGGAACCATGTAACAAGACAGTCCTGTTCATCTACAACAATGGTTCTGTATCAGAAAGTTAGGGTTCGAGGTACCTAGCTGCCATCTCATTACTTTATCTATCATTGGTTAAGCAATTACAGGCATCATCCCTCTGCTATACATGGTGAGGAGAGAGAAACAGGGGTTCATTAGTTTTTTTACCTCACATTATGTGAGAGGAACTGAACTAGATTGTGAAGAGGTAGAATATGTTCATAAAAGAGATATAGTGGGGTTTTTCCCTACTTCAAAAATACAAAGACAGAGAGAACTGGATGATAATTTAGCTGTGACAGCAAGTAACCAGACGTGATATATTTCTATGAGCTGTGAACAATCTATTCAGGGGGGCAAGAAGGCGAACCATAGTTAGCAAAATAAATTCACATCTAATCTCACCACTGGGGCCTGCAGACTAAATGTAGTGCTCTAAGGCCGAACATACTCCAGCCACAGTGCTGCTTAACATCAGATGTATATATAGATGTGCTCCTTCCAGAAAAAAAATCATGGGATATAGCATACATGTTTTGTATCTACAGCCTGAATATGTTTCTGCAAAGAAGTAGTGAAAGTAATTATGGGCAATAAACCTCTTGGATGTAAACGTGATTTCAAGGGAATCATCTAGCCAGATCAGCCCCGTAAGCCCATAGGGTGTGTAAGTATAAGCCTTGAGTAAACAGTCCTCTGCAAGGCAGGGTAGTGATGCTGAAAGCAGGCAACCTCTCCAGGGGGCGGGTTGGGGCCCTGGCAAAATGAAAAACTCCTTAGGGATTCACACCCAGAATTACCAATATTCCCTGTAATCCCTGATTCATTATTTGCTGCACAGGGCCTAACTGGTAACGGGCGGGATGGTCCCCTTGTTCTGTGTTACCCATAGCCCATGTTTCCACAACTCAGAGGTTGAAAAATACCATTCCATTTCCCATGCCACTTATGCTGAGGCCCGAAATATCTCTTTTCACCTTTTGTTCTATATTCTCCTCAACACAATCAAGTGCAGCTAGTGAAGTCCCTACCTTCTTAATTCCAGCCCCTATTAACAACCACGTAGACGCACTCACCATTATGTTAGTCCACGTGCCCTCCCACTGGATTCTCTTCATGGCCGTACAAATGCTTTTACAAACCAGCACTGGCTTTATTTGATATTATGTTTATTAGTATTTTACACTCAACTGCATAAAAACATGGAAATGAGATTCTTGCCTGGGGCCTCCGACCTGCGCTTGGTAACGAGAGCCGCTTCCTCCTCCCCAGAGGTGAGAAGGTCCAGGCCTGCCCCGCACTGAACACACCCCGAGCTCTGATCACTCACTCACTCCCTTGTGAGGCAAGAACATGTTTAGCTTGATGCTTGTGCTGCTGTCAGAGGCAATGAAGGTCAGCGGTTGTACTGACAAATTAGTTTTGACAAGCTTAATGACCCCCAAGTACAAAAGCGTCCAGAGCACTCATAGGAAATGCATAATAATTGGGCAGATCAGCCAAACAGGGGATGTGTTAAAAACCCAAATCCTCTCTGTCAGGCCAATTACAGCATTCTGCAAGGGGTGGAAGACTGCCATGCGCTTCCATGGCCACGGAAAGGCATCAACAGACCGCATTGCGGCTTTGTTTGGTAGGAGCATAAGGACACAGAAGGAACAGTTGGGGCTTTCAAGTGAAGTTTGGGATTCAAACCTGGTCTCAAAGACAGGCTAGGACTCTCTCACGCCAGCTGGATGGCAGCATCTATGTTTAGGGGTGTGCCTGGAAATGTTTGCCCTCCCCCTGTTATCCTTTTAATTGTGTTCTGTGGTCTGAATGGCTGAATTAAACTATAATTTCAAAATGTACCACGAATTGAACCATCTCACCAACACAGGGGAAGCTTTTGAGTGGATTTAGTTTAATGGAAGAAAAAAGTAAAAACTCTTCCAACGAGTATGGATGTTTAAATACAAAATACCCAAAGCGCATGCCCAACCTACAAAGAACATCCTATTCACAAACACCTATTTACTTTCCTTAATACTTAATAAAGGAAGTGAAAACTGTTTGCCCTGAACAACCTTCACACATGATGGGAACACGTTCATGGTTAGCAATAGTAATGGCGTAACAACATTTACTTCATAATGAATGTGCCTCTTGCCACAAAGGGCCCTACTAAGAAAATCTTCTGGGCAGAGAGATATGCGTGAACCTCAGCTCGCCCTGTTTCTTTATACCCAAACCAAAATGGAATCACAGCGGGGTCTTCTACCCCAGTCTAAAACACTAATAGGTCAGTGGTGTGCCGCTCTCAACACATTTTAGAGGGAGTATTGCCACATGTGCAAATGGAAGATTCCCTTGGAGAATGTATGATTACAGTACATGCACACCCAGAGATTCCCTTCTTTTTTGTGGAGTGCAAGTTGTAGACCACTCTGAGTGACACAGCATTGTGAGGAAGAAGAAAGGTCTAATCTACACCCATTGTGTGAGCTAGCTCCTCTACTATGGACCTGTGCATGGGGCCATTGTATTTCTAATCAAAAGCAACAAGATACACTAACACCGAAATATGGGGTCCTACTCAGACCCAACTAATAGAGTATTACCAGGTCATCTAGGCACTTAATTGCTAAAAGAAAGCGCCCTCACCCACCAAAAGGTGACATGCTTTATCATCAGGTCTGCTCCTCATGGGGCCGTCACTGCAATGCCTGGCGGGCATCGCAAGGGTCCTCTTTGCTAGAGATTTATTTTTAAGTGCTGATGTTCCGTACAGGGACATCCTTAAACATGTAGTTATGTGTGGTGAAGGACTGGAATGTGTGAGATTAAAAGTGACTATAAGCAATGTGAAGAAATGCTTTATTACTACCCAGAGTGCTTATGTCAAGGATCAAAGATAACGGGAGAGTATCAAGGAAAATAATGTTCCTACCCTCTCTAAATGGAACTGTTAGAAATGGGGTCTCTGGTTGACAGTCAGGTTACCCCCTGTTCAAGCAAGGACCCTCACTCTAGTTAGGATAAAAGAGAATCACCCTCAGCTAACCCCTGCTTACCCCCTTGGTAGCTTGGCAGAGCAGTAGGCTTAACCTCAGAGTGCTGGGCGTAAAGTATTTGTACCAACACACACAGTAACTTAATGAAAACACTACAAAATGACACAACACCAGTTTAGAAAAATAGGAAATATTTATCTAGACAAAACAAGACCAAAACGACAAAAATCCAACATACACAAGTCAAGTTATGATTTTTTTAAAGGTTTAAAATAAAAAGAGTCTTTAGGTAGTTGTAACAACACTCTAGCGCTGCTAGCGTGTAAATGTACCTGGTTTGCGTCAAAAATAACCCCGCACGGGCGGTGTGCGTCGAAAATAACCCTGCACGGTTATATGCGTCGAAAACAACTCGGCACGGCGATGCGCGTCGAAAAAGCCAGCCACGCGACGGTCCGAAAGTCCCGCGGCGCAGGTTGCGATCTCTCAGCCTTCGTCAGCGATGCTGCGCGTCGTTTCTCCTGCTCCGGGCGTCGATTCTCCGGTCGCGTTTCCTGCGGCGTCGTTTCTCAGCTGCGGAGCCGGCGTCGCGTCGTTTTCTCAGCCGCGATCGGATTCGCGTCGATCTTTTCTCCGCACGGCGCTCGGTGCGTGTATTTTTGTCCTTAGGCTGCCAGCCTCTCCTTTCAGGGTCCCAGGAACTGGAAGGGCACCACAGAGCAGAGTAGGGGTCTCTCCAGAGACTCCAGGTGCTGGCAGGAAGAAGTCTTTGCTATCCCTGAGACTTCAACAACAGGAGGCAAGCTCTACATCAAGCCCTTGGAGATTTCTTCTTCAAGATGGAAGGCACACAAAGTCCAGTCTTTGCCCTCTTGCTCTGGCAGAAGCAGCACTGCAGGAAAGCTCCACAAAGCACAGTCACAGGCAGGGCAGCACTTGTTCCTCAGCGATCAGCTCTTCTCCAGGCAGAGGTTCCTCTTGATTCCAGAAGTGTTTCTAAAGTTTGTAAGTTTGGGTGCCCTTCTTATACCCATTTTAGTCTTTGAAGTCACCTTTCTTCAAAGGGGACTCACACCTTCTTGTGAAATCCTGCCTTGCCCAGGCAAGGCCTCAGACACACACCAGGGGGCTGGAGACAGCATTGTCAGAGGCAGGCACAGTCCTTTCAGATGAGAGTGACCACTCCACCCCTCCCTCCTAGCAGAGATGGCTAATCAGGAAATGCAGATCACCCCCCAGCTCCCTTTGTGTCACTGTCTGGTGTGAGGTGAAAAACAACCCAACTGTCAAACTGACCCAGACAGGGAATCCACAAACCAGGCAGAGTCACAGAATGGTTTAAGCAAGAACATGCTCACTTTCTAACAGTGGCATTTCCAAACTCACAATCTTAAAATCAACTTTACTAAAAGATGTATTTTTAAATTGTGAGTTCAGGGATCCCAAACTCCACATGTCCATCTACTCTCTAGGGGAATCTACACTTTAATCATATTTAAAGGTAGCCCCCATATTATCCTATGAGAGAGACAGACCTTGCAACAGTGAAAACGAAATTGGTAGTATTTCACTGTTAGGACATATAAACCACATTACTATATGTCCTACCTTATCCATACACTGCACCCTGCCCTTGGGGCTACCTAGGGCCTACCTTAGGGGTGCCTTACATGTAAGGAAAGGGAAGGTTTAGACCTGGCAAGTGGGTACACTTGCCAAGTCGAATTTACAGGGTAAAAATACACATACAGACACTGCAGTGGCAGGTCTGAGACATGATTACAGAGCTACTTATGTGGGTGGCACAACCAGTGCTGCAGGCCCACTAGTAGCATTTGATTTACAGGCCCTGGCACCTCTAGTGCACCTTACTAGGGACTTACTAGTAAATAAAATATGCCAATCATGGATAAACCACTTACATACAATTTAAACAGGAGAGCATATGCACTTTAGCACTGGTTAGCAGTGGTAAAGTGCTCAGAGTTGAAAAGCCAACAGCAACATGTCAGGAAAAAATAGGAGGCAGGAGGCGAAAAAAGACTGGGGATGACCCTGCATAAGCAAAAGTCCAACACGACCCCCTACCAGCCTAAAGCCAGGGGAGAACAATCAATACCTTGATGTACTTCCCTGATTGGGGCGATAGAACAGGGACCCAGGCCCACAACAGCAGGGGCATGTTCCAGTTCTACGCCTTCCTGACTCCAGTTGGATCCCTCTGTCCATACTCTCAGGGCCCACTAAGCTAACCCATGGGGAACCCTTCTCCACATCTACAGACACCATCTGTGCAACACCTAACTTTACTTTGCTCACAGATGTATTGCAATGGGCAGATAGTACCACCAGGGCCAACACAGTGGTGTTGCCCACTCCACCCCCGGGGTGTGACTCTCGTCCTCCCCCCCCCAGGGGCAACTCTGTCCACCAGGACAGCAAGCCACAGTGACCCCAGACAACTGTCAGGGATGAGAGCCCGACCTCAGGCCTCTCTAACCACTGTGACTGTGGAGAGTGGGGGGTGGTAGCCCCAGGTGCCTGGCACCCTTTGACCACTCTCTCTTCCACCAGGTCAGGGATGACAACCTGACCCTGGTCCTCCCCTCTGGGGCTCTGTAACCTCCCTGCAGAAGCGGCACCCCCAGAGTCAAAAACTGTCAGGGTGCTTGTAGAAGCAGTCCTGCACAATTCTTCCACCAGTGCAGGGATGTTAACCTGCAACTGATCCTCCAACCTGGGGTCTGTACCTTCAGGTTGGACTAGGGCCAGGGGTGAGGCTTCCCTCCCCCTGCCCTCTCCTCTGGGGTCCTGAACCACCCAACTAGGAGTGGCCCCCCCAGAAGACAACATGGTAGGGGCACTGTTAGCAGTAGCCCCTTCCTCCAGGTCAGGGGGGACACCCTTAACCTGGCCTCCCAATCCAGGGTCTGTACCCACAGACTGGATCACTGCCTGGCAAACCAGGACTTCCTGGGGGGCATACCTACCCCCTACCAGGTCAGAGTTTACCCTCTGAACCTGGTCATCCAACCCAGGGTCACCACCCTGCGGTTGAACCACTGCCTGGCACACCAGGACTTCCTGGGGAGCACACTTACCCCCCATCAGGTCAGAGTTTACCCCCTGAACCTGATCATTCAACCCAGAGTCACCACCCTGCGGTTGAACCATTGCCTGGCACACCAGGACTTCCAGGGGGGCACACTTACCCCCCTCAAGGGACACACTGTCCCGAAGGGCCACACAAGAGTCTGGCTGGCGCAGGTCTCCTGACCTCTGCCCATCTGACAGAGTCTGGATTCCCCCCAACCCAGAAATGGTCTCACCAAGGTCATTCATGGGGGGCTCTGCTCTCAGAGCTGACCCCTGACCCTCCAGGTTCTCCACTGGGGTCCGCAACCCCCTCTCAACCCTCTGTCTGGACTTCTGCACCCCCTCACTAGGAGTGGTACTGCCAGACACCAGAACTGGTGGGACGCTGGCTACAGCCGCCCCCCCAAGTTCTCCTGACACTGTGGGGTCTCCCTCAACAGATGGCCCTATGGTACAGGCTAGGCTCCCCTCCTGGTGTTCCCGCAGGGAACCCTCCAGGACCTGGGACCGGATCTCGGGCACCTTGGGCCTCAACCCATCCCCATTCCCTCTCCTCTGAGACTGGACATGGGGTCCCTCACCCATCCCACTACACTGGGACCTACCTGGGACACTACAATCCTTCCCTACCTCACCTGGTTGGGAACTACCTAGACCACTCCTCTCAGGAGCACCCCTAAATGCCTCTTCAGACTCTCTGGTACTCACCCAGAAGTCTGCCTCCATTGTAAGCTCCCTGGGGTCAGAGAACTCACACTCCACCTGGTGTTGGCATAGCTCTGGAAAATAAGGACTAGACATATGCTCTCCAGCAATTACATCACTCAGCCCCTCGCATGAATTAACCAAAGTACCCTTCACCCAACCATCCAGTGACTCTGCTTTGAAAAAGCACCCCACATCACCCTCCTGAGACTGGTGAGACAGTACCTGACTGTCCCTGACACTCAACCCACACTCTTCTGGGATGTTTTCACACTCCATAACCAGGACTTCTACCTGGGGGGAACCCCTCTCCCTGTCACTCTCACCTAGAGTCAGTAGAGTGTCCCTCCCACCAGTAGGAATATGACTCCCCATGCCAGTTCCCCAATCCACCTCAGAGACCCTGTGCATCACTGGAGCTACCTCATACCCCTGAACCTCCTGGCGTGTGTTTACTCCCTCCTTCAAGTAGGGCACCACCTCTCTGGGCATGTGCACTTCTGCAGCATCACTGGATATACAATTGTTGCTGCCACCATTCCAGCTGGACTCAGCCCTCATGACTTCCAGCTCTTTCAATTTAAGCTCGTAAGCATAAATCATTTTTTTAATCTCTAAGTTCCTCCTCCTTTCTTCCAACTTTTCCCACTTGTCATACTCCCTTTGCACCCTCAACTTTTCTGCCTCCAACCGGCGAACCCTTTCTGCCTGTCTGTCCTGTACATCTTCAGGAGTCAGACCCTTGGGTGACACCCTGCCACCCCTCCTGGGGACCCTCCCCCCAGGCGTAACAGGTTCCTCCACTACACCACTGTGTATCCTCTGCACTTCCCCCCCCATATTCTCCTCCTCTGTGTGCCTTCCAGCCTTCTTGATTGTCACCCAGGCCCTCTGTGCCTGTTGCAGCTCCCCCTCCCTGGTGGAGCTCTCAGTGGGACAGTCAAGATCTTTAAGGAACTGTTTCAATTGAGCAACTGAGTACTCCTTCAGTTTCTCCGTTTCAAACACAGCTCCAGCTGTTGCATCTCCAGATTGAGACATGATGGTCACAAGTGCAAAGTTCCAAAAGGCAGAAAAAATAATTTCCCAATGAAGTAAAAAGAATCAGTCAAGGGATCAGCAAAATCATGGAAGTAGAATAAAAAGAGTCCTTAAGAGAAAAATCAAAAGATCACCAAACAAGTAGTATGTGGTCACGTAGTGGTCTGAGATCAAAACAGTAGTGTACACTTAATTACTGTATGTCAAGTACAAATACAAGTCCAATCCCGACCGCTGGTCACCAATGTTAGAAATGGGGTCTCTGGTTGACAGTCAGGTTACCCCCTGTTCAAGCAAGGACCCTCACTCTAGTTAGGATAAAAGAGAATCACCCTCAGCTAACCCCTGCTTACCCCCTTGGTAGCTTGGCAGAGCAGTAGGCTTAACCTCAGAGTGCTGGGCGTAAAGTATTTGTACCAACACACACAGTAACTTAATGAAAACACTACAAAATGACACAACACCAGTTTAGAAAAATAGGAAATATTTATCTAGACAAAACAAGACCAAAACGACAAAAATCCAACATACACAAGTCAAGTTATGATTTTTTTAAAGGTTTAAAATAAAAAGAGTCTTTAGGTAGTTGTAACAACACTCTAGCGCTGCTAGCGTGTAAATGTACCTGGTTTGCGTCAAAAATAACCCCGCACGGGCGGTGTGCGTCGAAAATAACCCTGCACGGTTATATGCGTCGAAAACAACTCGGCACGGCGATGCGCGTCGAAAAAGCCAGCCACGCGACGGTCCGAAAGTCCCGCGGCGCAGGTTGCGATCTCTCAGCCTTCGTCAGCGATGCTGCGCGTCGTTTCTCCTGCTCCGGGCGTCGATTCTCCGGTCGCGTTTCCTGCGGCGTCGTTTCTCAGCTGCGGAGCCGGCGTCGCGTCGTTTTCTCAGCCGCGATCGGATTCGCGTCGATCTTTTCTCCGCACGGCGCTCGGTGCGTGTATTTTTGTCCTTAGGCTGCCAGCCTCTCCTTTCAGGGTCCCAGGAACTGGAAGGGCACCACAGAGCAGAGTAGGGGTCTCTCCAGAGACTCCAGGTGCTGGCAGGAAGAAGTCTTTGCTATCCCTGAGACTTCAACAACAGGAGGCAAGCTCTACATCAAGCCCTTGGAGATTTCTTCTTCAAGATGGAAGGCACACAAAGTCCAGTCTTTGCCCTCTTACTCTGGCAGAAACAGCACTGCAGGAAAGCTCCACAAAGCACAGTCACAGGCAGGGCAGCACTTGTTCCTCAGCGATCAGCTCTTCTCCAGGCAGAGGTTCCTCTTGATTCCAGAAGTGTTTCTAAAGTTTGTAAGTTTGGGTGCCCTTCTTATACCCATTTTAGTCTTTGAAGTCACCTTTCTTCAAAGGGGACTCACACCTTCTTGTGAAATCCTGCCTTGCCCAGGCAAGGCCTCAGACACACACCAGGGGGCTGGAGACAGCATTGTCAGAGGCAGGCACAGTCCTTTCAGATGAGAGTGACCACTCCACCCCTCCCTCCTAGCAGAGATGGCTAATCAGGAAATGCAGATCACCCCCCAGCTCCCTTTGTGTCACTGTCTGGTGTGAGGTGAAAAACAACCCAACTGTCAAACTGACCCAGACAGGGAATCCACAAACCAGGCAGAGTCACAGAATGGTTTAAGCAAGAACATGCTCACTTTCTAACAGTGGCATTTCCAAACTCACAATCTTAAAATCAACTTTACTAAAAGATGTATTTTTAAATTGTGAGTTCAGGGATCCCAAACTCCACATGTCCATCTACTCTCTAGGGGAATCTACACTTTAATCATATTTAAAGGTAGCCCCCATATTATCCTATGAGAGAGACAGACCTTGCAACAGTGAAAACGAAATTGGTAGTATTTCACTGTTAGGACATATAAACCACATTACTATATGTCCTACCTTATCCATACACTGCACCCTGCCCTTGGGGCTACCTAGGGCCTACCTTAGGGGTGCCTTACATGTAAGGAAAGGGAAGGTTTAGACCTGGCAAGTGGGTACACTTGCCAAGTCGAATTTACAGGGTAAAAATACACATACAGACACTGCAGTGGCAGGTCTGAGACATGATTACAGAGCTACTTATGTGGGTGGCACAACCAGTGCTGCAGGCCCACTAGTAGCATTTGATTTACAGGCCCTGGCACCTCTAGTGCACCTTACTAGGGACTTACTAGTAAATAAAATATGCCAATCATGGATAAACCACTTACATACAATTTAAACAGGAGAGCATATGCACTTTAGCACTGGTTAGCAGTGGTAAAGTGCTCAGAGTTGAAAAGCCAACAGCAACATGTCAGGAAAAAATAGGAGGCAGGAGGCGAAAAAAGACTGGGGATGACCCTGCATAAGCAAAAGTCCAACAGGAACTTTGTAAAAAGATTTTTTCTACTACGATGTGTTGGCTAACATGTTTCATGCCCTTTACATCCAAAATGATTGAGCGGCAATTCTTCAGAACCGAAAACCAGTCAAATGCTTATGGTATTTCTAACCTTGTTAGACCACGTTTGTGGGGCCACAGAGCAGACATGTGCTACTGGGCCCCAAACATATCGGGTGAGGTTGTTTAACACTGGTGTCCTGTGGACCCTCTTGCTAAGGATCTGCAAATTGGGCCAAGTGCAGCCTTTTCTTCATTGACTCTCAGGGTAGCAAAGGGCGAGCAGACTAAAGCTTGTCAGGGAGGTAATGTAGAGGGGAAAAAAGAACTCAACGATCAAACTTTAATGTCTGATGCTTGCGTTTTAGTTAAATATGTACTTTAATTACACAACATAACTAAATATTACACAGTTCAATTATGCTCAAGAATACAGGGTTAGATCCCTGGTTGCCCCCTTGAGGTGGTGCCACACCCTCCTGCTCTAATGTCCTCTACCCACCTTGGTGATTATCTAGGCTGTATGGTTCTGAGTATCTAGTGGCAAAAGCACAAACTAGGCTCAGGTGCAAATCATATTTGGTACCCCCATAAGGCTTAGGAGTGCAACTTAGTCCCTCAAACGTACCCTTTGTTTATTTCATTTCATGTAGACTGTCTGAAATCTGTGGGATCTTATTCCTTTTAGTGCATCTCAGCGCATGAGCTCCAGCTGTTGGGGAAACCTTGTAATGGGATGATTTGGGGCCAACTTTAATCCACTTTTTCTAGAGAGGTGATGTGGATCCACTGTCTTAGCTTCAGAACCCAGTTTGGGGGTTTCTCTTTCAAATAACCTTCACAGCTTGCTCTAGACACAGACTTTTTTGTAAGGTGATGCTCTGCACAGCAGGTAGCACTGGGGCGGTCTCCAAACAGAAGCACCTGCCACATGGGCACAATAAAGCACAAGATTTTGTCAACTGGATGTCAGCCTCTCTATTGTAGTAATCAGGGACAGACAAAAGGACAGGACTGACTTAGAAACTCTCATTGAACAACCGAAAGTACAGACCCACCCTTCACCCTTACCATCCACCAAACTGTTGTATTCACAATGAACTCATCAACAGTACCTTGCTAGCAAAGTCCTCATGGAATTTGTAAAGATAGGCTTGTCCCCAATCTCCTTACTTATTGTCTGGATCTCCACCCTCCAGCCACAGGAATGGAGGCAATACACTTCCACTCTCTGGGGGATGTGTCCTCCTTCTCCATGTTGTCCATGTTGTGCTTTGCTAAACCAGAGGTATCCAAATGGACCCCAATGGACCCCAATCGTGTCAGGACTCACACACAAAAAGTCCTTGTACCATACATGTATCATAGGCTGACTGTACACACTATTCCACTTGACATACACACATGATGTCATAGCAAGGTTCTTGGGTACATAACTGCAGACCATAATAGAGGAGGGACCAGTAGACTGAACTCTCACTGACACAGATAAAAACATCTAGACACATTACAAATCACAAAACAAGGTATGCTGTCTGCATCACTTTGTGAAATAGACCCAGGACAAGTGTAGGAACAGTAGTCCCCACTTCACCCTGATGGTATGCATAGTTTTCTTCCTTATGTCACAGGACAGGTCCTAGACCTCATATAGTAAAGAAAAGGCCTAGACCTCTGAACACATGCTAGAATAGCATAACACCAGGGTCATAATAAAAGTCCGGATACCATATTCACACACAGTTGTGCTCTCAGGGCAGGGGAACACAACACATATACCAAGCAGGGGACAGTCCTGTTGAAAAAGACCTTTGTATAAGGGGGTTGGGACTTGCACCAAATACTCTACTGCAAAATGGCACACACTGGTAGAGGAGGGGTACCATACTCTTGGGTCAGACTGCATAGCCTGCAGGAGAGGACAGGTGCACCCCGAAAGTACAGTTTATCTGCTCTCGCCCATAGGGTGCAAATTACATGATGGGACTCCGGTCCCTTGTTGCACCACTTTCAGGACAGTGAGCCTTGTGTCTAGCACAACCTAGGGGCTAGTGCACAATATCTAGTATGGCCTTTGTTTATCCCTGAAACCTCTGGATATTCGTTTTGGTGATAATCCTCATTCCACGCTCAGGCCACCTGTTTTTCTTTGCTTCCAATACTAAATACATTTATGATAACAACATCGAAAAACTTTTTTGATATAAAAAGTATTCTTTACAGGTAGAAAGTGATTAAT
This sequence comes from Pleurodeles waltl, assembly GCF_031143425.1. Lineage (NCBI taxonomy): Eukaryota > Metazoa > Chordata > Amphibia > Caudata > Salamandridae > Pleurodeles > Pleurodeles waltl. The sequence continues at coordinate 803,459,107 of NC_090436.1, forward strand.
CAATTGAACAACCATCCTTGGTGTGCAAGGGTGTGCCACACTCAAAGTGATCTTCCACAACAAATTGTATACTAAAGTCAATCTTTACCAACATATGAATATTTTACATTAGTAACATTTCCCATTGCGTCTCCAGTGACTCGTAACTACCCTGAGCAGCGTGTGTTCATAAACAAATACACAAGATTAATTCCAGTCCTAAGCGTTCGAAACTTACATCGGAGAAAAGAGAAGCCAAGTGGCTTGGCCCAGACAACACATTGTGAAAACTGGGAATCAGGCAAGAGACCAGGCGCATTTAGACCGAATCGATAAATGTGAATGCAAAAACACCACAAATGACACGTGCGCCAGCAGTTCACGCAGTTTTTTTTCCCACAACAGTTTCCCGATCGGAGTGACATAAATAGAAAATAACTCGTGCATACAATTTCTGGCCTCATTTGTGAACTTTATTACCGTATTGTAATAGTTTTGCTGTGATTGTTTCCAAAAAAGACTGTTTGTAACAATGAGTTTGAAATGTGAGCACGTGCCATCTACTCCTAATAGCCATTAAAGGCAAAAAGGGTGCAGATAGTGATTGAATCCATTATTGCGGGAGTGCAAGGTTCTCATTGACTCCAGAAGGTTCTTGCATGCAAAGCTGTTGCATTACGTATTATGATGCATGCCTCTCCCAGCATCCACACTAGCTTGTGTATATATGTGAAACAACTTGTAAACCTAGGCCTCTGAGTAGCAAACTTACCACATTAATAATTAAAAGAGCTGCAACCCTCAGGTTCCCACATGTTTACACTGCCTGAAGAATGCATGCCCTCTTTAAAAAGGCCGCCTAAAACTTTGTGTGCAAAGAAAAATGCAGGATAAGTTTCGTCCAAATGTGAATTTGCAAAGAAAGGTAGTTTTGGAGATATTGTGGTTCCCAGGTAAAAGAGAGAAGACAGAGTCAAACTGAGGCACGATAGGAAAAGTGTAAAAATGAATAGACGCCTGAAAAAACCGTGCGATTGATAAATGATACAGTATATGGCACCCGACAGAAACTGGAAGACGCATGGTCCATCAACTTCTCCTTTTCCCTACATCGTTTAGAGAGCAGGTTATTGCTGTTTTCCTGACAGGAAGCCGCTCCCAGCTCTGCCGGTAGGAAAGCTATTTTGACAAGGCACTGGTGGATATAATGCTCCTCAAACGTCACTTTAGTTAGAATTGTTCATGTTCGGCACGGGCATGCGCTCTTTGTCGGTTTGCGGGATTAAATTTATCAACTATCTTCACAGACTGGGAAAAAAAACTTCTTTGTGTCAAGGACATTCATTTTTTAATTGAACATTTAAAAAAGTGCAGACTGGTGTGCCATACCGCCATGGTTGGTGGCACACTGTTTTTCCTCCCCAAAGGTGCTCTCATCATGTTGTTGGAAAAAAAGGCCAAACGGACGGCATTGCCATTACCCCACACCCTACATCTGTCAGGGCTAGAAAAAGTCGAAATGACGTCCATAATTCTGAATGGTTTTGTAACACTAGATCAGATAAAGATAAAGAATATCCCAAAATGGAAACACAAAGGCCTTGTTTTTTTGCTTAAAAAACATAACGAGCCAGATATGAAATATATGTCCCAGACAGCTGGTTGTAATTTGCGACCAGTGAATAACTTTTTGAACCGATTTATGTAGGAATCGCTCAGTTCATAAAATGCAGATTCAGAGTGGGTCATAGTCTGACCTACCTCATAACAGCAACGAGGTAAGTGGCGAATTGCTGCTGGCTTCAGGTGGTGACCGTCACGGGGATAGCTGCCTGCTACGGCAGCAGGCCTCCATGTCTTTGGTCACTTTTGAAGGGAGAAAACCTTTTTTTAATAGAGCCCATTTTCTTTAAATGAAGTAGGGCTATGTTTAAAAAACCGTTTCTATTTTTGAAAAGATTGTGTAATTCTTGCAGTGGCCTTCTGGACCACTGCCTACCCCCCAACCTACTTCATTTTACATTCACAAAGAGAAAGAGGTTCCAGGGGAACCCCGTCTTTCCCTTTTGCGAATGGCTTATTTCTCAAACTTGGGATTCAGTAATCTTTGCAATGTTTTGCAACTGGATTTCACTGGTAAAAACGGATACATCTCATACTGATTTGGTGTTGGTAGAGACGCATTCAACACACTCCTTTCAAATAGCGAATCTGCATGGAGTTCCAATTTCCTTTTAGGAGTCAATAATGTTACCTGACTTCTAAAATGTGATTAAAACATGAGAAAAACATATTTTGCAGTTGAACACTCAGACTCGGAATGTCTGCGACCTTAAAATAGATTTGCCAGTCTGGCCTAACATTGTTATTCTGTGTTCATGCCGTTTTAGATGTCATGACTTCTCAGCTAAAACTACAGCAAAGCCAGAAAAGATTAAACAGGCCAAAGGTGTGTCCTTGGAGAAGAAGATGCTGAGGCACTTTTCCTCAACTGACCCCATTACAAAACATTTAAGACACACATATTCATTGAGGAATAATCCCTCTTTTTTAATAAAACAGAAGAATACAAACCATGCCTCATTCCAGAATACCAGCTAAAAATCAGTAGAGAAGGCCGCATAAATGTCTCTGCATAGAACCAAAGATAGGCAAAGCGTGTAACGCAACAGACTTTTAAACAGCCTGGGACCTGAAATAATCACTATTGATTGGAGTGTAATATTTTATGCATTTGATTTATTTAGTTTGGCAATACTTTACGCGTCTGTATCTTTTCAAGCCAAAAGGGCACCTTGTACTATGCTCTATTATGTTGTTTGTTTGTTTTGTATTGTATTGCTGAGGCCGAAAGCCATGTCTACTGTTGTTAATACTGGGACAGGATGGAAGAGAAATAGAAAACCATCCTGGCTTAGGCCTTTTTTTCTGACACTCCATTAAGTTCTACAATCATTCTCTATGTAAGTTTGAACCACATAACTACTGCTACAAATATCATGCGTGACAAAGTAGGTCTATTTGAAAATGGCAGTCCTAGCAAACAAATGGTCAAGTTTCTCATAAACCACACAGATCCCCCCACGAGTCTTAATCCAAAAATGTTATATGCCCCATGACCTCCTATGAAAAACAGAAGTCTTAGATGATACTGTATTGAACACCAGCCCTGAAAAAGTCAACATCAGACATCAAAACCTGCAAACTAGCCCTAGTCAAAAATTTGTTTACGCTGGATAAATATGCATAATATTGGTAATTTCAGATAACAAAATTTCTGTGCAATTACTGAGTTTATGCCATTGAGCCACATCTTGTAATTTCTGGGAGAAGTTTTAACACAAGATGTACCACTTGGATAATTTTTGAACATGTGTGGCAGTTCAGGTAGACTTTTTATCTGAGAAAACCATTCAGAGAATTTTTTAGTACAAAATTAAAAACCTGAAAGTGAGTTGCAGTGTTTTGAACTCAAGCAGCAATTCCTTTAACATGGGAGGTCAACAAATACTTCAGGTTAGTTTTTTTACCGACACGGACGGTCTGGGTAATTTTTTAGAGTAAAACTACAAATCTGGATGCAAGGCAGTGGGTTGAATGCGAGCGACCATAAAGCAACTTCAAATAACATTTTCCTAGGCCACTTGGGTGCAAGATTAATTTCATGGTATTATGCATATTTGCACAGTTTTATAGTAATTTTGTGTAACTACTTTACAACAAATTACATGAGTTTCACACACCCTTCCTGGAAACCACAAATCATCATGTTGGGTTAGAGGTCTTTCATATCACTCATCACCCAGTTTGTCAGTGCCTCCAATGTATCTGTCGACCAGAACTTAGAAACATAGCATCAAAACATTGCCATTGTCAGAAATGAGCAGTGGGTCCTGTGGTGTACTCCAGCGCTCTGTTCTTTCACCTATCAGTCCAACATATGCATGATACCAGCAATTCAGGCCCTAGGCAATTACAGCAGCAGTTATCAGCTATATGGAGGTGATTGCCAATTTGATACCCGCAGCTTGAGGAAAGTGGGAAGCAACATGTCCCCTGGATCACCTGACCCAAAAGCAGAAAAGCTGATCATACTTGAGTGGTACCAAAGTAAAGATTCTACTGCTACTTCTCTCCTATATTTGACTACCCACTTTCAAAGGTACTCCCAATGTGCCATAGCAGCAAATCCATAACATGGAGACTACGTGATGAAAAATTGCTTTGCGTTCGATATATAACCACAGTGTCCAGAAGTTCACTTTTCCACCTCTCTCAGCTGACGGGATCCAACGATCCACCAGACTGTCTTAATGACCAGAGTCATCACCTTCAGAATTGCTTGCTGTGGTGGACTCTAAGGCAATCATCTAGCAAAATCTTTTGGCATACTCTAAATCAGTGGTTTCCAACATGAGGTCTGGGGACCCCTAGGGGTCCATGAAGCCTCCTCTGAGGGTCCGTGACTGCTCAGAAAATTAAATAATATTAACAGATTAGGTCCCCAGCTTTCAGTAATGACTCAGTTGAGGGTCCCCGGAGTCCATTAATGATTCGGGGGAGGGGGGTTCTCGGGTTCCAGTAATGATAAAGTGGGGGTCCACAGAAGTCAAAAGGTTGGGAGCCACTGCTTTAAGCAGTATATACATATGCAGCTTTCTCAGAATGCCAAAGTCAACTAACTTCATTCTTGCACTGAAGAAGCTACACTGGTTTTCGATACATCAGAATATTGACTACAAAATACTATTCTTTGCAGTTAAAGCTCTGCATAGCCATGCACCTCACTCCCTGGCCAAGTCGGTAATACCTCCTCACCTGACAACATACCTAAGATCGGTTTTCCAAAACAAGTCATCACTCCTGATGGGGAGCTACAGACATTCTGAGGGGGGTTCTCTGTATTCTTAAGACCCTTCCAGGTGAGAGTCGCAATCTCTGACCTCAAATCTAGAGACCTACTTCTGACTTCTGTCAAGTGTTTCAGCATCTCTGGCACCCAGAGTAATAGCGAAGAAAGATTAAGTGAAATACACTACATTAATTATTTATCCTTGTACATCTTCCTCAGGGCTGCCGAATGTCTTCCTGGTGAGTTAGTAAGGGCAGAAGAGTATTTTCCTCCTCGAGTGCATGTTGACTGTTTCCACACATGTTCCCGGGGGGAGGGGGCAGTACATGACAAGATCGAATCTCTCACTGATGAGCTGTTCACAGAGGGCCTCTTTCTGCGGACGGGGCCTGCATGTTACTGAGTTATTATCCTCGCAGAAAGCAGACCCCTGCATGAGCGCCACTGGGGTGTACAGCTGAACAAATCAGACGAGTTCACTTTCCCCCTCACGTTACTCTCCCCAGCGGGGAGGGAGAGCTTGGAATGCATGATCTAGCTTCCAAGAGAATTTCTAATATACCATAAGAGACCGCGCTAATCCTTCCTCGGGAGCTTTCAGCAAAATAGATCGTAATTGGAAAACCTGGCCAAGCTGGAGGAAACTGAGAACACATTTGCCGAACCAGGAAGGCATGTTGCATTTCGAAACACATTTTCTTATAAACTGCGGGCGAGTAAACAATTAATACAAATATTGGGTTGATCTGGTCCAGTGACGAATTATTTCTGTCAAGTTCCAACTGCGCTGGGCGTTTGATTTGTTAAAGGACTGAATAGAAACGATTACTGTGATCGAAATGCATGTTTCTGAAGACGTTTCTTGTCCACTCCCCTAAGACAGTTGGTGCAAAGGTAGACGTTCTGCTGCTTTCTGACATCGTGTGGTCATAACTAATGTCTCAGGAGAGTAATTCTGACTGGTGTTCTAACAGACATAGAAACAGGTTCACCTCCACTCCACCTAACCCTCACCAGGAACCACCAGGTAACAGGACGTCCAGCCATAAAGAGTCTAGACAGAAACATGAGATATTATTCTGTGATTCGTTGCTAACTTTTGTCTTAATTTTCATTATTTTAAAAGTTGTGTATCCCTATTTTGCTGTGTCCATTTAGGTTTATGCTGCTTCCTGTAAAAACACAGCAACATGAATATTTTTTGCAGGGCATGCGGAAAAGCAGACTTTAAGGGCTGTTTATGTTTTACCTTTTGTCTTCTACCTATTGCATAAAATACACGTTTTAGCACAAAAACAGGTTTATATGGTGCAGGGGTATGATCCATTTACTCACTCAATCAAATGGCATCTGAGGCAGAAAGTGTACTTAGCATGACGCACCTACTGGAGGGCAATAAATCTGCTCCCTGGTACTACACAGGACCAAGTGGCTAAATCCTGTGAAAAGTAAATTAGGCCTTGGTAAGCATTTCCCTTTACATTCTGATATTTCCTTATTCTTTTTAAACTCTGTTCAGAGTTTCCTGAGTGAAGTGTTTGTGAAAAATAATCCATGCGATTTATGAAAATTGGAAACATTGAGTTCAGTGGTCAGCATTGAGCTACCATAATATATGTCTCCTTTGCCTCAAGTATTCTGATATTTTAAAATAATACTTTACATACAAACATTAGCAAAGCCACCAACTCAGCACTCACATTAAAAAGGTGAGACCCCCTGGCTTGTCAATGCTTGATATGTGTATTTTATTGCATTTCATTTGAAGTTAATGTCTTATCTTTGTCTGTAGCACGCTATTGCACTTGTCACATCACTTCAAAGTAAAATGCTGTTAGATTACTAAAGTTTTTTTTCTTCTAAATATAAAAACGTCCTTTCATTCAGAAAATTGATTGGGTTCTTGAACAAGAAATGTCATTTTCCTTCTTCACATCTTATTATTAGTCATTGATTCCCCACACAGCCACACATTTTTTGTATATTTGGGTGCCTCATATTATATCCAAGGTCCTGAATCATTAAGAACCTCTCCTTTCTTTATAGAAAAAAGTGTTTTCCTGCCGATAATAAACCAATAGCCAATGTTCATCTGCCCCACCTGAAAATCTTGAATCAGGACTTTAAACATAGGAGAGCATCTCTCGCCTTTCTTAATCTTATTTGTGAAGATGTTGGTTTTTTTCAATAATGCCTTACAAAGACAATCGTTTGGCTGTCTTAGGAGATCTTTGTGAGATTGTTTTTCAATACAGTTATTTTTCTTTCCTTCTACCACTTTAAAACAGCAGTTTTTGAGTCCCTAAGACCTTTTCTTTGCACCACTATAGAAAAGTAAACAGTACAACAACGAAATCAAATAATCATAGCTGAATACATTGCTGGTTGTTAGAAGTGTGTCTCTTGTCTCGTTGAACAGAGAGGATCCCAGATGAGCGAGACACCATGCTCTTTGCCAGAGCCCAGCTGCACTTTGTGTTCAGATACTAAGAGAGATTGAGTTTAAAGAGCCATTATGCCAGTGCTTATTTTGTAAGTAAAAAGGTACTGGTGCCCAAAGCCCTCCTCTTAAACACGCGGCTGCAGCAATTAAATGTTTGAACACGGAATACTGAGGCAACGTAATCCTGAAGCCATCGCGGGCCTCTTCAGTACATATAAAGGCAATCCCTGCCCCTTCAGCTCACTCTTGCAGCTTTCTACTTTCTCTCTTTGTGACGCTTTTTCATTTTTCCCTTCCTCCGTCTGTCCCATATGTGTCTTTTGCTCTCAGTAAATGCTTGAGGCAGAAGAATAAGCCCCGGCCCTCAAAAATAAGTGCCGGTGCTCAGCACCGGAAACAACAAGCACAAATTAAGCACTGCACTATGCCCAAGGGCATCCAGTAGGATGAATAACGAGAGGGGGTCTCTGAAAAAGTGTGTGTACTAAGAAGCATAACTAGGAATCCTTTGAAGGATGTGGCTTAAAACAGGTAAACTAAAACCCTGTGCCTTCCATGGAGTGCCACCTGACTAGTATTTTGGTGATGCTATGTGAGCTTTCTGCTACTGCTGCCAGACATATTAGCTATTTATGTGCATGCAGCTTAAATGAACCAGGGCTTCTGGTATTGCTTGTGCTTATTAGCAGTCTCAGATAATAAAGTAACTTCAGTGATTTTAATTAGAATTGGAAATATATGATATTGTGAATTAGGCATTAGTAAAGTCTGTGGAAGGGTGGAAGGGATTGTGGTCTTCCCAGTGTCGCAGTCATTCCTGTTCTTACGGTCACGCCATTTTCTTCTGCAGTCTCTCAGATTGTTCGACACATATTCCCTCTTTCTCCCAATATCTTTCTAAAATCCTCCATCTGCATACCTCACACGTAATCTCTTTCCCCTTCAGCACCATATTTTCTTTCTCTCCTGCCTGTACCTCCTTACATCTCCTTCTCGTCCCCATACGCCCCACAAAACACAGCAAATCATCTATGAAAAAAATAGTTTTCTTTTACTTCCCCCAGTCAATATTTCAACAGCTGTGTAGAAACTTTGCCCTCTTTCTCATAGAATCACTATTACAATAGGCATACAGGACTATTGCTTTGTGCGCTCTGCACAGAGGCCAAGGACTGGATGAGCGTGTGCTCCAAGTGCCTTTAAGACCCATTGATAGGTACCTTCAAAAACTTGCACCATCTTCAACCTCAACTCCAGAGTTGTCAATAGTGGCCCATTATAAGCACTCACCTATAACTTGAACTCACTCATACACCTAGAGGTGACTCACTTCACAGTGCACACTATGGAAGAGTAAAATGCTACATGAAAAGATAGAAACACAATATTCAGGAAAAAGCAACGTTCTTCTGGGATGCAAGGTTAAGTAAAATATGAAGAAATTAATCACTGTTTTTTCCGTGAAGCTGGAGAAATGAATAGATGGGCTGATAGGGACCTGTTTCAACATCAGGTTTTAATTACTGTCGGGTCTGAGACCCAGAAGGACCCGACCAACTTGAGGCCCTGACTAATAAATCTAGACGTCTCATTGTGGTGTTTTCAGTTTGCAGGAGCTGAACATTAAGAGATTTATTGTGGTCTGTGTGAATTCTCATACAGTTAGCAGTGAGAAAAGGAATTTACAAGCCAAGCGCTGAAAAGTTCCACTGATGTTAAATATGAAATTAAAGTTACTAATCACTTTACATCATCAATTATTTAGACAGACTTTGTATATTTTTAGTCGTGGTGAATGAAAAGCAAAAAACAGGTGACAGTTTCTACATATCTCGATTAGTGACCCAACCACATTACTCATTAAAAATCAGACAGAGCCAGTAACCCACGAGAAGGCCATAGTTTTAAATCCCAAACAGTGGTAAATGGAAGCCACAAATGAAGTAATGAGGAAGGCAATTTTACATTGCTGCCATACCTCTGCAAAGTCTTACTGTACCACTGCATTCATTCCTGCATAGCATTCACATGCTGCAATAAATAAATCATCATTTGATGAAGGAATTCCCGCTTGTGATCCTCTCTGTTGGACCCTCCTCTCACATCTGGTCCATAGGCTCTTAAAGTATGGTTAGCATACTGGATTCCATTCTTGGAAGACAAAAAGGGGGACGGAAATCATTCTTTGTATTTTATTACACCCATACTTTTCAATTGCAGCATTGATATCACTGATGCTAAATCACTTATCGTAGGGTAAATTTGGTGGTACATTTTCAACGATTTCCTTTTGCCTCAAATGGTGGCACAGTTTTTAGAGATCTTACTTCATGTTATAATGAGCATTCGACTCATCCACTTGTTGAAAAATGATACTATCACAGTGGTTCAAAGCGGTGCTTGAAATGGAAAAATGGAAGTGCAGGTACTCTGTGCCAGAGTACCTGCTTGTTTCTGAGAAGTGCTAAAACTCTCCAATGAAAAGTATTACGTTTTTCTTGAGAAGTGCAGGTACTCTCCCTCTCAAAATAAAGAAGTGCCGGTATTCTGTACCGGACAGTATCGGCCCATTTCAAGCAATGGTTCAAAGATTGTATATGATTTACTTAATTTTACACTTAGCATTTTAGTTATTCACTGGTTGCAATGAATGTACCTCACACTGCTTGAGTTTGCTTAGGACGAACATTGTATAAGGCTGAGCAGTGCATCCATTCACTGGTTGCAAAGAATGATAGCACTGTAGTGATTCACATTTGCTCAGGACTTACTTCATGTTACGCTTATCTTTTCCTCTGACATTGAAATTTAGCATGGACGTCGATTCCCAAAAATTCCAGGGGTAGCCACATAACACACACCCATTGAACTACAGGAAGTGAAATCTTAGGATTTTTTACCTTGATTTGTCGCAGGAAGTTATGTCACATGACCTTAACCCTGATAACTCACTTGCACTATAGCACTCACTCCCTCACTCACTTATTCTCACTCGCCCATTCATTCACTTATTCACCTTCACTCTTTTTGACACTCGCTAATGCTTATTCACACTAGTTCTTAATCACTAATTGTCACTCACTTTGACTCACTCATTCTTACTCAGTTATGCTCACTTATTTTCACTCAGACCCTTCTCACTCACACTCTCTAACATTCCTTATACTCATTCTTACGTATTCATTTTCTCATTTGCAGTCACTCTTACTGTAACTGACTAATTCACGTTCAATCTGTCTTGCTCATACTCGCAATCAACCTCACTGACTCTCAATCAAAACCAGTGGCTCTCACTCACTTTTAGTCACACACACATGCTTGCACATTTAAATAGACACACATGATCACACATACGCTCTCTCTCACAAATGTGCTCTCACCGGGAGGCATCCAGACAACATACTCCAGCTCCCCATGTGCCCCATTTTTTATTACACTAATAGTGAATATTAAACTGTTATCCAGTATTGTTATAATAAAAAATGGGAAGAAAACAAGGGATGGTGGAGCTCCAATACACCTGGGATCTTTGCACTGATTGTGCCATCTCTTTAAGGCCACGGTTCGCAAATGCTATGCCACTGGCCATAAGGGGGAAGCCAGTGGTCGCAAAAGCGACCCTTGGCGACCCCCAAATGATATCCATGAAATTATGCTTTAACGTTCTAGGGAGGCAGAAAGCAAATTAAATGGGCAGCAACAATGCTACAAACAACCCTAAAACAGATATGATAAGTAGCCATACAGCACGACCAATGGCAAATGTGAGCTGTGTACTATGTATTAATCATTATATATTGCCCAAAAAGGTGCTACTAAATAAAAACCTCGCCTATGTTTTCCTTTAACAGAATTCTGCTTCCACGCCCAAAGACAGCCCTCCAAAAATCGTATTTCCTGTAGACTTACTAGCAGTCAGCCCACTGATTATCCCAAATGTCACTCAAGACTATGGGGCCCATTTAGAACTGGGTGATATGGGCATTCACCAAAAATTGATGGATGGTCATCCACCCAGGTCTTTTTCTCTGCCTACTTTAAGGTGGGGCAACCACTGTTTTTCTGACAGTGGAGCAACGGTGTGAGGTTACCAATGCACTATCCTCTGAGCACAGTAAACCAGCCCAGGGCATGTAAAAAAATATCAATGTTTTCCCCACCATAGGAAATCCTGGCCCATCAGGCACATTGATTTCTTATTTTTCAAAAACAAATGCCTGCTGTCAAAGAAGGTTTACCTATTGTACTTTTTCTCTATGGGTGATGAACATTTTTTTTTTAAAAGCAACCAATTATTGCACTTAGATATGGCAAATTGTACTATTTGCTGCAGGCTTTCGCAATTCGATGGACACGTGTCTATAAAAGTCTCTTCTAGCCTTCTTGATTGACTGTCCACTTTCTTTGACTCCTCAGTTAAACGCAATAAACAAAAAATATTTGCTTTCCTCCTGGGGCATGTTTTCTGCTTGCTCCCTCCCCCGTATTGATTTTTCCCTGATTCGCCAGTAATTTTATTTCTCCTTGAGTATTGTAGTTGTTTCAATCATGGAATGCTGACCTTTTCTAAATGCCATCTAACACGAGTTTTTCGTCGACAACCTTTGTTATATTGGAGATCCGTGTGGTAACAGCTGAGGGCCTGACTGCCATTAACAGAAAGAAGTAGACAGCCCCTCCCCCAAACATTATGCAAAAGAATATTCTCTGATGGTGCCGCGATTTTTTCATCAGAGAGCATTAATGTTGTAGCACATCCACCCTTTAAAAAGACACCCCACCTTGGAACAGTGGACAAGAAAGATAGAGAAAAAAAGTGAAAGCCGGAAGGAATGGGTAAGTGAAAGTCAAAACCAACGAAAACAAGCAGCAGTGAAAAGAACACAGTGCACCAACTAGGCCCCACACTGACCCGAAAATCAAAAGGTTGGGTACTTAAAGGACAGGCAGTCTGTAATGCAGCACACGGGTAATAATAATGATCATATTCATATTCTTATTAATCATAGACACAATCATAACATTTACTATTTTTATTTTTTACATTAATTGAATTTTCTTGGTCTTTGATTGATAGAGTGTTATGACCCAAGTTAGCAATACCGATTATATTACCATTTGAAGACTGAAATGGTGATCCGGCTCTCTCTTGACTGACCACCTCACTCAATGTCATTATGGACTCAGTTTTCCCTCTTGGGTCTTTGCGTTGAAACCTAAAGCACTTTGAGTGTTGCAGACTTTGTTTGATTCCAATGAACCAATTAGACTAACAGACCTGAATGCAGTGGCATGTAGGTGAAACGTTCAGGACTGGAAGCGGTGTCGGTAGTGACATGGAGTGAGCTGGGTAGACTGTAGGATAACCAATTCCCATTTCTTTATTAGCAGAACACTTCCGATGCTTCGTCTTCAGACTTGGAAGACTCCATCGGCAACACTAACAAGGTATGTCATAAGTGATCCACGTCGTTCCTTTTGCATCTAGCATCCATTAGACAACTTACATACAACCAAGTGTATGGGAGCTCCTTAACTCTCCAGATTTCGTTCCAGCTCGTGGCAAGCTGTTCGTTTTGGAAAGGTTAGGAGTAGGAAGGACAGATGTAAGCTAAGACAGAACTCCCATTAGAGCTCTTGTAGCAAGATCTCTCCCTTTACTGACCTCTAGAAATGAAGCTGAATCTTGTACCCCCTCCCCTGAAAGGGACAGACATGTTACATCAGGTTATTATCCCTTGCAGTGTATAGGGAGCACCTCATACATCATTTGAGATGTACATTTGTGTATTCAAGAATGTACACAAACACTGATCCATTATCAAAAGCCAGAAGAACTAAGATTATGCAAGGCAACTATAAAGTGCAAATAAACGCACCTCAAAAAGTATTTCCAAAGAGATAAACAATGAAGAAATATATTGAAAATGAAGAAATGAAAAGAAATGAGAATGAAGAAATATAATAAAAATGTAATGCCATGTCACCAAAAATGAAGGCAGCTTGATTTCTTCCCAGGTAGCATCTGCAGTGAGCTGCTTTCGCAGCCACTTGTGGCCTGCCAAGCTTTCATAGAGGAGGACACAGGTGATGTCACACAGGAAGCTGAGGCAATTCACAAGGGAGGAAGCCTGGACAAGATGACTCTGTCCTCCTTGCCTCAATCCACAAGTCCTGAAGTTATGGCAGTATGGCACTTCTGCCGTGTCCTCTCTTACCCCCAGACCCTTCATCCTCTGCAGCTTGCTTGACTCTTTTTGGTAAATACACCCTTTGATACTTGGGGTGCAGTGCCACTGCTGAATTATGATTTATAATCTATCCAGGAGGGGAAGTCAGTAACTAGGAAGAGCCAGACTTCCATAACCTATCCCCATCTTTCTTCAATGATAGTGGCAGAGCTTAGCAATTTTAGTTTATCCTTGTGTTTATTGTTTTTCTTTGTTTTATGGTTTGGCATGTCATAGGGCTGTTGCCAGACAATTATGCCAGCACCACTAGAGAGGGGCTTTGGCTCAACCCACCTGTTGGGAGCCAGGAGTACATGTTTTGATTGGGAAGAAACTGTCTGGTTCCACAAAGAAAGTACTTGCCCCCCCACCAGCTGTGATTATTTTATTTATCCGTCTGGCTGTGCTTGAAATTTCAGGGGCACACACATGACATTGTGATTCTATAAAAGAATATTAAATAAGTAGACTTTTTAATAGTATTTTTCTCTGCTAGCAACATGGATGGGAAGAATACAGTCATTAACTTACATGGATTTTTAAGTTTGACATGACAGTACAACTGTCACCTGACCCTTTAAACTACACCAATATTGTTCTATGCTTCTTTGCTTCTACATATCCATTGCCATGCTATTTTCTTGTGATGCTTCACATTGCCATACACCATTCCTTTAATCACAGACCTATTTGGCATTGCCACTGATTCTTTTTTAGGGTTGAATGCACAAGTGCTGTGCACCAGTTGAAATCTCTCTTTGGGTTTTTAACCACGCCCATGTCACGCCTGTCACTTTAATTGGTTCATGGGCATGACTTTTAAAATGCGCTTGATTTCATTTGTGAAAGGCATGCGTACGTCATGCCTTTTCCGGTGTTCAGCCCTCCTCGAGCGCACCAGCAAACTACTGAAAACATAAGAGGCTCCATGTTTTCAGCCTGGTTTCTGCACTACTTTATCTTTTTATTTTCCACGCAGCGCGATCGCGCTGTGTTTTACATAGCGTGATCGCGATTGGTTTTTTGGTTTTCAATTTCAGCGCAATCGCGCTGGGTTTTACATTGTGCGATCGCACTTGTTTTTTTTCTTTCAATTTATGTGGCAAGAAAATTCTGGTTAGAAGTTTACAACGCTAATAGCTCTAACTCGAGCAAATGTGAGACCCGTTGCATTGCAAATGCTTGTCTTGTATGTTGGTTAAAATGGGCCACATTACAAACTTACCCGAAATACAATTTCCATCCACCGGTTTTTAAAGAATCACAAACTGAAAAAAACAGACACAACCACTCATCCATTCGTAACCTATTGAATTCTTGGTTACCACATAGCATGCATGGCATGGACACCAACCCCAGGTTTTCCCTTAAAGCCCTGTGGTGCATACACAGTTCCATCTATTGGCAACAACTACTTGCCTTAAGTTTACTTTGTCCCCTGTCCCCACTCTCCTGAGATAACAGATGTCACCGGTACCCGATCAGGTAAGTATTTGGTGTTATTAGCACTTATTTCTCCAACAGGCCTGGGTGCTCGTGCTGATTAGTTTAATAGGTGATTATTCCATCTCATTTTTGGCTACCCATGTGGAATAAATCATGTTTTGATGGTGGCTAATGAGCCTTTCATTTGCATTGCAGTGCTGCATCTCAAACAAAGCCCTCTAATGAAGAGGCAAGGATTCTGCCAGGGGTCACCATCTTGCCAGCTCAACCACTGCACTCTGTAATCAGGCGCATGTTGAGACGGTGATTACCCCTCGGCTATTGTTTATTCCTCCTTTTTTCGATAAAAGATGGCGTAGGGATTTTTACTAAGTGGAACCATTTTTTGTGATTTTTCTATTTAAGCTTTCTGGCCGACGTCTTGTCCATGGGAAGGATGAACCTTCCAAAATTATAAAGAACCGTAAATGTTGTCCATACATTTGTCCTTTTAAATACACTGTTGATTTACCAGTATTACGTTTAATTTGTAAAATCCGAATGAGGGTCTGCTAAAAATATTCAATGAAACTGCAAGAGTAATATTTTCAGCAGCCTGGTCCTACTCTTTTTAGTGTGGTAATGCCGGCCCTCACTACCTTTGTTCCGGGTTTTTGTCTCAAATGCTGTAGAGCCCAGCTAAGGAGTGCATCTTCTGCGCGAAATCCCACCATGACACATAAAGTGCCCATTCTCACTTCACAGAAAGGATTTTCGGCAAATATTTCACTTTAGCAAGTGGGATTCATGCGCGTTTGACGTTGCAATTATTGGAGACAGCACAAACTGTGAGGCAGCAATCATCCGCATTTAAATAAAAAAACAAGACAATTTCTGCAATTTCCCTTTTAACTCTGAGGAATTTGTTGTTTAACAGGACTTCTACATTGGGTGTTTTGACAATGTTTTGGCCTCAAACACAATGTCTAAGGCACTTATTCGTATGATTCCCAGACAGCACTCTGTTTTTTCCGAACTCTGTATTCTGACATTTGAGACATGGTTGTGCTGTATGTGCGCGTATCTGAATGAGTAATTGACTGAACTGCATTAGAGTTCAGCTCTGTGAACTGGATGGCATCTAGACACTTCTTGTAGGAGGACCGAGTTTCCACAGGATTCCCTGAAGAATAGTTTTTTGGTGAAGGGAGGTGACTGGCTTCGGCGAGGGGGACTGTGGGTTTCCTGTTCAATAGCCAGCCTTCTTTCACTGCACAAACCTCAAGCTCCTATTGCGCTGCAATATTTTCAGGGGATGTGGAACAGGTTTTGGTAGATGAGCTCAGGGACAAAAGAGGGTTGTAGTTCTATATTTAGTGACCTTCCCTAAACGACATATGTGCTTGACGTTGAGGGTCTTGGTAATGTCCCCTCCACCCCCCCCCCCCCCCCCCCACTGATGAAAGTGGCAGGAAGTCGACCCTCTGGAATTCTTTCACACACCAATCCTTCTGCTAGTTTTGGGCACCTTGGCGATAGAAGGTTTGACAATTCAGGCTGAAGTTGAGTGAGCCACCAGAATGTCACCAAGAGTTGATGGCAGTCCATGCCACTGCCCAGCAGATTTCAGGGGATGAAAAACAGCTTGCGTCAAATTAACAGAGGCAATGCTTCGATGTGCAAACAGTGCTTATGTCTAGAAATATACTGTGATGCGTGGACTGCTACGAGGGTGTCAGGCCAAATAAAGGGTGGCTATTCAATTGTAATTTCTGGGCCGGAAGTGGGCTGTAATGACTTGAGAAGTTTATGGATGGGTGTATATGCTTGAAGTTAGCAATTAACTGTTTTCTCAGTGATGTTCAATTGTGTGCCATTGCCGGCAATTGGTGTGAGGTTGTTGATGATGGCCTCCTGTGAATGTACAATTTGTAGTATGACCTTTTAGTGCATTAGGCTGCATCGCAAGTTGAACACTAGTTCACAAACTAGGTGAGGTTCAAAGTGCACATATTTCACCCTTTACCAGATCCCAGACCTGCTGCTAGTAATAGGAAAGGGTCGGCAGTCCCCTTATAATGCATTATATTTCGGCGACCGTACACTGGACCACATAACCTCCCGGTCCCTCCTTTTTTCTTTTCGTTCAAAGTGCACATCCTGGTTTGTAAGCCACTAAGTAGTCTGTTACAAACTGTTTCTAACTAGTACTTGTCTTTAGCAGCAAAGGTTCTTCACAACTGTGAAGCAGTTGAAATCCAGCTTGCGTAGTATCTATGCATGTAAAACAGTGGTACATATAAAGCATCAACAGAAAGACATATGTGAAAGTTAATTTCTATATCAAGGGGTTATTATAACGACAATCTACATATTCCAATATAGAACAATCAGATCTGTACATCTAGACTACAAGGTCGTTCCTATGATTGTAGATTTGATACTTGAATGTCAAAATTGAGACATGACAAATCTACTTTTCTACACTGGTAAAAACCTAAAATGTGTACTTTATTTTCACAGTTTGAGGGCTGCAAGAAAGCCTTCTCTAGGCTTGAAAACCTCAAGATACATTTAAGAAGCCATACGGGAGAAAAACCATACCTTTGTCAGCACCCAGGTTGTCAAAAGGCATTCAGTAACTCCAGTGACCGAGCGAAGCATCAGCGGACACACCAAGACACTGTACGTATCTACAGGGGGCATGCACGGGCGTCATTTATTTTCACTAATTTGTACTTGTCTGAGTTATTTCTAGTTATTCCCTTAAAATGAAAACGTGAGTGTATTGCAACCAGTGCCAAATGTATTTGAGGATAGAAGGCTCAATGTACAAAGCTATCCGCACACACGAGTTTCATTTAGGCATGAGAAATGCATCATTTGTGTGTGCAAATTTACCACGCGTGAATTTGAACCATTAATTGGATTTTCTCACACTTGAATTCAGTTTGGCATAATATCAAATGTGAGTAAATATTCTCACAAGGTGACATAGATTTTTCATTCAGAAGGTGAAAACCAGGTAAAGGTGGTAGACACCCACAAACTCAATTTTTTTTGTGTATTTGCAAAACATTTGCTGGTCATTTCACTGCCTGAAAACGGTTGCTGACC
The DNA here is from genome assembly GCF_031143425.1 of Pleurodeles waltl. Taxonomy (NCBI): domain Eukaryota; kingdom Metazoa; phylum Chordata; class Amphibia; order Caudata; family Salamandridae; genus Pleurodeles; species Pleurodeles waltl. The sequence goes on from NC_090436.1 coordinate 803,477,153, forward strand.
TGCTGCTATCAAGGGCTAGAGTAAATCTGTTTTTTAGGATGGGGAAAAAAGTTAATCATCGCCAAAATGGACGAGGATATGAGGGAAAGCGCTTCTCCAAAGAGAAAATGATTTTCCCTGTGGAGAAATAAAAATGTCTCAAAATCCAATTGCACTTGTGTGGCACATTGAAGCACTCTGGATACTGGATACATGCACACTGAATACATTTACACAAGTGTGAATGGCTATGCAAGGGAGCAATATGGAATTCAAAAAAGATTCTTGAACACTATCTAGGAATCTGAATCTGTTTCAGTTTCCATGAAGTAACCCAGGTGTTCTTTGTGAATTCCACAGTAGTGGGAAAGGACACTTCCATCTCTCAGCAGTAAAGCAAGATTTTTTTTGTTCACTATGCAATCATTGTAGCCCCAAATCACAAGCACCAGGCTGCAGAATCACCAGTAATGTGCTTACTCAAATATATGGGACTCATTCAACCTGATGTGAAATCATAAGTACCAAGTATTAGAATGACTGGTGTAGGCTTACTTTAGAACTGATCAATAAATGTAATGCCAAACACCAAGTAAGGGAATCACAGAGCACGGCATTACCTACTTAAAGGGAAGCCTGTCAGTCTGATATGACATTCCAAGAATCTAGGAAGAGACTCACTGGTAAGGGACTGACTCAATTATAGGCAGTCATTAGATATGACAAGGCATTTGAAGATGTAAATTTGACGAATCAACGGTGGCAGGATTACTGAAATAAAGATAAGTCAATCAATCTGGCATGTAATGCAAAACTTCAAGTAAGAGAATACCTAATGAGGGCTGTCTCCAATATAGATGGGACAATCAGTTTGGCATGACATGCCAAAAGATGGTATGTAGACTTTGTGCTACTTTTTTTTGCCGACTGACATTTCACCACCTGCACTGCAGCACCTAATTAAACAGCAGTGCAGCTAGGGGTGGCAAAATACCCTTGGGCAATGTGGGGATAGGTGCGGTGGGGAGGGGCCAGTGGCGGGAGGGGAGGACAGCTCCCATGAAAAGCATCAATCACCGTATGGAAAACACAGGAGTCAAGTGTGTCTGTGCCGTGTGGTGAAATGTTCACAAATCCCTAAAGTCACAAAAAAAATCACTGAATGTGGGGGGACTACTTGAGTATGTGGGCATAAAATAATCTGACAGGAAATCCCAAGCTCCATTCAAACGTAGGTCAGTAAATGTTATGGTAACAAAGAGCACATAAAGAAAAACTTTCCCCCCTGCACCGACCCCCATACCACAAACGCGTGACCCCTTTTTGTGGAGGCAGTGGGGAAAATAATATTGTTGGACTACAGGAGGAATTCCTGCATCTTATCCTTAAGGTGCCTCACTATAGACTGCAATTCCTGGATGAAAATTCTCCTTGGTATGGAATTTCTTGGGTCGACAACTCTTTCACTCTGCACCAAATATATACACCTAGATTAAAGACAAACTGTGGACAGCAATGTGGGGTTTTGCTCAGTTAGTGACACTGCTAAAAAAATTCTGAATGCTAAAGTAAACTAGTATCTTTTTAGTTTCAAATAATATATGTCACATGAATGTCGAGGTGAGAAATACAGTATGTTTTAACTGTCTGTGTAGGCTCAAACACTTCACCAAAGGGGTAGCAGCTATACATTCGACGTTTGTAATGTTAGATAATGACATGTTCAAAGTGACGTTGCCTTTAAAAAATTGCACTATTCTGTGTGTTTCAGTCTGTCATAATAGTTTATTCCGATCCATTAGATGATAAAAACAGTTTATCAAATAAGAAAAATAGTTCCATCATAAAACATTTTAAAAAAATGCAAATACAGCACGCATGCAAGATCCGTTTAAAAAAAGCTTTTGTCTAGAACAGTTGAAGCTGAAACTTATGCTCCGTGTAAATTTTCAATCTCATTCATTTTGAGGAGTCCAAGTAACTAACTGTATGATAAAGGCTGTGCTTTTACGCGTTTTTTTGTTGCTAACCATAACTAACTGTTTAACACCATGGTAGGCCTCCAAGTAAATGAGGGACTTGCCCTTTCATAATGCAGTAAATGTTAATGCGTTATGCATGTTAATTTTCTATTTTTTATTTTAAATTAAAAAAAAAGTGAGCATTCATATATAAAGGTAAAAACCAAAGGTTAAGTTTAAGGATCGTTATAGTTAGGTGAAAAGGTCTGCTATAACATAGCATTTTAAACAAACAAAACCACTGAAATTCAGCAGGTATAGTTATCTGAAGTAACTATGACCAGGCCACAGGAAATATGCAGCAAGAGAGGGCCAAATTATGTGACAGGGTTAAGTGAATAATGCGGCAAGAAAAGGCAAATTATTTGGCATAAGGCAGCACATTTTGTAATAGTATTACTTCATTATTTCATCATTTTTAAACTTGGTAACACTCTCTGGGCATTGGTTGCACCTTATTAGTCACATTTTAACATCAAAATATAGCAATAAGTAACAGAAAGGTGACCTCTCCAGCTATGCAAAGGGCCTTTCACTGTGCAGCAACATGTGTTGTCACAATTTTAGTAACTTTTGCACTGTCTGAGCTAGGAACAAATTATTTCGTTAAATTCTGTAGATTATGCATCAGATGACGAGTTATGTGGCAAATCAGTAATTATGTGAAAACCGCTGCACAATCATATAATTCCAGTGGCCCTGACTATAACTTGAGCCCTAAAGTAAGTATAACTCTCACCCCGCCACGCGCAGTAATGTTATCAATGATGTTATTTCAGATGTTGCGCTGATGTTATCAATTATGTCATAGAATATATTATGAGTGATGTTATATGTGAGGTAATTAGCACTGCATGGTGAGAGCAGGGGCACCACCAGGGTCAAAACATATAATTTTATAGCCCTTAAAGGCATTAAATGGCGCTCCCTCCAGAGAGTAATATATAATAAATAGGCATCTCATGCAGTTCATTTCTTATTCATTTTTATTTTTGGGGGGGTATCCAAGTCCCACCTTGGATACTCAAACATAAAATTAACTTTGGGACCTAGGAAGGAGCCCCTAGGCCTCTTTGGCTCCTGCTGGCTCCCCAGCCTGCACTCAATGGGAGCCAGACATTATTTCAAAGTGGGTGCATCTGTGCCCAAAAGACACTCCCGCAAAATGCCTAATTGTTGCGTGCCACCAGGGGAGTCCCATCGCCCATGCGACCCCTGTCGTCTCACTTGCCAGCACCCATATTGGATGCCAGCAGGAGCCACTACTATTTCATACTGGGTGTCCCGATGTTCAACTGGGACACCCACAACCTATCAGTCTTGGGGAACCATGGGTAGAGCCCCAAGGTCCCGGCCACCCCTGCCGGCTTCCCTGCTTCATTTCGACTGTTTTCTTTACTCCTGCCAAGTGAGAGCAATGTTGTGTTCCGTGCCTGGGAGAGTGCATGCAGGGAATACATTTTACATTCTCTACCCAAACTCTCCGGAGCACTTAATATGGCAGTGTACCTGGGGAGGAGATCTTCACAACCCAACACTACTTTGATTGGGCACCTTGGGATTGGGTGTCTTTGGTCGATCTGCGACTCAGGGCCCAACATTGGCCTCCCCAATAAAACACAATGGCCCTAGCAGATGGGATCCCCAGCTCGGCTCTAAAGCTCAGCAAGGGGGAGGCTGCATGCCCCTCCACAAAAATATTAGTTTGGCCACAGAGAATGGGGTCCTTGGGCTTTAAAGAAACCCAGGAGTATGGTTGCACACCCTCCTCCACAAATTAAGTAATTAGCTCCAGGAGATGGAGTCTGCGTGTCCAGTCCCCATGAATAACTATACTGCCTATACTGGCGGATGGGACCGATGGGGCCCTAAAATGGCTTGGGGGAGTGTGTGCCTCATCCTCCTAAAAAAATATATCTTCTGACACCTCCAGACCCCAGCTCATTCCAGGGGCTTATTTTCTAAAAGGGCAGGAGCCTGCCATTTTTCTTATGAGTGCCACAGATCCGCAGATCCTCTGCAACTCTGTGGTACAATTATAAAAAGAAATAAATTTTTTGGCCCCTGGGGGGCAGGATATCCTTGCCCTGTCTCCTATATGTTTTTCTGTATTATTTAACTAGGACAAGGGACTGAGTCCCCCTACATTCTAAATTGGTGTTTGCCATGTCTTTGTTAATGTGGTGGCAGACAATCAAATCTTATTTTTAGATCTATCAGCTTCACAGATCCTTCACTGTGTGATATATAGATAAACTCTGAACCTCAATTTCTAAAAAACTACTGAACGGATTTAAACCAAATCAGAAAAAAATACACTTACTGGACCAAGGCCTAGCTTTCTGTCACATTTGGTGTGATTCTGTTAAGCCATTTTTTCCCTTGAAAAAATGCAAGGGGAAACAGGAAAATGCATTTTGGGACTCTTTGTTTTTCCTGATCTCCTCTTGACGGAGCTCCCCAAAACTTTCCTGGAATGCGTTGAAGTAGATAAATGTTTTATTTTGGAAAGTTTTGTGATGATTCGTCAAACAGTGCCAAATTCTTACATACATGGATATATATATATATATATATATATATATATATATATATATATATATATATATATACATACATTTATACACACATATTATATATTAAATAGTGGCGGTCACCACTGTGTAGTTATAGTCGTTAGGACCTAGTCAAGATAGGAAATAGATTTTTTGGTTTGCTCCTAATTAGGGGTTTTGGGGGCAGAATTTGGCGCCGCCTTGTTACTCTTGTAATGCAGAGTTCCACCCAAATGAAACCATTCGCCACGTGGAGGAATTTTTTTTCCTGGAAAGATCCAGAAATGCTTGCAAGATTTGGCATTCCTTATCACGATTTTCTAACACAGGCAAATGTAAGCAGCTGGAGTCAGAGGGCTGCTTCTCAAGTAGGTTTGCTGCCCCTCAAGTTGTTTTTCTACTTGAGCAGCTGCAAAATCAACTCTATTGGCCGCATGTTCTTGCTCACCGAATGGTGCCGTTCACATTTATTTTTCAGCACTACTCAGGCTACTGGCACTAAATTGCTGCACAAACAGCACAACATGCATATTTTCTCCCTGTTAGTGGAACTCCGCAGAATCTAGCTGAGTTTTGATGTAACTCTGTGCAATTCACCAAAGTGAAACTCAGTGAGTTCTGCCCCCCCCCAGTAATAACTTTGGTGCTGTTTGCTGAATCCCCACAATACTTTCTAAAAAAAACTACATCCACCTCAGCTCTTTCCTTGATATTTTTAGGGTGATCTGTCAAGTTGGGGTCCATAACGGTGGGGTCCCAAAACACAGTTTCCCCCTGCAATTTTCATAGTGATTTGTAAACAGTGCTACAGCCAAAATGGAGAATGGAATTATACCAAATTTAGCAGAAAGCTATTATTTGAATTAAAGCTGTGCTTTTTGTCATATGTTGTAAATCTGTTCAGTAGTTTATAAGAAATTGAGTTTCTAAATGTATAGATATCTGGAAGACTTTGTATACTGGAGTTTCGCAAGCATACAACTTAAAAAAATTGAGCAGTTCAATTGGCTGAGGGGGCTTTTTTATGCATTTATCAATTTGCTCCTGTAGGAGAAAGAACCTCCTCTCTGCTGCCAAATTTAAAACACAATGTATTTTGGGCTGCCCTGAGCCTGTGGGACTCTCATGAGACCCAGCATGACCCTCTTACTGCAACAGGAGTCTGGTGGGATTGAAAAACAATTACAAAAAATAGGTGGTGTGGGTGTCCCTTAGTGATCCCTTAAATGATCCTTTCAGATCATGCCAATGGAGGAAGCAAGGAAGATTTTAGGGTAAGAGGAAAAGGAAGTATGTGACAAATTTCCCTGCCAACCTTGGATGGAGGTTGGAAAGGGCACCCTCACAAGTCAACTTGCCCCTTTGCAAACGCAACACCTCTGGTCATAGCACATTGAGGCTCACAGAAGGTCCGAGGCAAGTGAATCAGCACCCCTCTTTCTTCAACCTTCATCCAATAGAGTCATGCTCTATTTTCGTTGCTTGTCAGTCACATCTTTATCTCCAAGTACCTTGAGCTCTCGCCTTTCCTACCAAGCCATTCCTCCAGATCGTCTCCTATCCATATGAATTTTTACAATATAAAAGCAGCAACAAAGTACCTTGAGTTTTATGACTAACTGATCATTAAATACCAAACAGACTCGCATTTCAAAGTTTAGGTAGCAAAAGACTCTGATCTGTTTGGCAAGCCATGTTCTGAGTCATCCTCCACCTAACTCCTACTGCCTAACTAACCTGTGATTGTCAAGTGGTGGTCCAATCTAACTCCGGCCATCACTCCTCAGTTAAGTTAGTTGGATTCCCAGCCAACACACCAAGATCTGTCAGAGAAAATGTTGTCTTCTGCTCTGGTTAGGACAGTAAAGTGTTTATTGAAAAAAATAGTAGTTGATAAGTCAGAGAGAATACTGACAAGGGATCCCCCATACATCGGCAAATGGAAAGAGGTCCCAGAGCAAAGTTGATATGCAAATTTATACTATATCACTGATGATGTGTAGTATTGATCATATAAAACACTTCTCATCACAAATACAAGTAGGTGCCTTGCTGAGCCCATTGAACCTGGTAGCTGACCTTCACAAGTAACAATATTGTAAACTACACCCGGCTGCAGAAGCTTGTTGAAAATCTTTCTCAAGTGTCAAGCACATATCACCTCGAAGATGGGCATATTCGGTGAGCAGTTTTAACAGAAGCAGACAACATAGCAGTTACCAGCTAGTGTCGAACCTTATACTTCCTTAGAATTTCTTCAAGCTTGTGTACCTTAGTTTACTCAAACAAGCTGTTATTGTTCTAAGTTATGAGTGTGGTACTTTCACATTTCTTAACTATTTGAACTGAATTGTTCATCTTCCTTCATCTTCATCACTATTCACTTCTAAGAGGAAGCATTGTGCATGGTCCGCTACCGGAATAGTGAGCTTCAGCATATTTTGGAAGCCATTGATTTATATTTGTGAGACTCATGAAGCCTGACTTTGGTGGGACACATCTCTGCACCTAAATGTCCACTTTGTGAAGGTTAAAAAAGTATCACAAAAGAAGAACTGAAAGTGATCAAGAAAATGTTAGTTTGGTGTCACACTGTGCAGACGTTTAATTGTGTGCCTAGTCTGAAAGGAAATGAGCAGGAAATTAACAGAGATTCTAGGATGAACCATGTTTAGTGTGAGTAGCTCCCACAGTCCTAGTTTTTTCTGTAACTTGCAGACCAGGATTTATTATGAGACAGACGTCTCTAGAGCTACTCCTGAGTTGAGCCCCAACACGTTACTCAGAAATGGGGCAGCTTTCTTGTCTCTAATTTTCCGTACAAGTAGTTTTTATTTTAAACCTAACAGCAGAGTCTTCCCTTGCGTATTTATCCGTGAATATGTAAAAAGCTGATGTTTTGCTACAAGTTTTCCAGTGGTGTAGAGCGATGTTGAGGGTTCGACTTATTTAAAAAAAAACTGTGCAGCCTTGGTCTGGCCCTTAGCAGAGAATCACCCAGCGCTTCCACTGATCTTCATGCAAGCTTTTTTATTCTAATACTGAGGGTTTTGTAAACCCAGTGATGACTCGCATACCTCACACGTTTGTTTTGTCGCATTGAAAACACATTTCGTCTGTAGATGCTGGCGATGCACAACCCCAGACTGCGATATTGTGAACGTTTAAGGGGACTGCCGACCCTTTCCTATTACTAGCAGCAGGTCTGGGATCTGGTAAAGGGTGAATTAGGGGCGTCCTGGTGGCTGATGAACATATTGGCCTTACTACGTGATATGTCTTCCTTTTCACGTTTATTTCAATGCCAAACAGTGGCTGGCAAAAACCCTAATGGTAGCCAAAGTTGAGCTTTTACGGCACTGGAAATCCACTACACCACCTTCCTGCCATATGTGGGTTATCTGACATGCACATGATGGCGACTTATGAAAAGATCATATACAAACTTAAAAACCAGATGCATTGTCCCTTGTACTCATGGCCTATGATGAAGGCTCTTGTCCAGTTAATACATCTAAAGAGAGGGAGGAAATACCCACCACAACCCAACATTCCCTTCCCTAGTACACCACTGTAAATGACATACATCGTTAGAGTAAACAGGCTCACACACTCCTCCATGGGGTTCTGGCAGGTGCCCATGAAGGCAATAGAGGGAAGACTGCAACTGGGGGAGAAGCCAGGATTGCGAGGACTTCACATTCCACATAGGCATAGGTTACCTCATTGTGTGGGCCTTTACCTGAACCCTTTCTCCAACTCCTTATTCTCCATATGTTCCTACCCTCAAGGTCTTGTTATTGTTGCTTTTTGTTTAATTACTCTAATCCAACTGGGACCTCTCCCCGCACCTCAAATTGGAAGCATCTTTCCTTCTCACTCATGTTTTGTGACATGTAATATATTATTGTGCATTGTTGCCTTTATATCTTCCAAAAGATGTAGCTTGAAATACAATAAAGAATAGCTGTATAAAAACACACACACACACAATTCTTCCCTTCTGTGTTGCAAGCATCTGGACTTCTGAGTCGTACATTGCTTAGTATGGACAGCAAAGCCCAAACAGCCTACAATATAGACTTAAATTGTCATTTTTATAATGGTTTTGTATTTTTCATAGCATGCAAAAAGACAGTGTTCATAGTACGCAACTCAGAAGCTTTATTTCATTGACCTTGGAAAGATGAAATTGATTAAACAGTTTAAACTGCATTGAGACTGAGACCTGCAAGTTATAGACTGAACAAATTCGAGCTTCGAGGGTTCAACTCACTGAGCAACCGGATGACATCCGAAGGCAGGGATAGTTCAAGTAGTACATAAGTACCTAAGTCTTAATGCAAGTAGACAAATACATAGATACCCAGTGGCCGCCCCATCTGAGCACAACCAGGAGATGCAGACATTGAGTGGAGGGTGGTGGAAGCGGTGGAAGGGACCCCTCCGACCCTCTCCTGCTAGTACAGTATGCATCCTTCCTCACACTTGCTCTTCAGGGAAAGGTAAATGAATCCGTGTGTGCTAGTAATGCCTGTGCCTGTGCAGCTAGAAAATAAGAACATCAATTCGCCCTGATTTTACAAGAGCATTTCTGCATGTGGATTGATACAAAATTGTTCTTCGAAGTTCTATTGCTTCAGTCTGTCTACTGTCTTTTCCTGTCCCAAACTAACCTTTCCTCTCTTTCTTTCTGTCCCTGGGGCAGGTTTCTCCTCTAACACTCTCCAGTGTGCCAAGGAACTTTACCACTGTTACTTAACCAGGCTCACTAAGCCACGTGAGTTCACTAGCCTCCAAATTAGCCATTGTTACCGTTGTAAGTAAAATACCCGTATAGTAAGCAGATACCTCAGTGAATATTGAATAAAAGTATAATTCCATGAAATATATGCCATGTTACAATGGGCCAGATGTATGAAATTTTTTTGCACTCGCAAATGGTGCGAATCGCAAAATTCGACCGTTTGCGAGTGCAAAAAAGTGGTCTGTGATGCATGAAAGGCATGCGCAGACCACAAATAAGAAATCGCTAAAATTGCGATTTCTTGCGTTGCGACCTGGTTTTGCGAGACGCAAATTGCGATTCACAAAATCCACATCGCAAGGCGATGCTGCAAAAAATCGCAATTTGCGATTTTTCACAGAATGGCATTTTGCACATGCAAAATACCATGAAATTAAACCAGGTGGTAACCTGGTGCAAAATTTACATTTAAAATGCATTTTTAAATTGAACATGTAAAGCACACATGCCCTTTTGGCATGTGTGCACCTTACATGTCCCCCCAAACATTTTTGGAGTGCAGCCTTAGGCCCCCAGCACCCTGGGCTTTTGCATTTCCAAAATTGAGATTTCTGGTTCAGAAATCGCAATTTTGGAAATGCAAAAAATTTGCAGATATGGGACAACAGGCCCATAGCTGCGAATGGGGCCGGTATCGCAATTTGCAATTTGGTAATAGCATTTGCGATTTTTAAGAAATCACTATTACTGAATCGCAAATGTGATACATGGCACTTTGCGAGTCGGAAATAGCGATTTCTTAAAAATCGCTATTTCCGACTCGCAAAGGGCCGTGATGATACATCTGGCCCAATGTATGTTAAATTATTGGTCTTTCTTTGATTGTTTTCCCCTCATCCAATTGAATGGCAGTACACCCCTTTTATTCTGTATAGGAGAAAGCAATGTTTACCTTTGCCACTGATTCCGATTTTCCACCAATGGACTGTGTCACAAAAACCACAGCACATCTTAACGTAGCGCCACAAATTTATAACAATTTGTCCTCTGGTTTTATCCATGTTTAGAAACCGTACGCATGTCAGATCCAGGGATGTGCCAAGCGATACACCGACCCAAGTTCCTTGAGAAAGCATGTGAAGGCACATTCCTGTAAAGACCAACAGGCCAGGAAAAAGGTAAATGCCCATCAGGGCCATTGTGAAATGCATGTGTGTAAATATCACTTGACCAGGCTGAAAAATGGAAATGCAAACAGTATCTGAAGAGAAAGCAAAGATGTTTGTTGCAGCAGCTGACATTGCTTCTGTTACTACTTCATGAACTCCGTTTCATTGGATTACTTTGTAAGTATTTAAATGTATTCACCTATAGCAGAGTGAGCCCTTCCTCTTGCTGTATGCCTACTTTAAGCTCTTTGCTGCAAGGTGGGCAAAGGATCTTCCCCCATCCGAGGTCTTCCGTATGCGGGGTACATGTGGCTAGTGTTTGTTGAGCGGAGCAGGGAGGTCTGGTTGGGGAGCAGAAGGTGATGCAGTGGTTTAGGTAGTGGGGTCCTAGGTCGTTGAGGGCCTTGTATGTGTGGATGAGGAGCTTGAAGTTAATTATTTTCTCGATAGGAAGCCAGTGGAGGTCTCAGGTGGTTGGAGATGTGTTTGCGGCAGGGAATGTCCAGGATGAGTCTGGTGGAGGCGTTTTGGATGTGTTGTAGTTTCTTTATGCTCTTCTGGGTGGTGCTGGTGTAGAGGGCATTGCCATAGTCGAGTCTGCTGGTAACCAGGGCAAGGGTTACGGTTTTGCAGCAGTCCTTTGGGATCCATTTGAGGGTCTTCTGGAGAAGTTGGAGTGTGTGAAAGCAGGATGATGTGACTGAGTTGACTTGGCAGGTCATGGTTAGCAATGAGTCAAGGATGAAGCTGAGGTTGCGTGCATGGTTAGTTGGGGTGGGTGCCGAGAGTGGATGGCCACCGGTAGTCGTCCCAAGCTGATGTGGATGGTCCAGGAGCAGGATCACAATCTTGTCAGAGTTGAGCTTGAGGCAGCTGTCCTTCATCTAAGCAGCGATGGCTTCCATCCTGTAATGGAAATTCTTCTTGGCAGTGGTAGGGTCTTCGGTCAGTGAGATGATCAGCTGGGTGTCATTGGCATAGGAGACGATGTTCAGCCCATGTTTCCCAATGATGAATGCGAGCGGGGCCATGTAAATGTTGAAGAGTGTGGGGCTCTGGGAGGAACCCTGTGGCACTCCGCAGCTGATCTCCGTAGGTTCTGACAGGTATGGCGGGAGTCTGACCCTCTGTGTTCTGCCAGACAGAAAGGAGCATATCCATTGTAGGGCCTCTCTGCGGATGCCAGCAGCGTGAAGTCTGGAGCAGAGGGTGAGGTGCGAGACCGTGTCAGAGGCGGCTGATAGGTCCAGTAGGATCAGTGCTGCTGCATGGCCGTGATCGAGGAGGGAGTGGATGTCATCTGTGGCGGCGAGGAGGGCAGTCTCTGTGCTGCGGTTGCTCCTGAAGCCTGATTGGGAGGTGTCCAGGATGTTGTTGTCCTCAATGTGCTTACAGAGCTCAGCGTTGATGGCCTTTTCGATGACCTTGGCTGGAAAAGGCAGGAGAGAGATGGGGAGGTAATTCTTGAGGTCCAGGGGGTCGGCTGTGGGTTTCTTCAGGAGCGGACGGATCTCAGCGTGCTTCCAGTCCTCTGGGAAGGTGGCTGTCTCTATGGAACAGTTGTGGCAGAGCGCGGGTGCAATGGAGGTGTTGACTTTGTTGAAAATGTGGTTAGGACAGGGGTATGTGGGGGCTCCGGAGTGGATGCTGCTCATGATGATTCGGGTTTCGTCGGTGGTGAGGGTGCCCAGTGGTGCAGGATCTGTGATGGTTAAGTGGGTTGGAGCCTGGGGGTTGTTGGAGTGCTCAGATGGTCTTGGGATCTGAATCTGTCGTACATGTCCGTGATTTTCCGGTGAAAGAAGTTGGCTAGTCTGTCACAGAGGTCTTGAGATGGAGGGATGCTTGCCATTTCCAATTGGGGTTTGGCAAACTCTTTGACCACAGCAAAGAGCTCTTTGATGTTGTGGGCAGTGACGCTGATACAGTCCTGCAGGGTGGCTTTCCTGGTGACTCTGATGAGGTGGTGGTGGAATTTGGTGGCAGCTTTGAAGGCCTTGAAATCTTCCAAGAACTCGCTGTTTCTCCATCTTTTCTCTAGCTGTCTGCAGGTGTGCCTGGAGTCCTGGAGTGTGGGGTAGAAACAGCTGGCCTTCTTGAGGTGGTGTTTGGCTGAAGTCTTACGGAAAGGTGCTAGGGTGTTGCAGCATTCGGAAATCCATTGGTGGAAGTTCCGTGCTGACATGTTAGTGTGTGCGGTGAGGGGCGGGGAAGCCTTGCTGAGGGTGTTGACAAGCAGTTCCTCATGATGTAGTTTCATTTTCTGCTTGGAGCTCGGAATGTGCGGAGGTGGATGGTTGGTGAGGTGATGTGAAATAGATGCAGTGGAGGTCAGTCCAGTGAAGCGTGGATGTGTTGTTGATGGTGATGTTGTTGCTGGTAAAAAAGATGGTGTCAAGTGTGTGTCCAGCGATGTGTGTTGGCGAGGTGACCAGTTGCTTTATTTCTATTGTTGCAAGGTTATCGAGCAGGGATGGGGTGTTGGTGTTGTTGCCATTGTCAATGTGGTAATTGGGGTTGCTGAGGAAGAAGTAGTTCAAGGAGGTGAGAGTGTGTTGACAATGGAGTAATTGAAGGCTGGTGGGGGCCGGGTGGCCAGGAGGGTGCAGTGGTAGGTTGACTTTGGGGTGGAGTGTATCTGGAAATGGAGGTGCTCCATGAGGGGCGGAGTGCTCTTCCGTGTTGGTTGTCGGGTGGAGGGTGGATTTGTGTACAATGGCCAGGCTGCCGCCTGGGTGAGAAGGCCGGTCTTTGCAGAGAAGTTTCTAGTCACTAGGGATGGCGATGACGATGGCCAGTGCATATGCTGGGTGTGTCCGTGTTTCAGTTAGAAAGGTGATGTCCAGGTGGATGGAGTCTAGTAGGTCCCAGAGTTCTACGCCATGTTTGTGCAGGGAGCAAACTTTGAGGAGGATGTAGCTGAGGGGCTCCAGGCTGGTGTTCCGTGGCTCAGTGGCGGGAGGGTCCCGGTGCTTGGTGTAGGGTGAGAACGATCCATGGGTGTCTCAGAGTTTGTGTGAGATGGCAGGCAGCAGAGCCATAAAGAAGGGGAGTGAAGCGGGGGCCGGTCAGTTAGGAGGCGGGAAGATGGGAAAGCCCTTCGCAGGGAGGGAGGGGGGGCGGGACTGCAGGGGCAGTAGTGGTGGGGAATGCAACGTGGGAAAATGCAGGGAGAGTGAAAGGTAAAGGAGAGGAAAAAGAGACAAGAAAGAAAGGAAGGTAAAAATAAAGATGACAGAATAATGAGCAAAAGTGAAAGGAGACAGCAAGATACTTACATACAGATAGCCAGTAGGCCACTAGCAATGATCGCAGGCAATAGCCTGAGGGTGGTGGTGAGCCTCGAACTGAGAGTCAGGCAGGCTCTCAGTATGAATGCGGCAGAGGCAGCAGCAGCAGCAACAGGTGGAGCTGCGCAGAGGAGAGTGAGCAGATGCTGACCAGGAGATCAGAGGAGTCGCCATTTTGAAAGCTAGACAAAGTTAAAAATAATTCGACTTTGATTAAACAGACAAGAAAACTCTGAAAGTGTGTATAACTACTGAAGATAAAGTAGTGCTCAAATTCAAAAGTCAGATAACTACACAAAAAAGTCTATTTGCTGCATCACTTTGGCAAGAGATTGTGTAGTGATAAGTGTTTACTTTTGAAACTTGTGACCAACGTATACAGTGTTGAGTCCATACAAATGTATTATTGTCACCCGAGGTCGTGTATGCAACGGGCATACAGGACATTTTGTATTTTTTTAATTCATGTACAATTGCCTCCTTCAAAGAACTCGAAAATGAGTAAGTCAAAAAAGGGCATTTTCAAACTGTTGAAGAAAAAGATTACAATATTAGGCTGCCACAACAATTTATAAAAATGTGCCATAAGTATTAATACTAACAAAAAAAGGAAATATCTCAGAAGTCACAGAGCACAATTTAATGAACTACAAAGACTTGGAACTGGTACCCTAGGTTCAATATGTGGTAGACTTGTGGAAAAAAATATAAGGTTGTTACCAGAGTTAATGGGAGTAAAGCGGTTCATCCCCAGTATTCTTTTTTTGTGTTGTACAGATAGTTTACTGTAAAGTAAAAAATCCCACAATGCAAATTCAAAATGTAGGCTAAATTACATTGTTGGTTCGTTTAGCGGTCTAATTACAATGCTTCTGGAATCCACCATCTGCAAATCACTGACATAATTCACCTTTACCAAAACTGCTTGTGAAAACTTTGAAAAAAATATATATTTATAAAATTCTGCAGGGCTGAGAGCTATTCCCTCGGAAGAAGCCATAAAACGATGCTCCTTTGGCATCAACAATCACCATGCACAAGTTATGATTTATAATCAAATTGAACAATTTAGTCACATTGAACCAAATCCCAAAAATAAATCGCTTATTGTTTATATGACAGGTGCTCCAGTGAACAGCTCAGTGAACATGACATAAGGGAATAACGGAGAGCTACCACAGATGCACAGCTGCTCGCGAAGGAGACCTCAGATCTAGCGACCGAAAGAAATTAGGGAATCTCTTTAAAGTAGAAAACATTTGAGTTGGAGGATATTACTTCTTATGTACATGATCTGTCATTGGCTTCTGTGGACATAGAGCATGAGGTAGAAGAGAACCTTTTCAGTACAAAAACTATGCTTTAAGACTTTTCTTACAATGCAGAACACAAGCAAAATTGGAAAAAGTAAGGAGAAATTAAAATAATCCACCTCGTTATGCCATCCTCAAGGATGCGTGAAGTTTTGTTGCAAATCCCTGTCTATAAATGTTAGTAAATAGGGAGTCAAGTCATACCCAAGGGTGATTGCATGGAAATGCCCATGTACCATTGCCACCACCCTTTGAACACACCCAGTAGAACAAAATAGTAAATAGAGAAACTTTGAAATGCTATGGGGAAATTCCTGGTTTGCGCTGGATAGTAAATCCCACTCCAACTATTTGTGCTGAATTTCCATCACATTTATGATGCAGACTGAGCATGAAGCATTAGTAGATCTAGGCTGTATGGATACCTGTGGTCATGTGATGGTGTGTGCATGTGACACATTGTGGATTTGTTGTGGTGAGTTTTTGATAGTTTGTTGGTCTTTGTGTGATGGTGTGTGTGTGTCTGTGTGTGTGCACTTTTGTGTGATGATGTGTGAGGCAGTATGTGTGATTGATTATGTGTCTCTGTGAGAAGGGGAATGTATGTGATAGTGTGCCAGTCACTTTTTGGTTTGTTGATATGTGCTACTATGATGATATTGTTGTGATAGTCTGTATGAGATGATGTGGGTGATGATGTTTTACTGTGATAGAGTGTGTGTTATGGTACATGTGTAATGCTGTAGTGATGTATTTTCTGATGGAGTGTGTTGGTCAGATTGAGCATGTTTTGGTATTGTGGAGAGAGTGTGTGCTTGATAGTGTAATGGCGAGTGAAAGATTATGTAATGTGTAAGAAACAGTTTGTGCACCTGTGAAATGGTGTGTGTTTTACATGTATGTGATGGATCTATGTGTATGTGTGTGTGCATTTGTGTAAGAGAGAAAGAGAGAATAAGTGGTGTCTTAATGCACTGATTGTGTGTTTGGTGTGATGGTATGTCTCATGATGTGACCATGAAGGTGTGTACAATGCTGTGATTGTTTGCAATGATATGTGTGTGTGACGGGTGTGCATGTGTGTGTATGTAGTGTGGTCCTTTGTCAGGGTGTAATGGTTTCTCTTATTCTGCATGTTTATGTTGTGATATGATGGTATGTGCATATTCACATGGGTGACTGTGATGCCATGAGTGTGCAATAATTTTATGATGTGAGTGATGGTGTGTTGGTATGATGGTCATGTGCAATAGTCTGTGAGATGGTGCGTGATGGATGGTGTGTGTTTGCATGAGAGAGGGAGAGGTGATGCATGTATGCAATAGTGCCGTGGCTCGTCTAGGTATTTATGATGATCTGTGTTAGTGTGACGTGTTGGTTGTGATACTTTGTGTGAAATTGTGCTTGTGATGATGTTTTTATTGTGATGGAGTATGTTTGTGATGGTGCATATGTGTGATGGTGTATGGTGTGGGTTGGTGTGATGGTGAGTGTTCGTTTGAAGGTGTTTGTGCATTGATGTGATATGTGTGTTTTGACATTGGTGGTGTGTAAACAAGAGGAAACATGATTGTTAGTGTGATGGTGCATGAAAGAGATTTCATTGAGGTGGTTTATATACAAAATTGTGTGTGTTTGCATGGTGTGCGTTTGATAGATCCTCGTGTATGTCTGTGTCAGTGAGAGAGAGGGTATGTGATGGGTCATATTTCTGTAATGGTACCTATGTATGATGATCTAGTCATGAAGGTGTGTGTACTGTGCTATGACTGGGTTTCTGTGATCATATGTATGAGTGATGCTCTGTGTGGTGATGTATGTAATGGTGTGTGGGAAATAGTATGTGCTCCCTCCCCAATACGACACATAGCTTTCCTTTAATTGCGTTGTTTACCTTATTATTGTTAATACACTAATGCGAGGGGCCTTGTTTGCCTTTTTCGCCACTAGTGCTATCCAACAACCCCCCAACTAATACCTTTTGCAATAATTCGGAATCAAAAAAGTAAATTTGCATTTTTCTCGATGAACTCTTAGCAGTTTTTTTTGCCGAAAATGTCACATCACGTGGGGCTTTTGACTCTGTTTTCTGTGTTCTTGCATTTGTTCTTGCATTCCATATTTCTTTCAGCATTCAGACTGGGTACGGTAGGAACGTGTTTATTATACTTATATACTTTTTTGTTTAGAGCTCTGAGGCTTCGGAGCTACTGCAGAGCACTTACAAGGGGCTGGGGAGTGTGGTGATTACTTGTTGAGTACAGGCATGTCTTTGAATCTCACGGGTACCTTTAGCAATTCCGAGGCTTTTTAAACAGACATCACTTCAGATCCGGCGTGGCACACACTTAGCTACTTTTGAAAACGTAGCATGGATGCTTGTGTCAGGGGAATACATAGCAAGTATTAATGCTCTTATGTTGCACGTGCAGGATCCTGAATAGATGAGGGATTGGAACTGTGAATCATGAACACAACGCAGCAGGAAGGAAAGATTTGTCTTTAACGTGCCTTAGAGCCGTCCACTTTGCAAAAAAAAGGTTATTAGTTTTATTGCTGGTGGACCGTAGCTGCCTAGTCGTTCTTTGTAATTGTTAACTCACAGCCTTCTTTCCTTTGTGATATGTTTCCTGGTAGTACTGACACACACTGTATGAAATAATAAACATTGTAGGCAGACTAGAAGTATTTATGGCTTTAATTAAAGCCTAAAATTGGCACAGGGTCAAAAAGCGCACTTTGCAGAATTGTGAATTCATCAGAAACAGCCATAAAAATTCCAAAGTGGTAAAGCTGCAGAGAAGTAAATACCTGCAACCCTGGGGAACCCAGGAGCTGAAAGGGTTGAAACCTTCTCCTGTCACACTCTGTTAGTCACGGATTTATTTAATATGGTCTCCATCTAATCTCCTTTTTAAAGTATCCCAAGACACTCACGGACAATATTTTATTTGCTAAATTTCTGGCTTTATTTAGTGTTCATTGGCTTTGTTGCGAATGGTGGAAGTCTATAAGTAAAGTAATATCATAGGAGTGACACGCTCTCCTCTCTCCATGGGATTCTGGGGGCTCTTTTGATATACATAGCCCGATGATACCTTAACAAACCATTACCATCCCCACCATGCCATTGCAATGTGTTGTGCACGCTGAAATGAAATAGAGAATGGAAAATCAAGGCGAGAAGATGTCAATAGGAATATGGATTAAGGTAGCCTCCATCTGTCACCCGTCAAGCCTTAAAACTGTTACCATCGCACCAACCCAGACGTTACCTGCTCATGGTCTTCTCTAACGTATTAATTGATTGGTGCCCATGCAGCAGAATTCATTAAAGAGAAAAAAATAAGCCCAACCAAAGTAGTAGGTTCTGGCTTTTCACATAGGGTGTCAGAAGTAGGGGTGGGGTAACTCACATAAATCCATGTAGTGTAATCATGCAAAATGTCCCCAGAATTCCACAAGAGTACACAGAATTATGCAAGAAGAGTGATTCTGCATTGAGTTCTATTTTTTTAGTGCCACAGATGCCCTCTTACTTCAAAAATGGACACAAGGATGCATCTTGTGCTAAGAAATAAAACTAAATGCAACAGGACATGAATAGTGAGCAGTCTCTCATGTTCACTACGTGTGCCATTGGGGTAAGATTCCCCCTCAGCTTACTCCCGGCATTGAGCACTATTTTATTAGTGCAAAATTAAGTCATGTACAACATGAACAAGCTGATGCATTTTGTGCTAAGAAATAGTGCTAAATGCAACAGAACATAAATATTGAGTGTGAGCAGCTGTGCACACTCGCTAAATGTGCTGCTGTGGCAAGATTTGTTCCCCTAAATTACTCCTAATAATGCAAGTGGGTATAATTGTGTTACCATCAGTAATTCCACATCAAAGCGTAACACAGCATTAGTGAAATTATTCTGATTACTCCAGCATATTTGAGAATCTGTCTAGGCCTAAGCAGGAACCACTAGCAGGTTGGGGTGTAGGGGTAAGGGTGACTGGAGGTAAAACTTTCACTACCCTTGTCAGTGGAATTCTGAAACTTTTCCTCAGAGAAGACAACAACGTTTTCATATGTTTTGTGAAAGTGGTGTTTCCCTGCCCTGAGCCTTCATAGTTGGGCTATATTCCAGCTGCAGAATAGGCCCCGTCATGAATGGATAGGCATCCCGCACTAAAAATCCCTGGAATAGGCATTAACAGAAGGTAGGGAATGTAGCACGTTATGGGGAGGGCAGCTGAGGAAAGGGGCATCTCTGGAACCCTTAAGACAAAGCATGGAACGATGCACAGAAAACAGATTTTGTGGGGAGGAAATGGAGGCTAACAAGTCAGGGGATTGTGCCACGGGTAGTTGGTGGGATTGGCACATTTATGTGGTTGGGGTGTCATGGAGCATGGCTACCAAGCAGCACCAGTTGACCCGCTGACCTTCACAGCAATATGAACAATTTACCACCTCTGCGACTTGCCTCTAATTCTGACCCTTCCTTGTGTGGGAGAATCCCTCAATTTTCACTTAGACAGATATGTGATTCACAGCTCCAGAGAAGGAATACCACTGAATGTACTGTCAAACTCTTAGGCACTGCAATTTTTCACGAAGTTCTTTTCAGAACTGCCTCTAACACCTATGCCATTTTTGTCAAAATATTTGAACAATTGTGCCTAAAAATAAATCTTTTGAGTCCATTATTAAAAAACATTCTTAGGGATTGACCAAACTGTGCTTAGTCATTTATCTTGCAATTTGAGGCTGATACTAAAGTATTTTCTGTCTTACAGCTTTATTACCTGGCTTTCTTGCACTGCTATCCTGTCATTTTTGCATTCCTGGGACTTATACAAGCATTTTTAATTCGTAGAGGGGTTTAAATCATTTAAATACAATTGTGAAAATGTAAACATACAACTAAACCCTCTGAATGTTTGCAGATGCACAATTTATGTCTCAGAAGCTGTACCATCAATCACTGCCTTCTGAAATCTGCCTTTCTATCTTGATTTGTGTTATTTCTTTAATTATTTCATCTCCTCTCGTTCTGCTGTTTGCTATATTTAGAATATGGCAAGGTTACCTGTAGAAATCCACCGCTACAATCCCAGTCTTCAGCACTAATCCTGTCTGCAACTAGTAAGCATTACTCCAGTCACCTATGGGAGGTTTAGGTGTCCACGGTGAAGGCTAACGTGTATTCCCATTGTGCTTCCTTTCCTGAAGGTTGACATGTCTCACCAGATGTATCTAGTTTTCACTTTAATAGGATATAGAGAGCATTGTGCAAGCTATGGGGCACCATCCTGTATTAAAGTCCTGGAGGATCTGAATAACTTGGTCTCCGTACCTGGTGATAGGAACCAATAGGATGTATCCATATCCACTGCCACCAACCTCTCCTTGACACTTTGAAGAAAGACACTGGCACTTCAAAGACCTTTCTACGTTTTCTGCAACATGTAGTTTCTCCCTATCTCAGAGCATCCCAGTGCAATGGTCGTTTTCAGGGCTCTCTCTAAAATGTGGACAAGTCTTTTCTGTGCCATTAACGACTTTCTTGACTTCCATTTAATATCCTCCACTTCTACCCATGACAAGAGACCATATCTAGACCTGGTAATCCCCGAGGTCATCACTTTCATGCCTCTCAGCTCCACCTTCTTTGTAGGTCTGACCTTCTGTTAGACCTGGCATCCTTGGTGTGGTTGCCGGTGACATTTTGCCTTTTGTCCTTCTGTTTTTAAGACCTCATTTTAGCTGGCGTTAGCATTCCGGGCACTTTACCACTGCTGACTAGTGCTAAAGTACAGGTGCTTTGCATTCTTAACATGGTAACATCAGCCTATCCATAATTGGCTTATTTAATTTACTTATAAGCCCCTAGTAAAGTGCATTGTATGTAACCTGGGCCTGTAAATTAAATGGTACTAGTGGGCCTGTAGCACTGATTGTGCCACCCACAACAGTAGCCCTTTAAACATGTCTCAGGCCTGCCATTGGAGAGCCTTTGTGTGCAGTTTTAAACTGCCATTTCGACATGTCAAGTGTACCCTGTTGACAGTCCCAAACCTTCCTTATATTACATGTAACCACCCCTAAGGTACGTAACCCCAAGGGCAGGGTGCAATATATTTAAAGTGTTGGACATGTACTTTTAGGTTTAACATGTCCTGATAGTGAAAAACGATCAAATTTATTTTTCACTACTGCAAGGCCTATCTCTCCCATAGGTTAACATTGGGATTGCATTAAAACATCTTTTAAGTGTAATTTCCCATTGGGACATGATAGAAATGTGGAATGTGGTGTCTCTGGACTCACAATTTAAAATCACAACTTATGATGAAGTCGGGTTTAAAATTGTAAGTCTAAAAATGCCGCTTTTAGAAAGTTGGGATATTCTTACTTAAACTTTTCTGTGCCTCTGCCTGACTCTGAAAACACATCTGGGGTGGATGACAGCTGGGCTTTGTGCATTCCCTCTAGATAGGCACACACAAAGGAAGCTGGGGTGAGACATTTGCATCCTGATGGATCATCACCAGGCTGTTGGGTCTTCCTGGGCTAGATAGGAGGAAGGAGCTGACACTTACATCTGAATAGGCCTGTGCCTCTCCCCACTTAAAGGGCTACATAACCCCCTGTAGAGTGTCTGGAGCCAGGGAAGGAAGGGACCTTTTGATCTTCAAAGGCCTCTTTGAAGTCCCCCCCCCACATCAAAGGCACACTTGGGTATAAGTACTGGATCCCAGACCCCACCAAATCAGAACTTTACTGAATCCAAGGACATACTGCCTGGAAGGAGAGTTGTAGTGCCATATTAGGAACTTCCACTTTGCTAAATGCATTGCAGTGCAGGCCTGTTGCCTGCTGATTTCTGTGCTGTAGGAGGGACTGCCACTTTTTATCTGCTCTGCTTTGTTAGCCTGCTGCTTCGTGCCTGGGAGTGAGAGGGATTTGACCTGCTCCCTATATCCTTGAACCTAAGTTCTCCAAGGGCTTGTCAGCTTGCCCCGGGTTTTTACAGTCTCAGTGACATCAAAGACTGCCTGCAACTCTGCTGGTGCTGATGGACTCTGCTATCTGTGAGTCCTACCCTTGCCTCAGGCCTCCCCTCCAGTCCTGGGCCTCAGAAGTGGGTTCTGACACTGCCTGCGAGGCTCAACAACGAAACATCGATCCAATAGTGTGGAAAACACTGACACTTTGTGCTTTCGACGTCAATGCTTTGCTCCAAAGAAGGTAGTTTTTAGTGGACCCTGCAAGGATTCTGCAGCTGGCCGGCCCTCCACCGTGGTCGGCCTCAACTTTCGATCTAAACCAGTCCCTCGTGACCTCAAGTAACCTTTTGACCGCTAGTGACTTCTAAGCACTGTTTTTAAATGTAATCTTATAAAAATTCATATCTCAACTTCTACTTATTGGATTTTTGTGGTTTGGTCTTGTTTTACTCGGATAAATATTCTATATAGTTCTATATGTGGAGTCTTTCTGTGGTGTTTTGACTCTGTTACTATAATTTAAGTGTTGCACAAGGACTTTACACATTGCCTCTTAAGTTAAGACTGACTACTCTGTGCCAGAGGGTGAGCACAGGTTAATTAAGGGTGTGTATATGACTTACCCTGACTGAATTGTGATCCCTACTTCGACAGGGTGCATGCCTCTGCCAACTAGAGACCCAATTTCTAATGTCTTCCAATCAACATATCCCACCCACATATCCTTTTTTCAGCCAAAAAAGACAATATTAAATTACAACAACCATATCATGGCACATCTTTAAATGCAGATCAATCTATTCATAACTCAACAAGATACTCCCCTACAGCATCCACACCATCATTCCAATCCATTATATGCAACAGAGACATTAAAAGGGCTCCTCTTTTCATCCCAGCATCATGTACTACTAGTGATATAATGCAGTATTTGGCAAGGGGCCCGTAAAATGTAACTTATGCACTGCTTAATTTGAACCAGTGGCTGCTGGTGGGGGCCAGGGGATCTAATTTTTTAGGACTGCCACTTATTTTTCCTCACCAGACTTTGACACAAGATAAGAAAATGAAAAACATACAAAGTGAAAAAAAGGGAGACAGAGAAAGATGGAATACTGTGACAAAGAAAGAAATGAGGACCCTGCAAACGTGAGATAAAAAGGGGGGAGAGAGTCGTGTGGAGGTTTAAAAAGACATGCCGTGGAATCAAAACTATGCAGCCGTGGTATTCGGCACCCCAACATTCAATAACGCCAACCACAGGCTTCTCAGCCAAACTTTGGGACCTGGTAATTCTTCTTTTACATATTAAGCACTTATGTATACCTCATAGACATACAAATACCTTATGTTGAGTGCGGCTCTTGGAGTATAGGCAACCCACTTTCACTTAAGGCACATATGTTATATCACTCATATGCCCGCAGATCTAATTACCTAAGCCCAGATTTATGAAAAGTGGTGCTGTAGTGCAGCGCCCCTTTTCTTGCACCCCTTAGCGCCCTCTAACACCACCATGTGTGCACCATATTTAAAATGCAGCACACCATGGCGGTAGTCAGGGGGACTAGCGTCATAATTGTTTACGCTAGTCTGGTGCTTTGAAGAACTGTCATCACAAACGTTGATGCTAATCCTGCAAAGCACCCAGAGGCCTATTGACATGATGGGAGCCTCCTTTTAATGCCTGCACTGAGCAGGTGTTAAAAAATACAGATGAAAATGGTGCAAAGGAATCTCAGAGATTCATTTGCACCGTTTTTATGGCCCCCCTAGCACTGGAACGCCCCCCTTGCATACATTATGCCTGACACAGACATAATGTGGCACAAGGGGTTACAAAGTGGTGCAATGCAAGCATCGCGCCACCTTGTACATATGGTGCAGTGTTTTTGCCCTTCCCATGCCACAGTAGCGTGAAAAAATTACGCTACTGTGGCATTGGAATGGCACTAGCCACCATAAATCTGGGCTGCGTTTAAAACTATATGTGAAACTGACAGATCTGCCTCAAACAAACTATCACAGCACTGTGCAATCTGAAGAAATATTTAAACTCACCAAGAGCTACCTAGCACCTAGGTTCTCTAAATTCCCTGTCTTACACTCCCAAGGACACTAGGACACCTCAACAAAATCTTTGTGATAAATGTTCTGGCTATCCAAGCTGCTATTAATAATAAAATACCCCTTAATCCCACTACCACCCATTCCAACCAAACATCTATCCTTCAAATTTCTACTCTTTTACCTTTGACCAAACAAATCTTACTCTCTATCTACTTAATTCATCTCAAGTCCACAGCAATGCCATATGTACCTCCCTGATAAGACTATGACCCCATCCATTACCAACCTCTACAAACATCATAAATTGTTTCCTCATAACAACATCAGCACCTATGTCATTCAAGTAGTTCGACCCCACACCTCTCCGATGGAGCTAACAAGGTGCACAAACTAAACCACACAAAACGTAAGAAAATGTGAGCAGGACATCTAAATAACATCTACATTATTTGCATGCCAGAAGTACTGTAATCTTTAGCAATTAACGGTTTGACAAGTTACTACTACTCCTTAAACAGGAATACGTTGAAAGCCCCAGCACCATGGCATAGCAATGAAAAACAAAATATGAAAAAGCCCAGTGAATAATTCAAACTCCCAATACGTAACATGCGCTGAGGATCCAGAAAAGAAAAGCACAATGATTAAATTCTTCACAAAAGCCAGCTACTTTAAAATTAAATAGATCCACAAAGTATCTAACTGACCAAGACTACTTTTTTAGACTGTCAAACAAAGCTCCTAACCTAACAGCCCATGCTCAGCCTCTTCTGTGACCAATATTGTTAACCGCTTCTCTCAGAAGATCCTCAAATTAATTAAGCCTATAGTAAAACAAAGGCACTTAAAATCCTCCTGAAAATTCCAGAACGAAACATTTAAAATGTGTCTTCTTTCAAAAAACTTGACATACATTCCATTTGTCAAATTGTTGGATCATCCAACTGCTCATTTTACATCTTCTGATTGCGCCCTTAATTCTGAAATTCAACAACTCATTCCTACAAGAAGGACTGTGCTCATCTGAATTAAAGAAACAAAAACTAGGCCTGATAGACTTCCAGAATTTAAGACATGATTCTAAGACTCACTGTCTTCGCAAAATATTTGAGAAAGCAGTCTCCGTACTATTCCTAGACCAACAATAATCCAGTGAACTCTTCCAATCTGGATTTCAAATCAAAAGCAGTACAGAGGTAGCAGTTCTCCAAATAAGGGATTACTTTCTTCGCTCATCAGACATCAGTGATACCTTTCTCTTGATTTATCTCATCTATCCATTGCATTAGACATATTTGACTACAAGACACCTTTCACTCTCTTACGAAGGAGGCTAGGGACATGGAACAGAAAAAGCGTCTACAATTTTCCATTCTCAAAGGAGAGAATTTTCATAGAATACAATTTTTTACTAAGTAGTAATTGTATAGAACACTGGTGTTTGTGAATAAAATCAAGTCACAAATTCCATCTAATCATTTTAAATGTTCACCACAGTTGGAGAACAACTGAATGCATATTGTGTGGCTGTGCCCCAAACTGGAGAACTGCTGTTCATACATATTACAATACTTTCAGACTATGCTAGATATCAGCTTGTCAGATGATACCAAAATAATTGTATTAGTCCAGCCCTCATGCAGGGGGCTAAGTTCAAGTCACTGCGAAAAGTTATATATAGCAGTGCTTGTAGCACAGTCTGTAATATTATAGGTCTGGAGGACAGTATAAGTACTCTTGTTTGACCAGTGAAAACTAAAATACTGAAAGTGAAAAAAACATGAAAAGCATTGTGCAGTAAGAACTGGATCATTGATGAAGTTTTTGGCTCTTTAGGAAAAATGTGTGATTTGGATTGAACCGCAGAACAGAGGTTTTGGAGTATAAGGGGTTCCTCCTCACCCTCTGGTATTATGATGTCTTATTATTTATTAATATTTTAAAGGTTCGTCTAACTGTGATATGAACGTGTATGGAGGCAAAAGTTTAGACACTTGTAGTATCTGATCGCTGCTATATGAAATTAGGTTTTCATTATTTTTCAGCACATAGTTATAATTGATGTAATAATGCATTGTAATTCATATAATATAATGGCTGTGATTTATCCTGATACAAAAGGCAAAGGCTAGGAATAGACCAAATTCTAAGCTGGTTATCATCGATTCCCCCATCTAGGCCTCATTTCATAAAATTGGGCTCCTTCGGAACATGTATCCATCCTTTAAAATGTGGAATTCCCTCGGCGCTCAATTCCTTCTCTCTCGCTATCGAATGTACATGTAAAGCAACTTGTTACGATGCCATATGAAAAAGAAATCCGCATACATCAGTATGTCGATGATGCCTAATTTAATATTAGAATAAATAGTAGAATAAACATTTGAACCTTGAAAACTCACCTCGGAAAGGTTAAAGGTAAAACTGAGTCCATGCTCCTCTCTTTCAAAGATTCCTTTCCTTTAGTTGACATGTGGCTTCTTCCACTGTCTTGCAAAGATAAGAGGTATACCTTCTTAAATGTAATCAGGGAGGGGGGCGGGGTAAATACCAATACAGTTAAAATAGGAAAAAACGCCTGACCTATATTTCTTTTATCACATAATAGCTCATCATAAACCCAGGTAGGAACTAAAAATCAACAGATGTGTTTTATTCATTAGAAACACAAAATTAATATCAAATAATGGAGATACGTGTATACAGATTCATCTGGCAACCATGTCAAATAATTTTACAGAAAGTTGATACACAATCATTTAACATTCTTAAAACACCTACTGGTAATCAAAATGAAATAAATATCTCATACTAAAAAACTCCAGAATTTGCCCACTTGCTTCCGACCCTTACATATAACCTTTCCGAACAGTCCTAATCCTCTCCACACACAGTCGAGATCTTCCAGCTGAAATTAGCACGCGGCGCATCTGTAAACATCTGATTTCTTGGCTTCTGGTGACCTACTTGCTCGCACTCTCATTATTCTATTTGAGGCGCATTTAAAATATTTCATTAGTGCACGGAGAGGTGCCTGAAAGGGCCTGGGGTCAGCGAGCCGTGCCCATGGCAACCAGGGAACCATTCTGCAGAATAACATGCCGCAAAGAGTAAGTGTCTTTAATCCTCACCGTTAATCCCCTCACTTCCTGTTCTCAAAATGAAATATAAATCAGGCGCCACGTAGCGCAGCGTTTTTTTCTGTAAAGGGATGTTGGCGAAAGAGGATTAGTAATGGACAGAAGTGTTTAGGAATGTAATTACACAATTTGTTGTAAAACTTTTTGGAGCCACAAGGGACTGGCTCTTTCAGCGCCGTCAATGGCCGCAGGAACAGCTCTGTGAAGGAAAATGCGCTTTGAAAGTGATTCCAGGACCTGGTTCTGACTGGTGTCGCACGACTGTGTTGGTGACAGGGGAGCATGGCACTGTAGGAGGTTTTCAGCCAATAACCTTGGGTTCCAGAGTAGCCTGCGGCCTGGTGTGAAGCGCTTCAACACACCATCATGAGTAGTAAGCGCTACACAATTGCAATTACAGTACTGTTCTAATTCTCTAGCCAAAATAACTAAACTGTCTCTAATTCTTGCAAATAATGACCACTCAACAGTGGTCCTCCCCTCCATATAATGGCTACAGACTAGGGAAGGATGCCGACACGGAATCTCTCCCAGGTATATTTAAGGTTCAGAAGCTATTTACAGCCCATATATCAAGAAAGGAGGCTCCCCTGCTCGATCATTCTCAGACTGTGTTATAAATTCTAGAAGTCTAATTTTTTAAACAATATTTTTTTTTCTTAAAAAAAAGAAAATAATAGACATTTGACTGGGTGTAGAATTAACTAGAGTAAAATCTCTGAGACATTTTCGTCCAAGCAGGGCAAGTTACATAGAACACAATATTACCATTCCATATGGGGTTTATGCTAATGTACAGCTGCTCAACAAGAACTTATCATAAATATGAAGGTCTCATATGCGAGGAATATTGCCTTGTTAAACAATGGGCATAGAGTGGATTTTTTTTTTAAAGTGGGAACCATCTTGAAAGTCTTTAGTGTACTGGGACAAAGCATGCGTAAAATGTATGTACTCCTACCACTGCATACCTACTAATTCATATACCTCCTTAAGACTTGCAACTGTCTTGAAACTCTCTCATTGATAAATGTTCCCAAGTTTCAAAATGCTGATCATATCCCATTTTCTCATTCTTCTCAGATCACTAACCTCTTTCCGAACTTCACAGTTCCACAGCAGGGTTTCATGAGTAATGATACCCCTTTGTCTCACTAGAGCATGGGTACCCTTCAGGCTTTCGGCACTGCCAGAGCGGGATCAGGCAACTCCTTAGTAATCTTTACTTATAATCCTTTAATATACTCCCCCTTCCCTTTGCCTATCTGTCCCCATTTAGAGACACTTACTGGGAGGCAAATGCCCTGTCATTCATCACTATCATATGAAAGGCCCAATAATAACTGTGCATACCTGGCAGTGAACCCCCCCCCCCCCTCATCATTTATCCCTCTGCGCAGTGCTGCCAATGAGATTCTGGGTAGACCCTAATTCTGCAATAAGATGCAGAGCTTTGCATTCAGTGTGGCAAATAAATACCCCAAGTAGAAACCTATAGTGGATAGTCTAAGTCAGCCAGAGATACCCAGATGGTAAGTGGTAATATTGTCAATTTTACCCAATTTATTCTGAAACCAGAGTACTGGCCAAATAACATAAGCATATACAGAAGACTCTCTAAGGAGTATTCTGGGTATGTCAGGCAGAAGAGCAGACCATTCAACATAGAGAGTCGGCCTTCCTAGTCGCCGTATCATCTAAGGCCCTTCATCAAGGGCTAACCTTTATCCAACATGCGAGTGGTTCAAGCACTGAAGCAAATACGATTGAGGACAAGTTATGAAACTCTTTTCCCATCTCTTCTCTATTAGAATTCCTTACCTGACTCCACCAATGTAAATGCTTCTTGAAATTATACTTGCTCCGGAAATGCCTTGATACGTGATATCCTTGTTTTCTATTACTGAAAATAATGTAAAGTGTTTTATGGCATTTTTCACAATCTGCTGCATTATATACTTTTTGGACTTGTAATGCAGTGATACAGCAAGCTTTCCTTGTATCCTGCCAGTCTGCCTTGAAACTACTCTTTAACTCAGATCATCTGGTATACATTGCATAATGAACTCTAAATACTACTGTAAATATTACTGTGAGGCTACCTGATGACTGCTGTCCGTGTTGTTCATGCCAATACAAACCTTCAAAAATCAAAATAAATTAAAATAAAATAAGCATGCAAATGTTCCACTCATTTCAGTTCTCATGTCTTTCTCTGACTTCCAAAGGTACCTCTATTTCGACCATTTCCCTCTAAAGCAGAGACATATGCCGAGGCATAGAAGGACAGAATTATCTAATAGTGACATTCCAGTCGTGTAGAGTGGGGGGGGATGGGGGCTGAATAGGTGGCCATGTTAATGTGTATCCAAGCAGTGCGCCCACCAGCTCCACATGGTGGTAGGATACTGTAATATAGATTGACAGGGAAAATGGACACTTCTAGCTTTATGTTTCCAAGTACGTCTGGGCAAATTTCATGAGGTTTAGTGTTGTGGCTGAAGCACCAGCACTTCCTGAATTGAACTTTCATGGCATGGAACCAAGTGGCACTATTGCATTGAACACAAGGTTACCCAGTGCACAACAGGACACCTCTCGTTCAACACTGTGCTTTCCTTTTACAAATTATTTTCAAGTGTAATAATTCAAAGGCTTCAGACGAAGACTCCACCTCCCAGATTTAGCTGATTTGTTAAATGAAAGCCTAGGTCTGGAAGCACGTCATCCCATTGACATGGACTCATCTGATAGCCACAAGCATGAAGCATCATTACAAAACAATGGGGTGACCCAAATAGTCGAAGGACCTGGGTATAACGTGTTACATATAACAAAATGGCCCTAGGAACAGGCCACATGGGGTATACAAATCAGTTTGCATACCTTAATCCTGCAAAGCAATCAACTAAACAATCATGAGAAAAAGGAGAGAAAACATAGGGAAAAACAACTAAAGAGGCAAATGTATGCAAAACAATTCAGATTGTATT
The DNA here is from genome assembly GCF_031143425.1 of Pleurodeles waltl. NCBI lineage: Eukaryota > Metazoa > Chordata > Amphibia > Caudata > Salamandridae > Pleurodeles > Pleurodeles waltl. The sequence continues at coordinate 803,507,437 of NC_090436.1, forward strand.
AGAAATCAGTAATATATACACATCTTCGAGATGCACTGGTTGCTCCTGTGTACAGAGTGCCCAAAGTAAAAGAAGCCAATAACATTTTTAAAGGTGGATCTTTATCAGGAAACAACAAAAAATGGAAAGGGGCAACTTATGAAGAAAGGAGAAAAAACTATTTGAACTTACTAGTGTATGTTTATTTACACAAACTATGCTCTCTTCTATCTCAACTATCTCTGTGAAGGTGGGAGAGCCCTTCCTAAATTAATCACTGACGAGGAAGGATGGCAGCAGGTCAAATCATTGATTGACTAATATATTCTCGTCGATTGGCGTTTCAGAAAACAGAATTGATAAAAAATAATCCTTCATTTCCCAGGCTCTGGCTTTCACTGAACATTAATGGAAGCATGACCGATGTAAGAGTAGAATTCCTCCTGAATTGTCTATGTGCCATGATTTTATAAACCTTTCTTTATTGTTTGTCTTTAATGCGCTTAAACCTACAGATATTATGCTAGAGCCTTTGTATACTAAATCTTTCAAAAGAGTACCTAAAAAATCGGTGCCTATTGTCAAGCCCAAGAGCTGAAGTGAGTGTCCTATATGATATAATATAATGTAAACAGCCATGTGTGGCATAGCGAGTTAATGGAACAATTCAAAGCCTTTTTTTAAGCAGATAGAAATCTGCTCACTGTAGGTTTCTTCCTATGATTTGCGTATTTTCTGATTTTTAGGGAATAATAAAGAAAGATTTCTATGAGCACCATTCCTCGTCTGCAGGCCACAATTAAAAATGACTCTTAATATTCTGACACCCGTGCAAATCATTATTTGCATGAGTGCCAGGATTAGACCTTCCAAAATGTACCAGTTGAGAAATGCCCCGTAACTACTGAGATATATGGATATTTGTGGGGTAAGCACAAAATCTATCTGTTATGCCCAATGTTCATTGCAATATGCATAATGTGCATAAATAATATCATCCAATAATGATACACAACAATTTTCGGAGTATTGTTATTTATCATGTGAGTTAAATAACAATGCAGTTACAAAGGACTCGTAATTTGAATTTATGGAACCGTAGAAGTACAAATAGATTCTAATGTTACAGATCCAAATCGATTAATTCTTTCAATTTGGGTCTAATTTAGTTTATCCACAGTTATCTCACTGCCTCGGCGGCATGGGGGGAGGAGTTGGTGGTTCCCCTGGAGAATGCCCAAATGGTGCAAGTGCTGTGGTCCAGTCTGTTTCCTGTAATGCCCGGTTTAAGCTAATCCATTTCAATTTCTTGCACCGTAAATATGTGACACCAGTACTGCTCAAATGATTAGATCCCAGGAAACCCAGCTTCTGATGTGAGTCTCCCAGTGCAACATTTTGCACCTTGTGTTGTACTGTCCTCTGGTGCACTCCTTCTGTATGTCTGCTGTGATGCAAGTGGCTAATTTAGTGAGGATTCCCATATCGATGGACCCAATTGCTTGCTTGTTGGGGGATTGTAAGGAAATGCCTCCTTGGCATGGTTACCCCCTGACTTTTTGCCTTTGCTGATGCTATGTTTTGAATTGAAAGTGTGCTGAGGCCTGCTAACCAGGCCCCAGCACCAGTGTTCTTTCCCTAACCTGTACTTTTTGTATCCACAATTGGCACACCCTGGCCTCCAGGTAAGTCCCTTGTAACTGGTACCCCTGGTACCAAGGGCCCTGATGCCAGGGAAGGTCTCTAAGGGCTGCAGCATATCTTATGCCACCCTGGGGACCCCTCACTCAGCACAGACACACTGCTTGCCAGCTTGTGTGTGCTGGTGAGGACAAAACGAGTAGGTCGACATGGCACTCCCCTCAGGGTGCCATGCCAACCTCACACTGCCTATGCAGTATAGATAAGTCACCCCTCTAGCAGGCCTTACAGCCCTAAGGCAGGGTGCACTATACCATAGGTGAGGGCCCCAGTGCAGGAGCACTGGGCCCCTACAGTGTCTAAGCCAAACCTTAGACATTGTAAGTGCAGGGTAGCTATAAGAGTGGTCTGGGAGTCTGTCAAACACGAACTCCACAGCACCATAATGGCTACACTGAAAACTGGGAAGTTTGGTCTCAGCACAATAAATGCACACTGATGCCAGTGTACATTTTATTGTAAAATACACCCCAGAGGGCACCTTAGAGGTGCCCCCTGAAAACTTAACCAACTACCTGTGTAGGCTGACTGGTTCCAGCAGCCTGCCACAAACGAGACATGTTGCTGGCCACATGGGGAGAGTGCCTTTGTCACTCTGTGGCCAGTAACAAAGCCTGCACTGGGTGGAGATGCTATCACCTCCCCCAGGCAGGAGCTGTAACACCTGGCGGTGAGCCTCAAAGGCTCACCCCCTTTGTTCCAGCACCACAGGGCACTCCAGCTAGTGGAGTTGCCCGCCCCCTCCGGCCACGGCCCCACTTTTGGCAGCAAGGCCGGAGGAATTAATGAGAAAAACAAGGAGGAGTCACTGGCCAGTCAGGACAGCCCCTAAGGTGTCCTGAGCTGAAGTGACTCTAACTTTTAGAAATCCTCCATCTTGCAGATGGAGGATTCCCCCAATAGGGATATGAATGTGACCCCCTCCCCTTGGGAGGAGGCACAAAGAGGGTGTACCCACCCTCAGGGCTAGTAGCCATTGGCTACTAACCCCCCAGACCTAAACACGCCCTTAAATTTAGTATTTAAGGGCTTCCCTGAACCTAAGAATTTAGATTCCTGCAACTTACAGAAGAAGAGGACTGCTGAGCTGAAAAACCCCTGCAGAAGAAGAAAGAAGACACCAACTGCTTTGGCCCCAGTCCTACCGGCCTGTCTCCTGCCTTCAGAAGAAAACTGCTCCAGCGACGCTTTCCCCAGGACCAGCGACCTCTGAATCCTCAGAGGACTGCCCTGCTTCTAAGAGACCACGAAACTCCCGAGAACAGCGGCCCTGTTCAACAAAGACTGCAACTTTGTATCCAGAGGAGCAGATTTAAAGACCCCTGCAATCCCCGCAAGAAGCGTGAGACTTGCAACACTGCACCCGGCGACCCCGACTCGACTGGTGGAGAACCAACACCTCAGGGAGGACCCTCCGGCGACTCCGAGACTGTGAGTAACCAAAGTTGTCCCCCCTGAGCCCCCACAGCGACGCCTGCAGAGGGAATCCCGAGGCTCCCCCTGACCACGAATGCCTGACTCTAAAATCCCGACGGCTGGAAAAGACCCTGCACCCGCAGCCCCCAGCACCTGAAGGATCGGAACTCCAGTGCAGGAGTGACCCCCAGGAGGCCCTCTCCCTTGCCCAGGTGGTGGCTACCCCGAGGAGCCCCCCCTTGCCTGCCTGCACCGCTGAAGAGACCCTTTGGTCTCTCATTGAAACCTATTGAAAACCCGACGCGTGTTCGCACACTGCACCCGGCCGCCCCAGTGCCGCTGAGGGTGTACTTTTTGTGTGAGCTTGTGTCCCCCCCGGTGCCCTACAAAACCGCCCTGGTCTGCCCTCCGAAGACGCGGGTACTTACCTGCTGGCAGACCGGAACCGGGGCACCCCCTTCTCTCCATTGAAGCCTATGCGTTTTGGGCACCACTTTGAACTCTGCACCTGACCGGCCCTGAGCTGCTGGTGTGGTAACTTTGGGGTTGCTCTGAACCCCCGACAGTGGGCTACCTTGGACCCCAATTTGAACGCCGTAGGTGGTTTACTTACCTGCAAGAACTAACATTACTTTACCTCCCCCAGGAACTGTGAAAATTGCACTGTGTCCACTTTTAAAACAGCTAAATGTGTTTTATGTAAAAAGTATATATGCTATTGTGATTATTCAAAGTTCCTAGAGTACTTACCTGCAATACCTTTCAAATGAGATATTACATGTAGAATTTGAACCTGTGGTTCTTAAAATAAACTAAGAAAAGATATTTTTCTATACAAAAACCTATTGGCTTGGAATTGTCTCTGAGTGTGTGTTCCACATTTATTGCCTGGGTGTAGGTACAACAAATGCTTAACACTACTCCTTTGATAAGCCTACTGCTCGACCACACTACCACAAAATAGAGCATTAGTATTATCTCTTTTTGCCACTATCTTACCTCTAAGGGGAACCATTGGACTCTGTGCATGCTATTCCTTACTTTGAAATAGCACATACAGAGCCAACTTCCTACATTGGTGGATCAGCGGTGGGGTACAAGACTTTGCATTTGCTGGACTACTCAGCCAATACCTGATCACACAACAAATTCCAAAAATTGTCATTAGAAATTGATTTTTGCAATTTGAACTATTTTTCTAAATTCTTAAAAGTCCTGCTAGGGCCTTGTGTTAGTCCCTGTTTAGCATTTCCTTTTAGAGTTTAAAAGTTTTGTGAACGTTTGAATTAGAACCTAGAACTAGTTTTAGATTCTTAAAAAGTATGCCAACTTTTAGAAGCATAATGTCTAGTACAGATATGAATGTGGTGGAACTCGACACCACCCCTTACCTCCATCTTAAGATGCGGGAGCTAAGGTCACTCTGTAAAATAAAGAAAATAGCAATGGGCCCCAGACCTTCCAAACTACAGCTCCAGGAGCTTTTGGCAGAGTTTGAAAAGGCCAACCCCTCTGAGGATGGCATCACAGAGGATGAAGATAGTGACTTGGAGGAAAATTCCCACCTACCAGTCCTAACTAGGGAGAACAGGGCCTCTCAAGCCCTGTCTCCAAACATAATAGTCAAAGATGCTGTTCCCCTCACAGGAGGGACCAACATCTCTGAAATCACTGAGGATAACTCCAGTGAAGAGGACATCCAGTTAGCCAGGATGGCCACAAGATTGGCTTTGGAAAGACAGATCCTAGCCATAGAAAGGGAAAGACAAGAGATGGGCCTAGGACCCATCAATGGTGGCAGCAACATAACTAGGGTCAGAGATTCTCCTGACATGTTAAAAATCCCTAAAGGGATTGTGACTAAATATGAAGATGGTGATGACATCACCAAATGGTTCACAGCTTTTGAGAGGGCTTGTGTAACCAGAAAAGTGAACAAATCTCACTGGGGTGCTCTCCTTTGGGAAATGTTCACAGGAAAGTGTAGGGATAGACTCCTCACACTCTCTGGAAAAGATGCAGAATTTTATGACCTCATGAAGGGTACCCTGATTGAGGGCTTTGGATTCTCCACTGAGGAGTATAGGATTAGATTCAGGGGGGCTCAAAAATCCTCGAGCCAGACCTGGGTTGACTTTGTAGACTACTCAGTAAAAACACTAGATGGTTGGATTCAAGGCAGTGGTGTAAGTAATTATGATGGGCTGTACAATTTATTTGTGAAAGAACACCTATTAAGTAATTGTTTCAATGATAAACTGCATCAGCATCTGGTAGACCTGGGACCAATTTCTCCCCAAGAATTGGGAAAAAAGGCGGACCATTGGGTCAAGACTAGGGTGTCCAAGACTTCCAAAGGGGGTGACCAAAAGAAAGGGGTCACAAAACCTCCCCAGGGGAAGGGTGGTGAGACAGCCAAAAACAAAAATAGTAAAGAGTCTTCTACAGGCCCCCAAAAACCTGCACAGGAGGGTGGGCCCAGAGCCTCTTCACAAAACAATTTTGGGTATAAGGGTAAAAACTTTGATCCCAAAAAGGCCTGGTGTCGTAGCTGTAATCAGCCTGGACACCAAACCGGAGACAAGGCCTGTCCCAAGAAAACAACCACTTCTAACTCCACTCCAGCTAACACTGGAATGGCTAGTCTTCAAGTGGGATCAACAGTGTGCCCAGAGCAAATCAGGTGTCACACTGAAGCTACATTAGTCTCTGAGGATGGGGTGGATTTAGCCACACTGGCTGCCTGGCCTCCTAACATGCAAAAATACAGGCAGCAGCTCTTAATTAATGGGACAAGTGTAGAAGGCCTGAGTGATACAGGTGCCAGTGTCACAAAGGTGACAGAGAAACTGGTTTCCCCTGGTCAATACCTGACTGGACAAACTTATCCAGTCACCAATGCTGACAATCAAACTAAAGTACATCCCATGGCTATGGTAACTTTAGAGTGGGGAGGGGTCAATGGCCTGAAACAGGTGGTGGTCTCCTCAAATATCCCAGTAGACTGTTTGCTTGGAAATGACCTGGAGTCCTCAGCATGGGCTGAGGTAGAACTGAAAACCCATGCAGCCATGCTGGGTATCCCTGAACTGGTTTGTGTCAAGACAAGGGCACAGTGCAAGGCACAGGGTGAAAAAGTAGAGCTGGAGTCTGGAAAAAGGGCCCAGCCTACCAAGAGAAAAGGAAAGCCAGCTGGGAAACCAGCTGCAACACAACACCAAAAAGAGAACCTCTCTTCTCAGGAAGGAGTTCTGCCCTCTGAGGGAACTGAGCCTATGGAGTTGGAACCTTATCAGGTTGAGCTCTTAGGCCCAGGGGGACCCTCAAGGGAGCAGTTGTGTAAGGGGCAAGAAACCTGTGCCTCTCTTGAAGGCCTTAGGCAGCAAGCTGCTGAAGAGTCCAATGGCAAGAAAACTGGAACACATAGGGTCTATTGGGAAGATGGACTCCTGTACACTGAGGCAAGAGATCCCAAACCTGGTGCAAGTAGGAGAGTGGTAGTGCCTCAGGAGTTCAGAGAGTTTATTCTGACCTTAGCCCATGATATTCCCCTTGCTGGGCATTTGGGACAAACCAAGACGTGGGAGAGGTTAGTCAACCATTTCTACTGGCCCAACATGTCCCAGAAAGTTAAGGAGTTTTGTGTCTCCTGTACCACCTGTCAAGCCAGTGGTAAGACAGGTGGACATCCAAAGGCCCCCCTCATTCCACTTCCAGTGGTGGGGGTCCCCTTTGAAAGAGTGGGTGTGGACATAGTGGGTCCACTTGAACCTCCCACAGCCTCAGGAAATATGTACATCCTAGTGGTAGTGGATCATGCTACTAGGTATCCTGAAGCTATTCCCCTTAGGTCGACTACTGCCCCTGCAGTAGCCAAGGCCCTCATTGGTATCTTTACCAGAGTGGGCTTCCCTAAGGAGGTGGTGTCTGACAGAGGTACCAACTTCATGTCAGCATACCTGAAACACACGTGGAATGAGTGTGGAGTGACTTATAAATTCACTACACCCTACCATCCACAAACTAATGGCCTTGTTGAGAGATTCAACAAGACATTAAAGGGCATGATCATGGGGCTCCCAGAAAAACTCAAAAGGAGATGGGATGTCCTCTTGCCATGTCTGCTTTTCGCTTACAGAGAGGTGCCTCAGAAGGGAGTAGGGTTCTCACCCTTTGAACTTCTGTTTGGCCACCCTGTAAGGGGACCATTAGCTCTTGTTAAAGAAGGCTGGGAGAGACCTCTTCATGAGCCTAAACAAGACATAGTGGACTATGTACTTGGCCTTCGCTCAAGGATGGCAGAGTACATGGAAAAGGCAAGCAAAAACCTTGAGGCCAGCCAACAGCTCCAGAAGTTTTGGCATGACCAAAAGGCTGCAATGGTTGAATTTCAACCAGGGCAGAAAGTCTGGGTTTTGGAGCCTGTGGCTCCCAGGGCACTTCAGGACAGATGGAGTGGCCCTTACCCAGTGCTAGAGAAGAAGAGTCAGGTCACCTACCTGGTGGATCTAGGCACTAGCAGGAGCCCCAAGAGGGTGATCCATGTGAACCGCCTAAAGCTCTTCCATGATAGGGCTGATGTGAATCTGTTGATGGTAACAGATGAGGACCAGGAAGCTGAGAGTGAACCTCTCCCTGATCTCCTCTCATCAAACCCTAAGGATGGCTCAGTGGATGGAGTGATCTATTCAGACACCCTCTCTAGCCAACAGCAATCTGACTGTAGGAAAGTCCTGCAGCAGTTTGCTGAGCTCTTTTCTCTTACCCCTGGTCAGACACACCTGTGTACCCATGATGTGGACACAGGAGACAGCATGCCTGTCAAAAACCAAATATTCAGACAGTCTGACCAAGTTAAGGAAAGCATCAAGGTGGAAGTCCACAAGATGCTGGAGTTGGGAGTAATTGAGCACTCTGACAGCCCCTGGGCTAGCCCAGTGGTCTTAGTCCCCAAACCTCACACCAAAGATGGAAAGAGAGAGATGAGGTTTTGTGTGGACTACAGAGGACTTAATTCTGTCACCAAGACAGATGCCCATCCCATTCCTAGAGCTGATGAGCTGATTGACAAATTGGGTGCTGCCAAATTCTTAAGTACCTTTGACTTAACAGCAGGGTACTGGCAAATCAAAATGGCACCTGGAGCAAAAGAAAAGACAGCATTCTCCACACCTGATGAGCATTATCAGTTCACTGTTATGCCCTTTGGTTTAAAGAATGCCCCAGCCACCTTCCAAAGGTTGGTGAATCAAGTCCTTGCTGGCTTGGAGTCCTTTAGTGCAGCTTATCTCGATGATATTGCTGTCTTTAGCTCTAGCTGGCAGGATCACCTGGTCCACCTGAAGAAGGTTTTGAAGGCTCTGCAATCAGCAGGCCTCTCTATCAAGGCATCCAAATGCCAGATAGGGCAGGGAACTGTGGTTTACTTGGGACACCTTGTAGGTGGAGGCCAAGTTCAGCCACTCCAGCCTAAGATCCAGACTATTCTGGACTGGGCAGCTCCAAAAACCCAGACTCAAGTCAGGGCATTCCTCGGCTTGACTGGGTACTATAGGAGGTTTGTGAAGAGATATGGATCCATAGTGACAGCCCTCACAGAACTCACCTCCAAGAAAATGCCCAAGAAGGAAAACTGGACTGTAGAATGCCAACAGGCCTTTGACACCCTGAAACAAGCAATGTGCACAGCACCAGTTCTAAAAGCTCCAGATTACTCCAAGCAGTTCATTGTGCAGACAGATGCCTCTGAACATGGGATAGGGGCAGTTTTGTCCCAAACAAATGATGATGGCCTTGACCAGCCTGTTGCTTTCATTAGCAGGAGGTTACTCCCCAGGGAGCAGCGTTGGAGTGCCATTGAGAGGGAGGCCTTTGCTGTGGTTTGGTCCCTGAAGAAGCTGAGACCATACCTCTTTGGTACTCACTTTGTAGTTCAAACTGACCACAGACCTCTCAGATGGCTGATGCAAATGAAAGGTGAAAATCCGAAACTGTTGAGGTGGTCCATCTCCCTACAGGGAATGGACTTTATAGTGGAACACAGACCTGGGACTGCCCATGCCAATGCAGATGGCCTTTCCAGGTTCTTCCACTTAGAAAATGAAGAATCTCTTGGGAAAGGTTAGTCTCATCCTCTTTCGTTTGGGGGGGGTTGTGTAAGGAAATGCCTCCTTGGCATGGTTACCCCCTGACTTTTTGCCTTTGCTGATGCTATGTTTTGAATTGAAAGTGTGCTGAGGCCTGCTAACCAGGCCCCAGCACCAGTGTTCTCTCCCTAACCTGTACTTTTTGTATCCACAATTGGCACACCCTGGCCTCCAGGTAAGTCCCTTGTAACTGGTACCCCTGGTACCAAGGGCCCTGATGCCAGGGAAGGTCTCTAAGGGCTGCAGCATATCTTATGCCACCCTGGGGACCCCTCACTCAGCACAGACACACTGCTTGCCAGCTTGTGTGTGCTGGTGAGGACAAAACGAGTAAGTCGGCATGGCACTCCCCTCAGGGTGCCATGCCAACCTCACACTGCCTATGCAGTATAGATAAGTCACCCCTCTAACAGGCCTTACAGCCCTAAGGCAGGGTGCACTATACCATAGGTGAGGGCCCCAGTGCAGGAGCACTGGGCCCCTACAGTGTCTAAGCCAAACCTTAGACATTGTAAGTGCAGGGTAGCCATAAGAGTATATGGTCTGGGAGTCTGTCAAACACGAACTCCACAGCACCATAATGGCTACACTGAAAACTGGGAAGTTTGGTATCAAACTTCTCAGCACAATAAATGCACACTGATGCCAGTGTACATTTTATTGTAAAATACACCCCAGAGGGCACCTTAGAGGTGCCCCCTGAAAACTTAACCAACTACCTGTGTAGGCTGACTGGTTCCAGCAGCCTGCCACAACCGAGACATGTTGCTGGCCACATGGGGAGAGTGCCTTTGTCACTCTGTGGCCAGTAACAAAGCCTGCACTGGGTGGAGATGCTATCACCTCCCCCAGGCAGGAGCTGTAACACCTGGCGGTGAGCCTCAAAGGCTCACCCCCTTTGTTCCAGCACCACAGGGCACTCCAGCTAGTGGAGTTGCCCGCCCCCTCCGGCCACGGCCCCACTTTTGGCGGCAAGGCCGGAGGAATTAATGAGAAAAACAAGGAGGAGTCACTGGCCAGTCAGGACAGCCCCTAAGGTGTCCTGAGCTGAAGTGATTCTAACTTTTAGAAATCCTCCATCTTGCAGATGGAGGATTCCCCCAATAGGGATATGAATGTGACCCCCTCCCCTTGGGAGGAGGCACAAAGAGGGTGTACCCACCCTCAGGGCTAGTAGCCATTGGCTACTAACCCCCCAGACCTAAACACGCCCTTAAATTTAGTATTTAAGGGCTTCCCTGAACCTAAGAATTTAGATTCCTGCAACTTACAGAAGAAGAGGACTGCTGAGCTGAAAAACCCCTGCAGAAGAAGAAAGAAGACACCAACTGCTTTGGCCCCAGTCCTACCGGCCTGTCTCCTGCCTTCAGAAGAAAACTGCTCCAGCGATGCTTTCCCCAGGACCAGCGACCCCTGAATCCTCAGAGGACTGCCCTGCTTCTAAGAGACCACAAAACTCCCGAGAACAGCGGCCCTGTTCAACAAAGACTGCAACTTTGTATCCAGAGGAGCAGATTTAAAGACCCCTGCAATCCCTGCAAGAAGCGTGAGACTTGCAACACTGCACCCGGCGACCCCGACTCGACTGGTGGAGAACCAACACCTCAGGGAGGACCCTCCGGCGACTCTGAGACTGTGAGTAACCAAAGTTGTCCCCCCTGAGCCCCCACAGCGACGCCTGCAGAGGGAATCCCGAGGCTCCCCCTGACCACGACTGCCTGACTCTAAAATCCCGACGGCTGGAAAAGACCCTGCACCCGCAGCCCCCAGCACCTGAAGGATCAGAACTCCAGTGCAGGAGTGACCCCCAGGAGGCCCTCTCCCTTGCCCAGGTGGTGGCTACCCCGAGGAGCCTCCCCCTTGCCTGCCTGCACCGCTGAAGAGACCCCTTGGTCTCTCATTGAAACCTATTGAAAACCCGATGCGTGTTCGCACACTGCACCCGGCCGCCCCAGTGCCGCTGAGGGTGTACTTTTTGTGTGAGCTTGTGTCCCCCCCAGTGCCCTACAAAACCCCCCTGGTCTGCCCTCCGAAGACGTGTGTACTTACCTGCTGGCAGACCGGAACCGGTGCACCCCCTTCTCCCCTTTGAAGCCTATGCGTTTTGGGCACCACTTTGAACTCTGCACCTGACCGGCCCTGAGCTGCTGGTGTGGTAACTTTGGGGTTGCTCTGAACCCCCGACGGTGGGCTACCTTGGACCCCAATTTGAACCCCGTAGGTGGTTTACTTACCTGCAAGAACTAACATTACTTTACCTCCCCCAGGAACTGTGAAAATTGCACTGTGTCCACTTTTAAAACAGCTAAATGTGTTTTATGTAAAAAGTATATATGCTATTGTGATTATTCAAAGTTCCTAGATTACTTACCTGCAATACCTTTCAAATGAGATATTACATGTAGAATTTGAACCTGTGGTTCTTAAAATAAACTAAGAAAAGATATTTTTCTATACAAAAACCTATTGGCTTGGAATTGTCTCTGAGTGTGTGTTCCACATTTATTGCCTGGGTGTATGTACAACAAATGCTTAACACTACTCCTTTGATAAGCCTACTGCTCGACCACACTACCACAAAATAGAGCATTAGTATTATTTCTTTTTGCCACTATCTTACCTCTAAGGGGAACCATTGGACTCTGTGCATGCTATTCCTTACTTTGAAGTAGCACATACAGAGCCAACTTCCTACAGGGATGTTCAATGGAGTAAGGTTAAAAAAATTGAGTTCCAGTTCCTGCATCTACATTTGTTGTTGGCTAAGAGAAGAGTTGCAATTGCATGGATCGGGCAACTTGACCCCAGTGTGGATGAATGGATGAGGAATGTGAATGAGTGGGTGATTGTTCATGGATTCCGGGGGTTCAGAGGTAGCTATGTGAGGCAAAGAGGTGAACTCCTCTCCCATCTCAGATACTTAATCACCCGTGGCGACTTGGCAGGAGATAGCTTGGGTATGATGCTTCTATAATCTTGTAGAGTGTGAACTGTGAGAACCTACCACTCTATGACAATTATTTGTTTAAGAAAATATGTCTATAAAAATTACCTTCCCAAAATACTGAACACATTTACACCAGGTGTCCATTATGGAAGTCTTCACCTTGAGCAAAAGGTGATTGCCGGTAGTCGTACTGAGAATGTCATGGAGCACATGTTCAAATCCAACAGCCCTCCATTCATCTGTGTCTGGTCTGAGTTGGCGCAGATCAGATACAGGAGGATGTGCAAAGAGATAGGATGCCTATTAGCCCATGCGTGCATTGCCAACCACCATAAGGTTTTATTAGTCAAAGTTTAACATTTTTCCATTACAACCCCTTAAATAGGACAGGTAAGGGTAGAGTTGCATTTCAGAGAACAGATTCTTTATGGCAAGATTGTTGAAATGCACGAATCACCAAGGTGGTTTCCACAAGTCCCTGTCCCTCAACTCATGTGCAAATTACTGCAATGAACAGCAGTTTTAGGTGGAACCCTTAACTCTTCTTGGAGGTCAGCATTAGCTCAAATTTTGCACTCACCTTTCTACGCCCTTACCAAACTCAGGTCCTTTTGTGAATCACAGGTCATGTTGTGCTGCTCCTAGAGCAAGGCTGCAGCACATATGGAGTGCGCCTCCGCTTTATATCAGGGTCTTTGTGAACCAGACCCGCTATTGTCATTGAAAGACTACTCCCTTCATGTTTTTGTGTGACGATGTAATTGAATTGTCAGCTGCTGGCACAAGAAGATTGCAAACGCTGGCCATGGAAAAGTGAACAGAGCTAAAACACATCTTCATAAATACCTTACAATGACAATAAATTGTAAATAACACATCTGTTTAGTGATAACATTTCTTTAAAAATACTGTTGGTGATACACATTGATTTAGACATGTCTTATATGGGTTTGGCAGTATATCCTGAACACACAAATTTGAGAAAAATGTAATGTAATGGGTGTGCCAATGAAATGGTGTACAAATAAATTGACTTTTAAGGTGCTAGCTGTCAGAACATTATAATGAATTCAACTTTATTTAAAATGAAACTAGAGAAATGTTCCATACAAACTGTGCAAGGCAGGTCCAGAAATGTTCTCTCTCATTCAGTGACGTCAGTCTCTTTTGTGCTTATCAATGCACTGTCATTATTGCAATTTGAATAATTTCTGCCTGTGAGAAGTTGGGTTGCAGGTTGAGGGGGTGAAACCCTTTATCAAGCAACAACCACAATCCTTTTCAGGGTAAACCACAAAAAAAATCATTATATAAACTTACGGTTAACTTTCTGGTAGTTTAGCACAAAAACAGTCAGGCTTAGCTTAGAGGCAATGTATAAAGTATAAAACACTAAAACAGTAAGAAAGTGAAAACACAACACAAAAAAAATCACACACTAATTTAGAAAAATAGAATCATTTAAATAAATTATTTGACACCAAAATGACAAAAATCAGTGTTATTTTTTTAAAGTTTGAAGTGTAAAATAGCAACTAAAAGATAAATGCACCAATCACAGACATCTAGTCACATGAGAGCAGTTCAAAATTGAAAGTAATGGCCGACCATGATGAAGAGTCGTTTGGTTACATGAAGTGGATTGGGCCTGATGTCCACTTTCCTTTAGTCTTAGAAGCCTTTTTATAGAAAAATGAGTGAGAAAGTAAAGTTCAGTAGAGCAAGGCAGCTGGCACATCGTTGTCGTAGAGCCACTTGAAGTAGTCATGTTGAAGATTTCTGTTTGCACCTAGCCTCTTTAATGGAAGTCAAAAATCTCCAGTGGAACGAAGCAGCAAGCTGTAGCTGGTGAGGGCTGCACGATGCCTAATATCCTTTCCGCGGGGAGTTCTGAACAGGATTTCCTGCTGTGGATAAGAACATAACAGGGGATGCTGAGAAGCTATACCAACAGACATTGCACCCTGAACAGATCGTGAGCCGGTAGGTCCTGTGTCATTTCATGTCTCAGAACACTTTTCAGCAGAACATTTTCTAAATCCAAAGTTTAGATTTGGGCTATCTGAGCATAGTTCGCACCACTTCCAAGGGTCCAGGATGAAGGGGCACTAACTGAAGGGTCAGGACTCATTCATGCTGGTTCCAGGTGTGGTTTCAAAATAGTTGTATCCTTTTCTGTCAAAGAAAACTCTAATTAGGGGGCCAGCCAACTAGCCATTGGGGTCACTTTGGAAGTCTTGGGTTCAAGCAGTAAAGCAGGCCTCAGGCAGCAGGGCAGTCTTATAGAGCACACACCATGCTTCAGGCAGCAGGGCAGTCCACATGGTGCAGAAAGGCAGTCATCTAAAGTACACAGCAGGCCACAGGCAGCATGGAAGTCCTCTGAGAGTCCTTCTACAGTTCTAGAATTGAGCTGAAGAGTGTGCCCGATGTCCTAATTTATATCTAGTGCCAGTGGAAGAAATGTTTGAAGTCTTTGCCCCACCAGAATTTACTGCCTCCCTGTCCTGGTCCCAGTCTGTCTAGGAGCACAATATGATCTTGTGAAATTCTTTGTGTGTGAGTTGAGACAGGGTCTTTTAAGTGCAAGTGGGGTTCCAAATCCTTCTTGAATGGGCCATCCTGCTAATATCCGAACCCTCTATTGTGTTGCTATCTGGGATGAATACACAAAGGCCAACTGCCAACTACACTTAGTCATGTGACCCAGAAAACAGGCTTCAGGCACCAAATGTCTAGGAAAATTAGAAGGCAACTTCTAAGAGTATAATTTTTAGAATTGTGACTTAAAACAGACTTTACCATTACAGAGGGTTTTAAATTACAATTCCTTAGACACCAAACAAGATATTTCCACCTGCTCTAAAACACAAGTTACAACTTATTAAATGTAATAAGGGAACCCAGTGTTATCCTATGGGAAAGGTAAGGCTTGCTGTAGTGAAAAACAATTGTGAGTTTTTTCCTACCAGGACATTTAGAACTTATAAGTACATGTCCAATCTTTTAAACACAATGCACCCTGCCCATAGGCTGCTAGGAGTTACGTACATGTAATAAAAATGTAGTTTTAAGCCTGGCAAGGGATTTATTTTTGCAATAGCTGGTGACTGAATGGTCAACTAGACCTAGTACGCACAACCTTATAAGCCTGTGGACAACGTTGATTTTGTATAAATTGTGGTAGCCCAAGGGGCTTAAAAGGTTGTGCACTCTGGGTCTGGTTGACCATTCGGTCACTAGCTATTACAATTATTTCAATCGCATGCGATGGGCAGAGCTTGCACCATTGTTGCACACCAAAGATTGTTTTAAGTTATAGCAGAAGTGAAGGTTGACTGTTGTATGGTGATATTTGGAGTGCATTCTATCAGACTCTTCAAGGGTTTATTTTGCCAAGTTAAATTAGAAGTTTAACAGTGCATACAAGCTACAATGGGAGGCCTGGGACATGATTGTAAGAGGCTATTTAAGTGTGTGGCACTAGGTGCTGCAGGCCCACTGGTAGCATTTAATTTATTAGCATTGGGTGTATGATAAACCACTTTACAAGGGACTTATAAATAAATTAAATGTGCCAATCAGGTGTAAGCCAATTGTACCACGTTGTAGGGAGTGAGTACAAACACTTCAGCACTGGTAAGCAGTAGTAAAATGCAGAGAATCCTAATGCCAAAAAAAATCAATAATATTTAGAAACACAGGAGGGCAGAAGGCAAAACATCTGGGGGAAGACCACAGCTAAACCCGAGAGGTCTAATACTGCCCATGACATCAACTGAAATCACTGACAATGACATCAATTAATAATGGCAAGTAGGAGTTTCTAAGTGTTACTAGTTTTGCTAATTGGAGGCACCAGGGCACATGGTGATAGCATAATGTTCCAGTAAACCTGGGTGCTCTGATTGACCTGGGTGCTCTGATTTCAAAGCCAGGGCTTGAACCACTTGCCCACATCTCTTCTTTGCTTGCACGAGTTTTTGTTACCCATGATCCTTCGTGAATCTCCAGAGGAGATTAAATAAGAGGACACGTGGTGATCTTTAGCTATGGATTTTAGACAGATTTTATTAGCCAGCAAAATAAAAATTAACAGCGTGATCTTTATTTCATCTGCCATTTCAGAAAGATATGATAAACAGCTGTGTTTACAATTTAAACACGTTTTGCAAGATAAACACATTCTTTGTATAATTTCCTAGTTTCAAAGAAACGTTATTTCCCCTAATGCCGTTAAATCGCTGTGGTCGTGATACCTGTCAGATTACAATACCTCATGTCAAACCAGTACAAAACATGCTCCCTGCCAACGATTGTTGTGATAATGCTGCTTGCGGGTCACAGAAACATACCAGTCTGCTAAGATATTCTAGACCAACGTGGGCATGTTTGACATGTTTTCGTGACAAGCTGTTTTGCTTGGGAACCATTCCATAACAGCAGAAAAATATAGAATTGTGGTTGGGCAGACATCCAAAGTGGAGCTATTTTAAACAAAGTGTGCCGAATATATCAGGGAAGTGCATAAAATGTCAGATTATTCTTAAGGTCACCGGCAGCCTAATTATGAAACACTGCCTCATTCCATCCTGTGTATAGTTTCATAAGGTTATGTGGCAGGACCTTTCCCTTCACCACTGCCAGCATCAAGTGGGACGAGATTAAAGTTTTTTTTGCAATTGTAGAGAGAGCAAATTTGGTACAAGGGCTAACAGCGCTTCCAAAGGAGCTCCAGATTACATTACACATTTTTTGGCCTGAGGAGATTAAGGCCCTCATTCCGACATTGGCCGGCGGCGGTCGCCGCCGGCCTGTCGCGGGCCGCCAGAATACCGTTCCGCGGTCGAAAGACCGCGGCGGTGATTCTGACTTTCCCGCTGGGCTGGCGGGCGGCCGCCTTCAGGCCGCCCGCCAGCCCAACGGGAAAGAGGCTTCCATGATGAAGCCGGCTCGGAATCGAGCCGGCGGAGTGGAAGCTGTGCGACGGGTGCAGTTGCACCCGTCGCGTATTTCACTGTCTGCGAAGCAGACAGTGAAATACATTTAGGGGCCCTCTTACGGGGGCCCCTGCAGTGCCCATGCCAGTGGCATGGGCACTGCAGGGGCCCCCAGGGGCCCCGCGACCCCCCCCTACCGCCATCCGGTTCCCGGCGGGAGAACCGCCGGGAACTGGATGGCGGTAGGGGGGGTCGGAATCCCCTCGGCGGCGGTGCTCCCGCGGTCCTCCACCCTGGCGGTTTGAAACCGCCGGGGTCGGAATGAGGGCCTAAGTGATTTGACCAAAATCACAGGATGTTTATCCAAGGTCAGGACATGAGCGCGGTTCCCAGTTCCAAGGTTGGTAGCTCTGGCCATTAGTCTAAAACTCCTCCTGAGTCTTATATGAGTTGTGATGTAGCTTCTTCACAATCTAAACGAAGCCCCCAGAACAGTAATGTATGTGGGTTGTAATGTAAAGCAAAGTAATCAAACAGCTTAGAAATGAAGCGGCTAATTGGACAAATCAATTTGAATAAAAAAGCAATTGTAAAACAATTGTAGTATGCAAAATATCATGGAAATGAAAACATTCGGTAAAAGATAAAGGCGATATTTTAGCTCAAAAAGGTTTCTGGTTGGAATAGTGGAGATTAATTGGCTTATGTTCCTCAAAACATAAATAGCCCTTTTGTGGAAGTCTTAGCAGGGTTATGGGATCAAGAGAGACCTAATTGCAGATTCATTCCGTGTGAAGTTGAGGTTGAAATGGTCAACGATTTTCCTTTCAGATGTTTAGCGAAGAAAAAAAAACAATTCTCTCCAGGAGTCTGTGACCAGGTGGTCACTCCAGGAGACTGTGTCTGGAGAGAGAGCAGTGAAGCTTCATACCCACAAATGAAAGCTTTAGTAGATATATTTTGCAGATATGACACTTCTCAGAGCGTGACCTGATGGATTTAACCAATTTGGTGAAGTTTGTCATGGACAAATGCAGCAGACTGCACAAAGTCATCAGAACGCAAAGTAAACATTTTCCACATCAAACTTGATGTATTTCTGCAAGCAGAGAGAAGGAACCCAAGGATAGTGTTACGAGGTTGGTTGAATTGGAAATGTACAGAATTTTATCCAGTGAACCCACTCCATTTCAGGATAGCTGCCAATAGGTTTCACAAGCTAAGCTACAACTTCCAAAGGCCTCCCAATACTTAACAGTCAGATTGGAAGGAACTCCTCTGTTGCTTTATCTTTCTAGCCCAGGCAAATCTAGACACAAGATACAGAGTACAATGGTTTGGTGGATCCCAAAGTAGGTATAGACTATAATATCCCACATGGGCAGATTAGGGGAAAATGATCCAATCTTCCCCTCGGGTGCAGAAAGACTGTTGGGGCCTTAGGAGTGGGTCATGGTCAAAAGCAGACCGGCCATCGGTCGTCAGGTTTGTGAAAGACTCCTTCCCTACCCCCGACTTCTGATGTGAACGTCTCATCTTTTGCAGGAAAGCTCATCTGGTATTTCCTTCAGCATGTAAAGCAAGGGTGATCTCATTTTCTCCAATTTTTCGGTTCTCATTTGAGGGACTGTAGTTCCAGCATGGGATTTTATTGACAAAAGCCAGCCCTAACGTGCCCCACTTACTCTTTGTCAGCAGTGTGATGTCACCCAAATTCTGTGGGATGTGCTTTTTGTTTGTGGAAGTCTTATAGGCCATCGCCTGTACAATCGGAAATGGCAGAGGTCATTTTCGAAGAGTCAGAGCTGTCCTGGATATTTAACTCACCTCCTGCACAACATAGGAATAAAAAACATCTTTGCCGAACCGTTGACAAAAAGCCTTCTGTAGTGGATAGAGACATGTGTCTAGAGAATGGGTAGTTGAAAAAGGGCAAGTTGTCAGTTTCAGGTCACACCTTATTTCCATTTCCAGGCCAGGCCCAGTAGTACTCATCCTACCATATCCCTATATAAAACCTGCATCAGTTTAGTACTGGTGATGTTAAAGAGTTCCCTGCCTGACCCACGTATATATCAATTATATCTTCTCCCAACCTAGGTGGCTGGTTAAAGCCTTTAATTTCAACCATTTAAGTAAATGAGATCAGTAAAGCCTGGTTGCAGATTTGTGAGTTTTGACGCAAAATCCAAAAACATTTCAAGTTTTATGTTTAATCTTTGAAGCCACCAACAGGACCTGCATAACTATTTAAGGACAGAATGCACAATTTGTGAGGATCAGCTTCAGGAAACAGGCTTGTCAGCTGCATGTTCTTCACATTAAATCCACCTGAGATATGTTTGTCTGCTGCGGAAATATTCAATACTTTCCAGCCAATTACACAACTAGATGGGATGGTCTTGCCCAACTTAAATTGTTCTGGTTATTAATATTTGACATCGCCTGCATCAAAATAGTAATTGGTCAAAGTGTCAGGCGAGTATCGGGTGGGATCTGTGTTAACAGGGAGGCATTTGGAACAACAGAACACTTCTTGAATAGAAATGTAGTGCAGATGCCTAGTCAGCGAGTCAGCGACCCCACCGAATATTTTTTATCACACACACACGCACAGACACACACACTCATGCTCACACACACAGGAGGTGGTCTTCCTCTATACTTTCTGCCTTACTCCTCTATTTTTGCTGATCTCGTTTTGTTGGCCTTAGGAATGTGCAATTTATAACTGCTAAACAGTGCTACACTGTTTGTGCTGTCTCCTTTAAACAAGGTGAAATTGGCTTACACTCAATTAACACGTTAACTTACTTGCAAGTGCTACTACCTGTACCCAGGGCCTGTAAATTAAATACTACCAGTGGACCTGCAGCACTGATTGTGCAACCCACTTGAGTAGAAATTTAAATGTGTCTCAGACTTGCCATTGAATCCAGTGTGTGCAGTTTACTCTGCCATTTTGACCTACAAGCGATGGGTCGACGTTGAGGGAGGATGCAGCAGTTCTGATTGGCACAACGGAGTTGATGCTTTGATTTTTGCAGAAAAATAGCTGCAGGATCTCCTTTCACACCCAGGACTGGATTGGCACTTATTGGCAGGACAGGGCTCACAGTTGGCAGAATACAGCAGCTTGAGCAGGGTTGTAGGAAGTCTCTGATGGCCCTGAGACTTCTGAACAGAAAGCAAGCCACCATCAAGCCCTTGGCATAACTTAGATCTTTAGAGGATGTAGAGAGATAAATCCAGTCCTTTTCACTCCCAGGCAAGAAGAAGCAGGCCAGGAATCAGGTTAACACAGCAAAGAAGTTCAGCAGAGTGACAATCCCTCCTGGCAGCACAGCAGTCCTTCTTCCTGGCAGAATGTCCTCAGATCCAGAAGTGACTGATTTGGTGGGGTTTTGGGACCAGTATTTAACCGAGTTGAGCCTTTGACGTGAGGGAGACTTCACAGAGATCCATTTGAATTGCACAAGGTTCCTGCCCCTTCTTTCCTGGCTCCAGACACTCTACAGGGGGTTATGAGGCTCTTTGTCTGGGGACAGGTACAGCCCTATTTAGGTGCAAGTATGAGATTCTCCCTTTCGTCTAGCCCAGGAAGGCCCATCAACCTGGTGATAGGCCAGCAGGATGTAAATGTCATACCCCAGGTCCCTTTGCGGGTGACTCTCTAGAGGGAATGCACAAAGCCCAGTGGTCCACCACCCCAGACGTGTTTTCAGAGAAGGCAGTGGCACAGAATGGTTAAAGTAGGAAAATGCCAACTTTCTAAATGTGGCATTTTCAGACTTACAATTTAAAATTAGACTTCACAATAAGTTGAGATTTTAAATTGTGAGTCCAGAGACACCAAACTCCATAATTCCTATATTTTCCCAATTCGAAACTGCACTCAAAGACTGTTTCAAGAGAATCCCAATGTTAACCTGTGGGAAAGCTAGGCCTTGCAATAGTGAAAGAGAAATGTAATCATTTTTCACTACCAGGACATGCTAAACTTAAAAGTAGATGGCCAACCTTTTAAAAACACTGCACCCTGCCCTTGGGGCAGCGTCTGCCTACTGGGGTAGAGGCTGGGGAGTGTCGCTGAGGCTGTAGACGTGCCGGTGGCTGTGCAGGTGACGGTGCAGGTGGCGGTGCAGGTGGTGGGGCAGGTGGCGGTTGTGGTGGCGGGGCAGCTTGCGGTGTTTGCCGCCGTACAGGTTGGTGTGGTCGTGGACAGAAGGTGTGACACTGGTCCCTCAGTCGGTGCCACCGTCCCCTCTCCTGACCTGCTCTTGTGCTTTTGTCCCTTCCCCACCTTTGATGGTGCCGCAGTTGTCTTGCCACTATCCCCTTTTGTTTTTGCTAAGCCCTTGGTGGCTGGTAGGTGCGGTTTCTCCCTCCGGGATGTGGGCACCTTTTTCACCTTGGCAGGTGGTGGAATGTCCTTGCCCTCGCTACGTGGCACACTGGCAGCCCTGATGGGTGGCACACTCGATGACCCCGCAGTTGCTGGCACCACTGTGTCTGGGGATTTGGTGGCTGAGGTGCTGGGCTGGGACCTGGAAAGCTTGGCCCTAGGGGAAGGACGGGGGGAGGTGGTGTAGGGAAGAGGTCAATGTTAGCCAGGAAGAGTTTTTTACACACTGGGACGGGAAGATGCAGGGGGTTTGGGAGTGGAGGAAGAGGTAGTGGTTGAAGGAGGTGTACGTCTCCTGAATTTGGGTGAAGGAGCATGGGCCGGAGGCTGTTGTGAGGTGGATGGCTGTTGGGTGGGTGTGTGCCTGCGTTTGTGTACTTTGGGAGGATAGCTCACAGACACACTGGGAGAGGACACTGGGGATGTGTGAATGGTAGTGGGGTGGTGAGTGCACGTGAGCGGTGTGTGGTGATGGGGTTGCTGGTGATGGAAGTAGTGGCTGAGGATGTAGTGCATGCAGGTGTGAGTGGAGACGAGACAGGGAGGGAGGAGGAGGACGTGGAGGAGGGGGACACAGTGGAGGCAGTTGATGTTGGTGTGTCTGCATGGGGATGGTGCTTGTGTGAGGGCCTGTGGGATGTGTGGTGCTTATGTTTGCCATGTCCACTCTTGTGTGTTGATGTGTGTGCATGCTGGTCTGATGGTGTGCTTGGGATAGGCTGAGGTACAGGGTATTGGGTCTGTGTGGAGGAAGTTGGAGGGGGGAGGCTGGACACAGGGACAATGGCTGCCATCAGTGCTGAGGGCAGAGCCTGAAATGCTCTCTGTTGGGCCGCCTGCCCAGAATGAATGCCCTCCAGGTATGCATTTGTTTGTTGCAAATGACTCTCAACACCCTGGATGGCATTCAAATGGTAGATTGCCCTACAGTGAGTGATCTCAGGAGGTCAATAGTCTCCTCACTGAGGGCAGCAGGGCTGACTGGGGCAGGGCCTCAGGTGCCTGGGACGAAGGAGATGCCCACCCTCCTGTGTGAGCGGGCATGGGACACACGCTGAGGGGCTGCTGGAAGGGCGGTGCTGGTAGGGGGGGTGGCGGCTGTATCTGTTGATGCGGTGGGCATGAAGGTGCCCCCCACCACAAGGGAGCTCCCATTAGAGGAGGAGTCGCTGTCACTGGTGTATGCTCCTGTCCCCACCGTGGAGCTCCCCTCACCCTCCGTCCCACTGGTGGCTTCAGACTCCGTTGCTTCACCCTCCAGGGCCACGTGGGTTGCAGCTCCCTCCTGCTCCGGTGCCACTGCTCCTCCGCCTGATGATGCTATTGCACACAAGAACAGGGAGACAAAACAAAAAGGGGGGGGAAGACAGAAGAAAAACATGTTCAGTGCATGCAACACCACTACTGTTGGCAGACACAACACACAGGGAGCAGCCCTCAGCACTACGCCATACACTAACAGTTCCTAGAAAATTAACCTGACCATGTGGTACGAGGCCTAGTCCCAATTGCTGCACACCTGGAAGTCACAGGAGCCTGACTAGTGGTAGATGGCTCTTACCACTAGTGGGGTTAGGGTGCCACATAGCCTACCTCACAAGGGGCCTTGCCTACCAAGTTCGCCCTGGCCTAGGGGTACACACTGCCCACCTCCCCCACCCAGACACCTCGTAATGCACGCAGAGTCAGCTGAATGAGAGTGTACTCACCCCCTTGTGGCTGCTGTGATGCCCTCAAGTGCCCATCCAACTCTGGATAGGCCACCGCCAGGATCCGGGACATCAGGGGGGTCATGGTGCGACTGGCACCCCTTCCACGTTGGGAGGCCATCCCCAGCTGGGCCTCCGCCGTCTTCTTGCTCCAGCGGTGCAGGTCCTCCCATCTTTTACAGCAGTGGGTTCTCCGTCTGTGGTAGACACCGAGGGTCCGGAAGTCCTTGGCGATCGCAGGCCAAATACCCTTCTTCTGGTGGGTGCTGACCTATAGGAATGGTACAGGGGGAAAGGAAATTACTCACCCATCCGGACCGTCATACTCATTGCCGACCAGTTCCCACCCATGCCCTGACGCACATACACTCACCATCCGCACATGCAGGCCTCAGCCCCCCCATGTCTCTTCCATCCACACCACTCAAAGCAGGCATTGCCCATGCAGCATGCTCACAGTGTACTCACCTGTTTGTCTGGAGGACTGTACAGTTGCGTGTACTGGGGGAGGACCCCATCCACTAGTTTCTCCAACTCCTCCGAAGTGAAGGCAGGGGCACTTTCCCTAGACACTGTAGCCATCGTCGCTTCCAGACACAGGTCACAGCAGCACTTGCATTGTAGGTCCCCTCCTGTTGAAGGTCAGGTATCAAGTGAGTGAACAGACAGAAAATGGCGGTCACGTCTGCGGCGGTGTGTACCGTCACCGCCGGCGTACATCGTCATTGGCTCCTGGGACCCATAGGGCCCAATGTTAACCAATGTAGAATTGCGCCGCGGTCTTTGACCGCCCACCGCGACGGTGTACAACGCCAGCGCAGTTACCTCATATCCCATTGTACCACCTTACAGGTCAGGCAGCCGCCATTTCAGGGGGCCGCATGGGATGGATGAAAACTGCGTCACACCTATCTAGGCTGGGAATACAGACAGATAGCATCACATTGCGGATTACTAACGTTTCTGAAAATAACACATTGTGATACCTCAGTGTTGGATGACTCTCTGCTCGCTGTTCTCCTCCGTAGGGCACGTCTGCTGGGACAGGTGATGAGATGGGGGCATCCTCCGGTGTACGGACCCCTGGTGGACCTGTCGACAATGGAAGAGATACACATCATAATCACATACAGACTTGATCGTGCAACAATCCATGAACTGTGTGCCCAGTTGGGGCCAGACCTGATGTCAGCTAGCCGTCATCCCACAGGGATACCCCCTCTAGTGCAGGTCCTGTCTGTACTCCATTTCCTGGCCAGTGGGTCTTTTCAAACAACAGTGGCCATGGCAGCAGGGATGTCCCAGTCAATGTTCTCTAACGTGTTGTCCAGAGTGTTGTCAGCCCTGCTGAAACACATGCGCAGCTATATCGTTTTCCCTCAGGTGGAGGATTTGCCCACAGTGAAAGGTGACTTCTATGCCCTGGGACATATCCCCAACATCATTGGTGCCATTGATGGTACACATGTGGCATTTGTCTCCCCCCGCCGCAAGAATGAACAGGTGTACAGAAACTGGAAAAGCTACCATTCGATGAATGTGCAGATGATGTGTTTGGCAGACCAGTACATCTCCCATGTGAATGCCAAGTATCCTGTCTCTGTGCATGATGCGTACATTTTGAGGAATAGCAGCATCCCTTATGTGATGGGGCAACTCCAGAGGCACCGTGTGTGGCTAATAGGTAAGGCCAAGGTCCCAATACAGTTGACATAGGTGTCTGGGTATGGAGTTGTCCCTAAGGGTTAATGTGTGTCTCACAGTTGTCCCTCGAAATTTGCAGGTGACTCTGGTTACCCCAACCTCTCATGGCTACTGACCCCAGTGAGGAATGCCAGGAGAAGGGCAGAGGAACGTTACAATGAGGCACATGGGCGAACAAGGAGGATGGTAGAACGCACCATTGGCCTCCTGAAGGCCAGATTCCGGTGCCTCCATCTGACAGGTGGTTCCATATACTACTCATCGAAGAAGGTGTGCCAGATAATCGTGGCCTGCTGTACGCTGCACAACTTGGCTTTGCGACACCAGGTGCCTTTTCTGCAGGAGGATGGGCCAGATGGTGGTCTTGTGGACAGTGAAGAAGAGGAGGCAGAAGAAGAGGATATCGACAACAGAAACAACATCATCTTGCAATACTTCCAGTGAGACACAGGTAAGAAGATGTCACTGCTTCCCACATCTCATACTATTGTTGGAGCTAGCATAAGTCTTTCATTTTCACTCAGTGTATGGACACTGACTTGTCACTTTGACTTTCCATTTCACAGATCTGGGTCCCACTTTGTGCCCTCTGCTTGGTTTACTCCTGGCCTACAGCTGTGTTACATTGGTATGTGAACAAGTAAATTGACATTGCTATATTCCATAGATATTGCAATTACACATTTGTGAAACCACAGACTGACTCCAGATTGTTTTGTGATTGAAGTGTGTTTATTCCTGTGCAAATAAGTGGAGGGGGTTGTAAAATGGGTTGGGGTGATGGTGGAGGTATGTCCATGGCAGAGTCCAGTCTATTTGTTTCACAGGTGCATTGTCCAAAGGGGCATAGGAAGTGGAGC
The DNA here is from genome assembly GCF_031143425.1 of Pleurodeles waltl. Taxonomy (NCBI): domain Eukaryota; kingdom Metazoa; phylum Chordata; class Amphibia; order Caudata; family Salamandridae; genus Pleurodeles; species Pleurodeles waltl. The sequence goes on from NC_090436.1 coordinate 803,533,244, forward strand.
AATGGCAGTTTAAGGATGGACAGGGTGACGTAGTGGGACAGAAGGGTGACATTCAGGGGGGTCTTATTTCCTGGTGGGGGTCTTGGCAATGTTCTCTGTCTTGTTCCTGGATCTCAGGGACCGTTTGCGGAGTGGTTCTCCATCTGCAGGGGGTGGGGTGCTGGTGGCCTGTTGTTCCTGTGGCGGTGCCTCCTGTCCACTAGCGCCGGCGGAGGTGGAGGGCTGTTCATCGTCCAGGCTAGTGTCAGGGGCCCGTTGGTGTGCCACTGTGTCCCTCCTGGTGTTGAGAAGGTCTGCCAGCACCCCTGCAATGGTGACCAGGGTGGTGTTGATGGACTTCAAGTCCTCCCTGATCCCCAGGTAGTGTTCCTCCTGCAGCCGCTGGGTCTCCTGAAACTTGGCCAGTACCGTGCCCATGGTCTCCTGGGAATGGTGATAAGCTCCCATGATGTTGGAGAGTGCCTCATGGAGAGTGGTTTCCCTGGGCCTGTCCTCCCCCTGTCGCACAGCAGTCCTCCCAGCTTCCCTGTTATCCTATGCCTCTGTCCCCTGACCGTGTGCCCACTGCCACTGCCCCAGGTCCCTGATCGTCCTGTGTTAGTGGGGCTGCCTGGGTTCCCTGTAGTGGTGGACACACTACTGATTGATGTGTCTTGGGGACAGAGGGATGGGCCCGCTGGTTGGGTGCTGTGGTGGTGTTTCCTGAGGGGGGAGGTTCAGTGGTGGTTTGTGACTGTGTCAGGGGAACCGACTGTCCTGAGGTCCCTGATGGGCCGGGCTGGTCAACTTGATCCAGGCGTGCAGAGCTGCTGTCATCACTGTGGATCTCTTCTGTGGGGGGACTGGATATGTCTGGCACCTTCTGTCTGGTGACATTGGGTATGGGTCCTGTTGGGGTGTAAATGAATAGTTATTGTATCTGTGTGTGCCATCTTGTGCAATGGGTAAGTGACCCTCTACTCCTGTGCTTGCATTATTGGCTTAGTCCTTGTGTGATTGGTGATTTTGGGGCATGAGTGAGTCTCTGTACTGGACATGCTTTGGTGATGGGTGTCCATGCATTGGTGTTACATGCAGGGCTTGGTTTTGGGATGTGTGGGTTGTGTCAGTGGGGTATCTGTGGGTTGTTGGGGTGATGGGTGTGAGGGTAAGGGTGGCGGTATGTGATGGCATGCAGGTGGAGTGTGGGGGATAAAGTAGTAAAGATATGTCTTACCAGAGTCCAGTCCTCCTGCTACTCCTGCGAGGCTCTCAGGATGCAGTATTGCCAAGACTTGCTCCTCCCATGTTGTTAGTTGTGGGGGAGGAGGTGGGGGTCTACAGCCAGTCCTCTGTACAGCAATCTGGTGTCTTGAAACCACGGAACGCACCTTCCCCCGCAGGTCGTTCAATCTCTTCCTGATGTCATCCTGTATTCTTGGATGCTGTCCCACTGCGTTAATCCTGTCGACAATTCTGCACCATAGCTCCATCTTCCTTGCAATGGAGGTGTGCTGCACCTGTGATCCGAATAGCTGTGGCTCTACCCGGACGATTTCCTCCATCATGACCCTGAGCTTCTCCTCAGAGAACCTGGGGTGTCTTTGAGGTGCCATGATGTGGTGTGGGTGATGTGTGCGGTGGTGTCTGTTGTGATGTGTGAGGGGATGTGTTGGTGTGTGTTGTTTGAGGTGTGTGGATGTTGTGTAAGTGATGGTGTTGTGTGTCTGTGGATGCTGGTGTTGTTTTAGGTAGTCTCTCTCTCTGGCCTTCTTTCAAATTTTTGGTTGTAAGGGTTTGTGGGAGATGTGGGTGTGTGCTTTATATTGGATTGGGTGTGTGGGTGTGGTGTGTGTATGTGTATCAGGTGCGTGTATTTCGAATTGTCCAATGTGGTTGTGTTTTGTAAGTGTGTGTGTATTTTGAGCACGGCGGTGTGTACCTTCCAATAGATTACCGCGGTTGAAAGACCGCCGTGTTGATTCATGGGTCGTGATAGTGTGGGCATATTCCTGTTGGCGTGACGCAGTCGGTTTTGGTATCGCCAGTTTATCACTGACCTTTGGTGTGGCGGACTTGTGTGGGTGTCTGTATTGTGGCGGATTACGAGCTGTGGGTCGTAATACCTGTAGCGGAACTCCGCGGCCGCAGTGGTATGTTGGCGGTCTTCTGCACGGTGGAAAGCGGGATTTACCATGAGGGTTATAATGAGGGCCATAGTCTTTGGCAAGAAAAGAAAGGAGGATTATTCCCCCCCCCCAAAAAAAAAAAAAAAAAGTGAGATCCTTAAGGACTCATCAATGTTTGTGGCAAGATAATGATTAAAATTTTGAAATATTTAATGAATTGCCACATCTAGCACTGCAGCAGTCATGCACAGAGAGAATACTAAGATGGTTATTTAAAGTTTGATAGACAAGGTACACTGCTGCAGTATCCTATCTGTCAAGCTGACAGTCCACCCACTCTGTTCAGAATCAGGCAGACTGTCCAGTTTCTGCAGAAATTTCTCCAATGGTTCTACTAGTGGAAACCTTACACAGACTTGCGGCCTCAGTGCAAATACATCACACTATTTACCCTGTTTAGAATGGATGGTTTGATCTCTTTTTTTTGTTTTTGTTTGGAACCGCCAGAGAAAGCCTGTTGGTCCTGTGGAGAAATAACCAACATAGTGTGAGAAACACTTCCAGTCGGTAGTGTTTTGTTTTACAAAACAAACTCCTACTTTGGGAGTTTGTTTTTGTAAAACGAAAAATGGTTTGCTAGGCAACTGCATGAAACATGGGAACCGCTCAGCAAACTTTTAGAGGAGCCACTGTGGGGCCGGCTCCTTGAAGGCACAGAGATCTACACCAGGTCAGCAGAGATCTCTGAATATGGAAGGTGGTCTTCTGTCAGTGTGCCAGAAGTAGTAGACTCTGCAACTCTGGCAGATGGTAGACCACCACCAAACATTAAGGCCCAAATTTAAGAAGGGGATTAAGTGCCCATACGTGGGTCCCGTGCTCACTATGCCACCAGATTCAAGCTAGCCTGGCTGAAGAGGGGTGATACCCTGTAACCAGTCCCAGGATGCTTGTTTCTAGTCCAGGGCAGACCTGGCCCTGCAGTTCAGGCTGGTCTGTTCCCATGGGGAAGAGGGTCAAGACTGATTTGCATGTGGCTGGGTCCAAACTGGAATGGCATGGTGAGCAAAACAACTGATGGATTAAACCCAGATCTGTGACTGGGGGTGAATGTTTGATTTGGTCTACATTCTATTCTTCAACTGTTCTTTTTGTATTTGTTGCCCCAAGTGACAAGGGTATGCCTAGATGTGGGCCCTGTGTTCACTATGCCACCAGAGTCAAACTAGCCTGGCTGAAGAGGGGTGATACCCCAAAATCGGTCCCAGGATGCTTGTTTCTAGTCCAGAGAGGACCTGGCCTGGCTGTTCTGGCTGGACTGTTCCCATGGAGAACAAGGTCAAGACTGATTTGCATATGGCTGGGTTCAAACTGGAATGGCATGGTGATAAAAAAAAACTGATGGATTAAAACCAGATCTGTGACTGGGGGTGAATGTTTGATTTAGTCTACATTCCGTTCATCAACTGTTCTTTTTGCATTTGTTGCCCCCAGTTAGAAGGGTATGCCCAGATGTGGGTCCCGTGCTCAATATGCCACCAGATTCAAGCTAGCCTGGCTGAAGAGGGGTGATACCCTTAAACCGGTCCCAGATTGCTTGTTTCGTGTTCGGGGAGACCTGGAATGGCAGTTTGGGCTGGACTGTTCTCAGCTGGAACAGGGTCAAGACTGATTTGCATACAGGTGGGTCCAAACTGGAATAGCATGGTATTCAAAACAACTGATGGATTAAACCCAGATCTGTGACTGGGGGTGAATGTTTGATTTGGTCTACATTCCGTCCTTCAACTGTTCTTTTTGTATTTGTTGCCCTAAGTGAGAAGCATATGTCCAGATGTGGGCCCCGTGCTCACTATGCCTCCAGATTCAAACTAGCCTGGCTGAAGAGGGGTGATATTCCAAAACCGGTCCCAGGATGCTTGTTTTTGGTTCAGGGAGAACCTGGCCTGGCAGTTCGGGCTGGACTGTTCCCATGGTGAACAGGGTCAAGGCTGATTTGCATATGGCTGGGTCCAAACTAGAATGGCATGGTGAGCAAAATAACTGATGGATTAAACCCAGATCTGTGACTGGGGTTGAATGTTTGATTTGGTCTAGGTTCCATCAACTGTTCTTTTAGCATTTGTCGCCTCAAGTGAGAAGGGTATGCCCCGACTTGGGTCCCGTGCTCACTATGCCACCAGATTCAAGCCAGCTTGGTTGAAAAGGGGTGATACCCCGAAACTGGTCCCAGAATCCTTGTTTCTGGTCCAAGGAAGATCTGGCCTTGCAGTTTGGGCTGGACTGTTCCTAGTGGGGACAGGGTCAAGACTGATTTGCATATGGTTCAGTCCAAACTGGAATGGCATGGTGAGCAGAAAAACTGATAGATTAAACCCAGATCTGTGACTGGAGGTGAATAATTGATTTGTTCTACATTCCCTCCATCAACTGTTCTTTTTGCATTTGTGACCCCAAATTTAAGAAGGGCCTAGCTCTATTGCCACATTAGCAGCATTTTTTTTTTTACACCAATGTGTTGATAGTGTGGCAAAAACGCATTGCACCACTTTGTAAACCCTTGCGCCTCATTATGCCTGCACCAGGGATAATGTATGCAAGGGGGGCGTTCTCCCATTAGGGGGCCCGAGACAATGGTGCAGTGGAATCTATGAGATTCCACTGTGCCATTTTTAGCAGCATTTTTAATGCCTGCACAGAGCAGATGTTAAAAGGAGGCACACCATTCATTTTAATGGGCCTTTATGTACTTTGCAGGATTAGCGCCACAATCTGAAAAAATTATGACGCTATTGTCTGTAACCTGCGCCATGGTGCGCTGTATGTTAAATACGGCGCACACATGGTGACATTAGAGGGGCTCAATGGGCCGTAAGAAAATTGGCACTTCATGACATCAAACGCCACTTTTCTTAAATGTGGGCTTAAATGCCTCAGTTCGAGCCTCTGTCATTAACGTATTGAGGAGCATGTTGCTACTAAAATATGACACAGAATCTCTTCATTCAGACACATATAAGTGAGAACTACACTCTTGAAAGTTACATGTTAAAACAATACACCACGTCCAGTTTATATTCTTGCCCTTTAGTTCCATCACGCCGTCTCATTTTGACTTCATCTCATGCTGTCTTCTCTTCAGTTTATGCGAAAGCCTGTGTGTAAAGAGTGAGGCAAATCTGACCAGAGCCCTGGGAGATACAATGTACCTTCCACCCACGTGTTAATGGCACAAATCAGTGAAAGGCAGACCCTCTGTGTAAACGGTATCTCTGCAGAGGATTAAGGGCCAGATGTAGGTACGTTGCAAATTGTGACTTGCAATTTGCGAGCCCGAGCGACTCGCAAATTGCAAGTCGCAATTTGCTATGCAGAAAGGTGTCTCAGACACCTTCTGCGACTCGCAATGGGGTCGCAAAGACCCACCTCATTAATGTTAATGAGGTGGGTCGCAGTTTGCGACCCCATTGCGAGTCTGGGCACTCACGGGGATGGTGGCCTGCTGGAGACAGCAGACCACCATGTCCGTGACTGCTTTTAAATAAAGCAATTTTTTTTTTCATCTGCAGCCCGTTTTCCATAAAGGAAAACGAGCTGCACTTGGAAAAAAATAGCGAAACCTTTTGTTTGTTTTGGGTTTTTTCAGAGCAGGCAGTGGTCCATAGGACCACTGCCTGCTCTGAAAAATACTTTTGTGATCGTTCACAAAGGGGAAGGGGTCCCATGGGGACACCTTCCCGTTTGCAAATGAGTTACCATCCACTTCAAGTGGATGGTAACTGCGAGCGGTCACAAATCAGCTTACATCGCTTTGCGAGTCGCAAATAGGAAGGGAACACCCCTTCCTATTTGCGAGTCGGAAACGCATTTTGCGAGTCGGTTCCGACTCGCAAAATGCGTTTCTGCATCGCGTGGGGGCTTTTGTGCCTCGCAAACGGCGTTTTTCGCCGCTTGCGAGGCGCAAACGCCTTGCTACATCTGGCCCTTAATTCTGAAATAGACACAGGATTTCACAAACACCATTGATATTGCGGGGATTAAACATTGTGACAGACTTGGAAATAGATTCTATTTGCATTCCTTTGGTCTTTTAATATTTTAGGAAATAAAATCCCTGGTTCACGAGATGGTTTGTCAAATGATGTGGGCAGATAACCAGTGATGTTTTTGACTCAGATCTCTCGAGTTTTACTTTCAAATAAAACATAAATGCTAGCCAGAAGGATATCTGAAATGTATGCCCTTGAGAGAGATGCACAAATTATGAACAAGAACTAGATTTGGCATTTGGTACCTCAGAGGTAATACATGTTAGACCCTGCTTCTTTTTGGATTAGGTGAATATTCAAGAAATATTGTAACTTTTTAGTTAATAAAAAATAGAAACTGGAAGTAAAGCTGGAATAGGACGTGAATATCATGAAACTAAAACATTCATATGGAAAGGCCCCTACTATATGCACTGCAAGGATGGTAAAGCATGCATGGTGGAAAGTATACACAAAGAAACAATGCGGAATTTGGAATGAGGCAAGAGTGGCCATGAGGCAGACATTGGATCTAGGTGTTCATGAAATGAATGTCCCCAGAGATGGCAACTACATAACAAGACAATCTGAAGTCAAGGAGGTCAAAGATGCGTTGATGGAACCTAATCTGGGGTATTGTGCCAAGCTATGAAGTTGAAGTAAACATTGAAATAATTGATAATGTACACAGTAAAAACTAAAACAATGTAGAGATTGGAGTATTAAGTGGTTTCAGAAAATACTGAGATGTTGTAGGCAGCCAAGCGTTCACGAGAAAAGACGAGCAAGATGGAGACATTCAATTTCCAATAGGGAATATGCACAGCAAGGGAATAAATCCAAGGCTCCTGACAGGATGGAGACTGATGCTTACACAAGGTCATTATGACACCTTTGTTCCTTTAAGCACTGGGTGCCCACATCTATCAGGTTACAAGTTATTCTAAAACAAAATGTCATGACGCTAGGGTCAGTATGAAGGTTTGTGTCACAACAAAGAAATATGTTTCTCAATCAAATGTGCAGGTGTAGCTATCAATATTGCAGCAGGTGTAGGGCACCGAGGCCACGGAATGTGAAGGTCCCACGGTTTTGCCCTGGTGGCTGTCTTTTACTGTGAAAGCAGAGTGCTGGGGGTCCATTTTAACTTGTTTGCACTATGGGTCATGTCATCTTTGCTACACAACTGACTGAAAGGGTAGTGACAAATCAGGATATGAGATAGCCAATACCAATTTGTTGTGAGTGTTTTATAATTACTTAAGCAAGGGATGATGGCCCCCTGCTATGACATATATACTGCTATAACATATAACTACAGGGCCCCACAGTCTGACATCTTGGATGGAAACAGCTTGTCTCTTTTCATATCTGGTCATGGCTCAAAACATGTCATTTTTTAAGGGAACTGCATGGGCCGTAGTCTAATTATGCACCAATATTGGACTTGCTAACTATGTATATAATCAAATGTGAGCACATCCACATGAAAAGCAGCAGAGTGAAAATATGTTACCAAGCAGGGCCAAGCAGCACTGCAACGGGCAGACATAGGCCTAAGTCTAAAAGGACTTGCTGTCCAATGGGATATATATCTATGATTATTGCAGTGAATTGTAGTGATGAAAGCCCTGTGACTGTTTAACAAAAGTATTTGTGTTCACTGAATGTAATAATGGGAAAATATGTTTTATATGAAAATCAGCTGCAGCAAAGAGTAAAATTACAATACCCGTGCCCACTTTCTAAGGGGCCTCATTTGTTATAATGTTGGCCACAAATATGCTGTTGATGAAACCTATTTGCTAGAATTTAACATTGTTTTTGGCATTTCAGGATGGATACACTGCTTGCCTAATTCAGTTCTTCAATGCTAGAGTATTCTAGGAATTGACTGGGCTTTCATTCTACCTATGAACACTCATTTGAAGTTCTCTTCTATACACCGCCACACAGAACATGTTCTGGATCCAATAACCCTTTACATTTACATACTTACGGCGGCCTGAAACTTACCTGGATATTATTAAACCTCATGTGATTTTACAATATAATGGAATATAGGAATTAGGAAAATAAACGTTAAAATTACTTCTGTGTAGTGGTTCACTTGAAATTAACATCTTCCCATGTATGAGAGTTGCTGATCACCAGCACTGTAAAGCCAGATATTACCAAATGAACAGGCGTGGAATAACTGGAGACCATTCACACATTCTTAGACACTTTTGGGGGACTTAAATATAGTCCATTCACTGCAGGTCCCAAATATTTATACCGTCTGATTGCTTCTTTACATCTCAAATAGACCCTTAAATATTGGATGATAATAAAAATGCCCAATCCAGCAGATCTCTCCACATCCTTCTCTCTGCAACTATGCCAGCTAAGGACTAAAACTATACAAAAACTCTTAGATTCGACAACCCAGTGCAGTAACCTGCTAAGCACACTATACTAGATGAAATACTATAAAGGGACATGCAGAGCTGTTCAAAGCTACCATGATGAAAACCCTAAAATTGCGCATTTGTCTCTTACACTTCATCATCCAACACACTGATGTGCACTGCATCCCATAATTTAGTAACTGCACCTTGGTGGTCATTATCCACAACATGGAAACACTTCCTACATAGTATCAAAACAAATGCAAAGTCCTTCCAACTACACCCCCTACATGGTGAAGTGCGGTACTCATGTAGGCAAGTGCTTCAGCGCCCCACATTGGAGTAGTAAGTGCTATATTAATGCTGCAATACAATATGTCTGCCAGCAAGTTCTTAGATGCAATCAAGTTTCATAACCATTAAAGGTGAGCGTATCTACCAGATGTTTCGGTAGATGAAATTTCGCTGTAATGTCATCTTAATGAAAATCAGATTCCCTTCAGGCTGACTGTTGACAGTAACAATCCAATACAGTTCACATCTGCTCCATGTCAAGGGATTTTAAGTATCCAAGATTATCATAAACTGTCCTGCCATCTGCCCGGTGTTACTTCACATGGCAGAACAAGATTACATCTATCAGACGAGACTAACCTACCACTACCTGTACAGCATGCATGTTCTGTGCACTCTAGTATTCTAATGTAAAGATGCTGCAAAATGTCCATCTCACAGCTAAGCGATTGATACCGGACTATTTAGTGCCACCACTAAGATGTATTAATTTGCAATAAGTTGCATTTGGGGCTTTTTTCGTATTTGCCAGTAAAGTGGCATAAGCTTTTCTTTAATATTAAACCAGTTGCTTAAAAAAGGCCGAAGAAATAGGCACGAGATTTTGAATATTTATATGCTATTTGTAATATAAGATAATAAACTGCGGAAATGCGCCATATTTTTTTCAGATGGGAGATAACGGTAAATAAAATATGACCTTTTTATCATTGCACTGTGTGCACACATTTCCTTTAACACGGACCACCAAAGGGATTGCTTGTGTCTTCTTTCTAGCTTAAAACTGAAACATCATTCGAATAATCTTTTTAACCATCCTTCTATGCTTTATTGTTTCAGGTACATTGTAGTTTAGATGTTTATTAGTATTCTGGCCCCAAATTCATGTAACTGGCTTTCTAGTGGAACCCCCTGGGTGGTCCAGGCTCCTCACCTCCTGAAAAGCGCAACTCTTACTGTGCATTTAAGAGATAGATGCCATTAAGTTGGTCACAGAGGTCCTGTACTTGGTGCTCAGTCCTCCTCCAGCACCTGTAGTATCCATGGTTTGAACACTGACTTGTGGGACCAGCTGAAACAGTAAGTGATCTCCCTTTGAACAGTGTTCAGTACTCTTGTTACTAGCCACCAAATCACATGTACAACAGTTTACCGGACAGTAGACCTTTATGGCACTGGTTATTTGCCATCTTAAAAGAGGATATTTTGTGTGATTAAAATCAACATTTTACTCTTAGGTGGTTGGTCTCTATTGCTCAAAATAATTTTGAGAGCTTGGTGGAAACTGTTCGCTGATTCTCTACTACCTTGGCTTAAACCCAATGAGTTATCCTTTCTTGTACCCAGAGTCATTCAAAAACTATGATAGGAGGCAAATGCTTCATAGCAGGCTTGCACCATTACTATAGTCCTTTGCAGTGCTTAATTCAAGCTGGTGGTTGTCGATGGGGGCCACCAGCACTTATTTTTGGGAGACCAGCACTTATTTTTTGCATTAAATTATTTACCAGAGAGGGAAAATACACAGATCGGAAAGATAGAGGAAGAGCACAATGGCAGGGGCCTGCAAAAGTGAGAAAAGGGGGCTGGAAGTGTGGTAGTGGATTAAAGATAGCCAGCCTTAGCATTCAGTGTGGCAACATTTAATTGCACCGGCCGCTGACTTCTGAGCAGAGCTATGGGCACCAGCACTCTTTCACAAATTAAGTACTGATCCTTTGAGGAAAAAATGCAGTAGTAAAAACATTGACATAAAGGCTTCCGAATGGAGTCACAAACTCACAGTCCTCTCTCCATAGGATGACACATACACACCCTGTCTAGTCCTTGTTGGAGGTCTCCGATTCAGGTATCCTGAGGGGTTGGAACATGTCTCTGCTCCTTTGTCATTCCAAAGAACAGTAAAATGTTCTCTAAGTTTATCCTTTATTTTCACTAGTTGTTTGGTTGTGGCTTCAGCTGCTATAACTAAGAACTGTGAAGTAAGATGCTCACATGAGCCATTGCATTAATCACTCGCCCTGGTGGGATCTTAACTTGAATTGTTGAAAAATATGGTTTGACCTAGTGTTTCTGAAAGACACACTACACATAATGTTGGGGCTTTTAAAGGATCAGAAGAGATGGGTAACTCAGCAGTGTCCTGTTCACTGTTAGTCCACCTGATCACACACATCACTGTCAATCCTCATTGACTTTCTGTGGCCTTTCTTAGAAATCTAAGTCAGTGCCCAAGTGGATCCAGGGCAGTTGCCAATGGGAAGAGAACAAAAGGGTTCAGCTGCTTTACAGCCACCCAAAAACAGTCTTTCCAGAGCAGTGATAAGGCACATTTCAAACCTGATTTGTAGAATCACGCACCGGTGCTGCCAGGCTGTGCCCTCTGTGTGTTCCACACAGCACTTCAGTTACCCATGCTCTGATATACAAAACATTATAGCACTGTGTTATGAGATTATTAATTGACGCAAATAAACTGTTTTTCATTGACGGTTTTTACAGGTTTTATTATGGCATGCAGAACATAAATTGGGACCAGTGTCCTAGACTTATGGGCATTAGTGAAAGGAATCTCTCACAAGCCTCACGAAGGTAGTGCTGTACACTGTTGTCCCTGGAAATGAGTAAAAGAGAGCCCAGCTTAGAGAAGGTCCTTGTGTAAATAACAAGATAAATCTAGCATAAATGTTTCAGAATGTTCACAAAGCGAAAAGAATGAGATGTGTGCTGGATTGTCAGGTGATATCAGGGACCTCCATGCGTAAGAAGTGTGGGCGTAGGCACTCTGCGCTACCTGGCTTTAAAGAACCCTACAGATGCTCTTGTTATCAAACAATGGAAATCTACACCGTGAATACCTCAAGAGATCAATTTTTGCTTATTTTTTAAACCAGTCTGTCCAACATTTCCATGTCCATCTCATATTATTTTCTCTTCATAAAAGTCGATCAATCCTAAGAAGGAAAGTGTGCATGAGATCTGATGAGGTGTGCATGTCAGAAACCTGAGCTGTCCTCATAACAATGAGGAGATTTAGTCTAATACCTGAACACAAGCCAATGTCAAACGTGAATTAGTTTTGCTTTTGTTCAGTTCCTGCTTGGTTTATGTTTGCAGACTTCCAGAACAAGAGACAGAAATCCTACTCCTGCCGTTTTCCAATCTTCTTTTGTGAGTGAACAGTTGCGGTACTCAGCAAGTCAGGGGGAAGTGATGTGGGGGAGTCAGAAGGAGGAAACAAAAGAGGGGGCGGATAGTGGAGGCCTGGCAACCAATTCAGCAAATTGGGCATACATCATCCTGGTGTGATTCAGTTCACAAAGTATGTCACAGCAATAGACCAACAAACAGCAATCATTTTTTTCATATGGAAATTTTATCCCACCCTCAAATTAAGTTTCTTTGATGGCTGTCAGCAGAGCGTGTGTTTCCAGAATTATTGTTAGTTACAATAATGCTTGTGTCTTATGGAAGATCAGCAGTAGCTACAATGCAACAACTCATGTTAGCATTTCCCTTGACAAATCCCAATTTTCCCATTAAAGATTTTGTAAGTTAAACATTTGTTTTAATATTCCTAGCCACGTATTAGCTGGGAGTACCTTGTAATTGACCCATGGATACCATCAACACACTGAAAATTGAAGGATGCAAATGTGGCAAATTAACAGATATCACCCTTTGATCATCTGGTCACAAGACCTAGGTCCTCCACCTCCGAATGGAGGTGATGGATTTTGGGGTGTCTATGGACTCCATCCTTCCTTTATATCAGATGTAAACAGGGGTGGTTTCTTCATTGGTGCATCCCCGTCTGTTTTGTTGCCCCTAGGTCCAGGTCTCATAATGTTTTGATTCAATTTAGCCTGGTAGCAGGCAGTTCACTGCTTTTATTACAGCACGCCCAAGCCAAGTTTCCTAGTTTCTGCAGAGTGAGAGCCGATGTGGGGGGAGGGGCTAAATGATTGATGGACAAACACAGTTTCAGCTGGGCCTCCGAGAGAAGTGTGCATGTCGGGTTGGACAGGTGCCTGCTGTGCCCAGCCCAATATGCCCACTTAAACCCTCTCCTACCTGCTCAATGTTTAGAGCCTGGGGCATTACAGCTACAGCCCCCAGGTCTCCTGAGGACTGCGGTGTTTGCCTGTTGGAGCCAACCTTCATGGTGTTCTCATGCTGTTTACTAATATAAACTGCAAAAGAGAAGCGTGCAGATTGGCTCAGGAGATGCAGGAGTAGGATTGTAGGGCTGAGACAAACAAAGCAGGGTCACAACTGCCATTACCAATGCATGATACACCAAGAGTCAGCTCACAAGTTTGCAAATTGGTCAGGTACGAATCATACCATCTCTGGAAACTGGCTAGTAGTTAGAAAAGGGGTCTCTAGTTGCCAGTCAGTTTACACCCTTTCTAAGCAGAGGGGGCAACCTCTCTGGTTTGCGGTCACACTACGGGGCCACAGGCACCGCAGCGTAGTCGGGTGTAAAGGATGTCAGTGACTCAGGACTCATAGTGTTGTGGGACTTCAGAGGCGCTGCGGCGGCGGGCCTGCAGTGTCCATTGCTGTCATCACACTTCGGTAGGAACCGCGGCTTCAGGTGCAGGGAGTGGCACGGAGTCGGGCAGCAGCACCAGTTCTAGAGTCGTCTGGAGTAGGGGTGCCTGGTTCTTCATGTTTTATGCCAGATTTCACTCTCAAGGGCCCAGGACCTAGAGTGGGCACCTCAAGTCAAGGTCCTCAGCAAGAGAACCCAGGGTTTGGCAAATTAAATCTTTGCTGTCCCTGCGACTTTGTAACAGATTGCAAGCTCAGTCCAAGCCCTTGGAGAAGCTTCACAAGTAGGATACACAGCAAAGTTCGGGCTTTGTCCTCTCCAAAGCAGGAGCAGCAACTACATGCCAACCCAGCAAAGCACACGCAGCAAAGGGACAGTACTCCTCCTCACAGCTCCTCAGCTCTTCTCCTTGGCAGAGTCCCTCTTGATCCATAAGCTTTCTAAAAGTCTGGAGTTTTGGGTGCAACACTTATACTAATTTCTGCCTTTGAAGTAAGCAAAGTTTAAAGGAAAGTCTTTGTTGTGCACAAGACTCTGCCTTTCCTGCCCTGGTCCCAGACCTTGTGTAAGGACAGGCACAGCCCTATTCAGCTGCAAGTATCAGCTCCTCCCACCACTCCACCCCGGGAAGACCAATCAGGATATGCAGGACACACCTTGGCTCCCTCTGTGTGACTGTCTAGAATGAATTCACAACCAGCCCAACTGTCATCCTGACCCAGAGGTGTGTTCCACAGCCAAGCACAGGCACTGAATGATTAAACAAGAAAATGCCCACTTTCTAAAAGTGACATTTTCAAACACACAAGTTAAAAGCCACCTTCACTAAAAAAATAATAATAATAATAATTGTGATTTCATAGACCCCTAACTCCACATCTCTATCTGCTCCCAATGGGAAATTACGTATAAGAGATATTTTAGGGCAATCCTGATGTTAACCTATGGGAGAGATAGGCCTAGCAATAGTGGAAAAACTAATTGGGCAGTGTTTCAGTAACAGGACTTGTAAAACACATCAAGACATGTCCTACCTTTTAAATACAAAGTACCACACCCGTGGGGCAGCCTAGGTCCTACTGTAGGGGTGCATTACATGTACTAAAAGGTACGGTTTGGGCCTGGCAAATGGGTGCACTTGCCAGGTCAACACAGCAGTTTAAAACTGCATGCACAGCCACTGCAGTGCCAGGTCTGAGGCATGCTCACATGGCTATTCATGTGGGTGGCACAATCAGTGTGCAGGCCCACTAGTAGCATTTGATTTACAGGCCCTGGGTACACATGGTGCACTATACTAGGCAGGTATTAGTAAATCAAATATGCCAATCATGGATAAGCCATTTATCAATACCATTTAGAGACAGACCACTTGCACATTAGCACTGGTCAGCAGTGGTAAAGTGCCTTGAGCCCTAAAACCAACAAAAACAGGTCAGAGAAAAAGAGGAGGAACAAGGCAGAACGTTTGGGGTTGACCCTGCTAAAAGAGCTGGGTCCACCTGTAGTTTTCAAATTCCATTATTATTTACTTCTGTTCTGAAAATATGCTGTCAAAAATGAGCTAGGCAGCCAGCCAGTCTAATTCCATAGAAGTATCTCGCGGTCAGGAAGCTCCAGGGACTAGGATAATAATAATGAGCCCCCCCTAAGGAGGAAAGTGGCCAGATACATAGATCGGGGAGATAACATCTGGAGTGGTGCTCCTAAATTAATAATGCCGTGTTCGAGTAATTCCTCATAATAGTATTACGCCCACTGTCACAAAAAAAATCTTGAAATGCAAAGCACGTTTTCTGACCAGATTATATTCTGGAAAGCAGCTGCTAATGCATAACTGTTGTATTACACTAATAGTTCTTGCTGTCCAATCCCATACAGGGATCCCTCCCATTGATATGTCCTCCATTTAATGCATATGAACTTTCCATTCCAGGGAGGATCTGTTCAGGTTAAGTCTTTCCCCAGCCTCAACATGGAAACGCATTTAATTGTACTTTATTATGTAGCACTGTTCTAAGCTTTAAAGAAAAACAATTTCGAGGGGTGTGGAGGTGGTTTTGAAGTGGGGAGAGATGTCCAGTATAAGGGGCACGGGGATGGTGAAGGGCTCTGGTACAAACAAGAAAATGGCTCACTTGGCACCTTTTGGGACAGTAAGCTACGTGATTACTAGGGTGCAATATGACCCTGAAGGCTCTGGGCCCGGTGCCACTGCACTTGCTTGCTGCACCAATTTTAGCTCTGCCTCTGGTTTTACAGGAAGCAGAAGCATCTCCTTGGATAGTATATTCTTTCTATTCTTTCATTCCAGATAGTAAGAGGAGGTGCGCATTGCTTGCAGTCCTGATTGCTTGGCAGAGCAGTGGAAAGAGGGCACTGCAGCACTCATCCTTAATCACTCACACCGACCATGTTCTAATATGTTGCACGACTCAGTTTGGTAAAAGAATCGCAGGAATCCAGCAGCTATTTTATGGCATGCCTAACATATGTGTGTGTGTGTGGGGTGGGGCGGGGTGTGAGGGTGTGTGGAGTAGGAAAGAAATTGTAAATGTGAATGTGTTGCTATTGTATTAATAATAATACCTATATCTTGCTTATTTCAATCTGGGGTTTTTTGCTAATTTTTAGATTTAGACTAGATTTCTCTCAAAAGCCACACTATATTATTAATGCCTAGTGAGAACCGGAGGCATTCTGTAAGTGTAGCGCCACCTGTCAGATGTATAAACAAGTGCACAATTAGGTGTGGGTTCTATCTGGTATACCAGCTTCAGCGTGCATCTCGTGTGACCCGGGACAATTTGCTCCAACATCCTGTTCCTTATTCACATGTATACTTAAAATGGCGAGGGCCTAAAACCAGCTTCAGGCTGATATTATTATTATTATAGGATATATATACAGCTGAACTTTTGCATTTCGATGAGTAGAATAAACACGATGTGGCTTGCACCCCGAGTTGAAGCGCACTTAGGAATTGGTTGAAACGAAACGTTTTTAGCTTATTTTTCTGAAGCTGCTCAGCTCTACTTCATGTCTGATCTCTTCAGGTTCCAAGTTCCAGGAGTGGGACCCGCACTCACAAATGATTTATGTGGTGCAGGTGAAATGGGAATTTCTTACTAGCCTGGGGCAATGATTTGCTCCTTAACTCATTCACCAGACAACAAGGGAAGCGTGGTCTTTATTGTGTGACGGAGAGCCAGTCAAAGCAAAGAGCCTGACCAATGTGTTATTAAGTAAGCAGTTTCAGGTTTGAAGCCTGCCATAGAAACAGAAAGAGGTGGGCGGCCCTCAATATCCAGAATGGGAGGAAGAACTGAAAGGTATAAACAAGCATTTGCAATGCAATGGGTCTCACATTTGCTCGAGTTAGAGCTTTTAGCATTGTAAATTCCTAACTGGACTTTTCTTGCCACATAAATTGAAAATGAAAAGTAAGACACTTGACATAAGCAAGCCGTTTCAAAGCGCCACAGCCGCCATGAGTGTGAGCATGAGTTATTGGCTCCCTGCGTGAATATCTAGAAAGGATCGCGGCTGGGATGAAAGGCAAACCGAAACCGGAGGAGGGGCCATCACACGCCGTAACAGGAGGATCGTGACGTAGTGTTATGGTCAACAAAAATGTTCACTTAGTGAAATCGCTTGGAAGGGAACTGAGCACACAAAGGAGGGACATTTCACAAAATGCACCACAAAAATGAAGCATTTAAAACAAGCAAAACAAAGAATGAATAGCAAGAGTGGGCATGGTTAAAAGCCCACAGAGAGATTACAACAGGCCAGCGTGCTTGCGCGCTTGACCCTGACCCTCAAAAGAACGCTGGCAGAAACATTACAATAGCCTTGTAGCATTTAAAAACCACAGACCTGAGTCAATGCATGGAATGCATGTTAAACCCACTGAGTAGTGCAGAAGCTTTGCCCGTTTTTCTTCTCATTACAGTGCACATCTTGGTGCATTGTGGTGCATGCTTAGCAGTTCCCTTTGTACACACACACAAGTTGGCTCCAAACTGGAAATTGTGAGTGTAAGGATGTGGGAACCCTGGAACCAGAAGATAAAGCTCTGAGCAGCTTCTGATAACAAGAGTCCAGGGTGGGAGACTGCGGGCTGGTAGGGTGCTTCTTCAGACCGATGAACAACTGTAGTTTGGGCTTGGCATGGACTACAGTGCCATACCCTGTCTGACTCTGTCCCAGCCCTACTTGCCTTTACCCTATCTTCAAAGCTGAACCAACTAACTGCTAATAAAGTTCCATTGTATTGTGGTGGACATCTGTGGTAGCCTATCTGACTCTGTCCCAGCCACACTAGCTTTTATACCATCTTCAGACCAGCAGACTACAAAATGCCAAGAAAGATTCCACTGTATCCACTGTAAGTTGAGCCCATACACATGCAAACGTGTGGAAATTGTGCTTCATTCGCACTTGAGAATGACCAAAAACTGCTTCATTTGTTCTTTCCTAACTGCTGATATATTTTGAACCATTTCTACATGTTAGAAATGGGGTCTCTAGCTGGCAGAGGTATACACCCTTTTCCAAGTAGTGACCACAATCCTAGTCAGGGTAAGTCACAACATAACCTAAATTGTCCTGTGCTCACCCTCTGGTACCTTGGCACAGAGCAGGCAGGCTTAACTTACAAAGCAATTTGCAAAGTATTTGTGCAATAACTCATACAGTAACACAGTGAAAACACCACAAGAATACACCATACAGGTTTAGAAAAATAGATAATATTTATCTGAATAAAATAAGGTATAAACAGAAAAAATCCAATAAGCACAAGTTGAAATATCACTTTTTAAAGGTGTCAAAGAGTCTCAGTTCTTAAGGAACAGTGGTTGTATCCTTATAACATACAGTACCTGGGTTGCATCAAAAATACGACGCACATTGACCGCAGGGGAGGAGATGCGTGGAAAAATAGGGTGGATGTGACAGAATTTCCAGCACAGCACATACAATACTTTGTTTCTTTCCACACTGCAAGGTAATGCATCATTATTAAAGAACGCAGTCTTGGTTCCACACTGTGAGGCAGGAATATTTTGAAACCCAGGGACGATGCATTGAAAATTCTTGATGCGCTGTTAGACGGAGCAGGCGCAGTGTCAATCCGGTGGGCGTTGTGGTGAATTTTCTGGTGCGAGGAAGGTGCTGCATCAAATTTCCAGTCAGGAATCTGGTGCTGCATCGTTCCGGTCGGCTGTGGGCGATTTTACAGCTGTGATGCAGGTGTTGCATTGATTTCTGCAGGTGTTGCATCGATTTTCTGAGGCACGAGGATTTTCTGAAGAGGTGAAGTCTTTGCTGGCCCTGAGACTTCAGGAACAGGAGGCAAGCTCAATCCAAGCCCTTGGAGAGCACTGTTGGAGGAAGGCAGAGTCCTTGCAGCAGAGGCAGGAGCACCAGGCAGCAGGGCAACAAGCAGGAAAGGAGTCCTTCAGCAAATCAGTCCAGATGAGTCCTTTGGGCAGCCAGGCAGTCTCTCTTACAGAGTACAGGTGTAGGTCCAGACGTGTCTGATTTGCTGGGTCACAGACCCATATTATATGCCCAAACATGCATTTGAAGTGGGGGAGACTTCAAAGAGTGGGTTTAGAGTGCACACGTTCCCTTTTCAGTCCAGTCCTGTCTGCCAGGATCCCTGTGGGGGGTTATCAATCATTTGTGTGAGGCCAGGCCACTGGCTTTGAAGTTTAAGAGAGAGCCCCTCCACCCTTCCTGCCAGGGAAACCCATTCAGTATGTAGATGTGACTGAGTGTCCTGTGTTCATGGCAGTCTGGGTGGAATGCACAAGGGGAGCTATCAACCAGCACAGACCAGATGTGGATTGGAGACAGGCTGTAAGACACAGATTGCAGTAAGTGCAGAGAAATGCACACTTTCTAAAAGCGAGATTTCTAAAATAGTAATGTTAAATCCATCTTCACCAGTAAGTAGGATTTCTATTACCATTCTGGCCATGCTAAACATGACAGGGCTATTCCTTCCGGATCAGAATCTACCACTCCAAAGTATATGAGGGCAGTTCCAATGCTAGTCTATGCGAGGAGCAGGCCTCACAGTAGTGGAAAATGAATTTATGAGTTTTTTATTACCACGACATGTAAAACACATAAGTACATGTCCTGCCTTTTGCCTACATAGCACCCTGCACTATGGGTTACCTAGGGCCTAACTTAGGGGTGACTTATATGTAGAAAAAGGGGAGTTTAAGGCTTGGCAAGTAACTTTAAATGGCAAGTTGAAGTTGTAGTGAACTGCACACATAGGCCTAGCAATGGCAGACCTAAGGCAACGTAAAGGGGCTACTTATGTGGGTGGCACAATCAGTGCCTCAGGGCCAATAGTAGCATTTAATTTATAGGCCCTGGGCACATGTAGTTCACTTTACTATGGACTTACAAGTAAATGAAATAGGTCAATTAGGTATGAGCCAATGTTACCATATTTTTAGGGAGAGAGCACATGCACTTTAGCACTGGTTAGCAGGGGTAATGTGTCCAGAGTCCTAAAGCCAGAAAAAATGAAGTCAGAAAATGAAGAGGGGGAAGGCAAAAAGTTTGAGATGATCCTTCAGAGAGGCCATTTTCCAACAGTACAGTCAGTGCAGATTGTGCAGATGCAGCTGGTTTTGATGATGTAGTGGACCAGCAAGGGGAGCTAATGGAGTTACAGCAGGATCACAATGGGGGTGATGTGAGTAAATTTCTTCATCACCTGAACTAGACATAAAGGGGGTCATTCTGACTCCCGCCGGCGGCGGTAACTGCACGCCTGGCGGGAGCCGCCGAATGACTGCACCGCGGTCAAATGACCGCGGCGGTCATTCTGAGTTTCCCGCTGGGCTGGCGGGCGACCGCCAGAAGGCCGCCCGCCCAGCGGGAAACCCCCTTCCACGAGGATGCCAGCTCCGAATGGAGCCGGCGGAGTGGAACGGGTGCGACGGGTGCAGTTGCACCCATCGCGATTTTCAGTGTCTGCTGTGCCCCACGACACCCGTTCCCGCCAGCAAGGTTCTGGCGGGAAGGGGGTCGGAATCCCCATGGCGGCGCTGCCTGCAGCGCCGCCATGGAGGATTCCGCAGGCAAGGGGAAAACTGGTGGGAAACCGCCGGTTTCCCTTTTCTGACCGCCGTTTTACCACAGCGGTCAGAATTGGCCTGGATGCACCGCCAGCCTGTTGGCGGTACATCCGCGGTGCCCGGCCCTGGCGGTCTATGACCGCCAGGGTCGGAATGACCCCCAAAGTGCCTTGTAGGGTGCCCTACTGCCTTTTAATGTTTATTCCTTGTTGTCTCATTGTGTCCAGTCCGACAAATCACAATAACTTGTATCTCCTCAGTAGATTTATTTGTAAAAGTATATCACCAAATAAATAAATCTGTAAGGTACTCACTGCATTGTTATCTTAAAGTCTAATATGGAGTTCTCTGGTTACATTGAATAAGTAGCTACCTACATCATTACCGTATGAAATCTCTTTATTGATGTCATAGCTAGACTTTTACAATGACTTTATTAACCTTCTTACTTTCTCAAATTTGCTTAAAACAGCACAATTTGCCCACTCTTTTTTCAAAATTTTCCCAGGGGGAGAACACCACCAAATCTCCCTTGAAGCGGTCGGGTGCCCTCGCTACACTTTTTAACCAGTGGGCACTCATTCAAAACTTTTACGCCCCACCACTTTCAAATGTCACCAGCCACTACTGGAAGTAAACTAAAATTCCAAAGAATCTTCTATGAGATGAGTTATATGCACTGACTTTTCCTACACATAGACTTCATTCAAGAAGTTTAATCGACCATTGTCTTACCAAACAATTACACCCATCTCTTTTGACTTCTCATGTTTCAGAGAATTCAGGATGCAGCCACCAAGCAACTCCTTAATCTGCCCATTCAGACTGATATCACATCAGCACTCCTTCCTTTGCAGTGGTTCCTCATGTGTAGATGTACAACCTGGTACCTCGGGCAACCTGTGGAAGAGAACCACTCTTTCTTCAACATAAACTCTGCTCCTGTTTCCAAGAAGACCGATGTGGTATAGGTCAGCCATCTTCTGACCACCTGTTCTGCAAAAATTCTGAAATTGGCAGAAGCGTTTTCACTGTTGAGACGGCTACTCTCAGAAAAGCCCAATCAATCAAATATTCACATTTGTGGTGGCCTATTTCAAAAGCAACAAAGCACATGAATATTGCTTATATGTCTTTCTTATTTGACCACTCCTTGCTTCATGTATTTCTGGTTGACCTCTATTGTTAAATTGTTCTGTTTTTGCACATAATGCAAACCGGTAACACACCAGAGAACTTTACCAATCAGTTATCTTCAAACTACTGTGTTTACTGGTGAAACAATCAGTGAACTTAAGACTATGCATTTTCACAGGAAATATCTCTCAAACAAACAGACCAAATGTAGACCTGGGGACCTCTTTTATGGTCTTGGTATGGGCAAGGGGCCTTGAAAGGGAGATCAGAAGGCCCTAATTGAGGTGGAGACTTGAGGAAATGGGTAAAGCAATTGAAATCCTCAGTGACACCTGCCTGAGGGAGAACTCAGGCCAGAATGAAATGGCTAGGTTGAGTGTTCGGTGAAGAGAAGTCAAAGCTCACCACCAGTGTGGGAGTGCTGGCAGCTGGCCCTTCATGGTGGTGAGGTTGGAGCAGCCTGAGTGGAAGGAAGAAAACCAGTAGATGAGAGAAAAGCCTCTTTTCATGCTTTGTATAAGCTTCTTGCAGTGGAAAGAAGGGAAGTGGGAATGGAGGATCCATTGTGACCTGGCAATTCAGAAATTAAAAAAAGAAAGCCAACATTGTTATCATCTTGGTATAGAGTGGGACATGCTTGGTGGGGATTCTTTAGTAAACGTTGAAGTGTTGCACTAACATCTCCACCGCCACGCCTAGCCAAAATAGGAAACCTCCTAAAGACAGTGATAAAATGAAATTATTTTATCCCAAGAGGGCAATTGTCAAACAAAGTGATAAAAAGGGGGCACCTGCACACTCCTTCAGTGCGTTTACTGCTGGTTGCCATCGCTTATCTGGACCTTGTTGCGTTACTTCGCATATAAAAACAACACAGCTATACGCCAACCTCAGTGCCTTGCAGGAAACAGAGGAGTCTCATTGGACAGCACCATAAGGGGGTGACACAGGCCTGCCCCAGAGAAAATATGCAGAATTGGCGAAAGTGAAACATGACCTCGGGGTTATTGAGAAACAACTGCTACAGGTTGTAAATGCTGATAGTACATACACATTGTATTTTTTGCTCTCTCTTTGTGTAGCAGATAAACTGAGAAACCTAGCTACCTAACTGACACGTGACCTGTTGTTACATTACTCATCCTCCAGATGTATCACATTAAGTGGCAAGCCCTCCACTCACCTCTCTATTCATTGGCAGCTTTTCCAAGCTATTTTCTTGAAACACAGAGAGACCTCAATGCTTTGAGAAATTTGATTTTTCGTTTCAGGAATATCGTTTTCCAACCAGTGGCAGCCCTAAGTGCCTCCAAACATCCCAATAGCCCTCCTCAGTCTCTGACTTCAGTGCAAGTCGTTCTTCACAGCATCTTTTTAAGGTGGGCCCTCCAGAGACTCACTGATTCATGCCTAACAGTCTCCCTAAGATACACCAGTACTTGGTGGTAGCACAATACTTCATCAAATAGGAATGGGCTTGGCTGGAGTTATGGGGGTCAAAGGAAGTAAAAGTGAAGGCTGGGGGGCGGTTCTCGGTCACCACAGGTCTAGGTGCAGCTGCCTGGGGCATCTCTGGAAGGAGGGCACCAGAGCGTTCAAACACATCCTAAAGGTGTTCAAAGACCACTTTACCTAGGACAGACCCTGGCTGGTAGGACCCATTTTATGTTGACTCCACCAACCAACACGCCCTTGCTAAAATGGCTACCAGTCATCACCTCCCTCCAATTTCTTCTCTCCGACACAGGTAACGAATTTAGGGCCAGATGTACCAAAGGGTTTTATCCATTCTGTGTCTATGGGAAAATGTGTTCGTACATATGGGCCTTAGCCTCCTGGGGGTTTGTATTGAGATGGAAAGGCAGGTGTGTGTCCTCCTTTCAAAGATGCTTCTTTTCATTCCTAATGCCTCCCTCCTTTGAGAGAATGCGCTATAAATGTCTTCCCCAGGCACAGCTTGCTGGTGCTCCGCGCGCTCAGTTCGCACCAGGTGAACAACACTGCCATTAGCTGACGCAAGACGTGCGTTGTTTCAGACGAAGACAAGGCTTTCCAAGGAGCACTTGCAGTTCACCGCTAAAGCAATCTATCCTAAAGACATGCTAAGACGCTCTATGCTATATCGGTGAGTGTGTGGGCGCATGTTTGTTGTGTGCTTGAGTGATTGATTGTGTATTAACCAGAACACCGCTGCTTGGAAGCTGGTGCGTGTGCTTCATTCTGAAATGTGAGTAATCCGGCTAATATACAAACTTCCCAAACGCATACTGATTTTAAACTGTTATTTCTGATTCATTTTTCACGTAACTATATCAAAGTAACAAACGTCAGTTTGGAACTCCTGGGACACAGAAGCCAACGAGGGTGCATAATTGTTGGGGCTAGAGATAAAGTACCGATTTTGTTTTTTTTTTAATGTGCATCCGGTGTAGAAAACCTGAGCATAACAATCCGGTCTTCCAATCGTTAAGCATCACAGACCACACTTAATTTCTCCCGTTTGGCGAATCTGTCTCCAGAGCTGGGAGCGCCGCTCGTGATGTGGAAAGCGTGATTCTTTTTGACAACAGCGTCAGGCCTGGAGTGCACATATGTGCCTAATTTCATGAGAGGCCCTCGGTGCTACTGATAGCCGCGGAGAGTCGGTAGCTAACACGAACCAGACTGGTGTCCATGACACCACACGGGGACACCGCATCTGCGCTCCGGAAAAGGCTTTAGCTCCGGACGACGACGTAGAGATAATTAATTACCTTTGGCAGTTGGCAAACTTTCGGTTTTATTTACGTTTTACTTCTTCAGTTTTCCAAAGTAGTCTGTTCCCTAAAAAAAAAAAAAAACAAAGAAACAAATTAACCAATAACGAAAAGGGTAGCGCCAGGACCTCTTGTTAGACTTCAGTTCGATTGTTCCCCACAAGTCAAGTTTGAGTGAAAACTCACAATTACCTTTGACGTTTAAATTGAAAGTAATTGATTCACGCATGCAAAGGAGAAATTCTGGTGCCCCTAGTACCGTTAGCACGCCAACACCTCGTTGTGCAAGCTGAGTTAACTACCCTAAGCATTTTATATTCTACTGTAAAGCCGCATGCGATCGTGTGACCATTTTAGGATGACTTTGTAAAATCAAGCAACCAAAGGATCAGTCAATAAATGTGGTGAAAAAGACACGTTTACTCTTTGTGTCTATTGGTGGCCACTTTAGCAAAAAATAATGAGTTCTTTGAAAGAATCAAGAATAAGTCCGAGAGAAGTAGGCACAGTTTGGCTGAGAGGTGTCTAACCATGATACCCGTAGTAGAGACCCTTCCTTCCCGTGGCTATATTGGCCTCTCATCTCTGGCCTCCTTGTCCCAATCCTAGCTGATTGAGGCACTCCTGCTTTAGACATAGTTTGAACTACTTGATCCCATATTTAGGTATTTCTCTTATCTCCATAACATAGGAGTAGAAAAATGTCCGGCTCCCCTTCCCCACTTTCTGCATAGCATTCTATGTTCTACAAGGGAATCACTCGGGTATGATTGTTTATTTGCTATTTTTTGTTCACTTATGTTTGTTAGCATGGATAATATATATGTTCTGTACTCGCATCTTTGCACAAGCCGACACTTATGGTTGCCAGCAGGGGCGCAACCAGATACAGACTTCGGCGGGGGGTTAGAGGGGTGGTGGGAGGAGGCTAACAGAATAATGGGAGCGGGGCCATCTTGAGAGCTGAATCAAAGTCACTTGTGGGGTTCCCTTAAATCTTCTGGTGCAATACCTGACATTGATTGTTATTATTCTCAATGATATGTGGCCAATGATGCATATAAGTGCACTGGGCAATAAGGTTGGGCTTGGCGTAAGAATATTTAATAACTCTTAGAGTGAGTGGGTATTCCCTCAAGGCATTTTAGGAGAATGAATAATACATGTTGCGTTTGTTGTAATGCATAAGAAACCATTAGATTTGGTAGGTTGCAGAATTTCAGGTTCTAATTTCTGGGTCAAACAGCAGCTAAAGATTGATTCTGTCATGCACTTTTCTTAAAAACAATGCTTTCTAAATATTTGGGTGGCTACCACCAAATTAAGGTTTGTAAAATGGTCACTGGTTAAGCACAATTTTGTAGTTATTATTATGTTCATACTATATTTACTAGTACACACCACCAACACATTTGCAGGACAGACATTAGTACATGAATCAACCATCTTGCAGTCAGGGCGAAGGATGCCTTTTGTCGGGCTCGATAAGACATAGAATGTTGAATCTGTATTTCCACGGTTCCAAATGTTACTCCTGAGTTTTACCAGCCATCAAATATTCTCTGCTAAGATATGTTTAGGCACTCCCATGGCCTGAAACGAGTCTCATATTTGGAAAGATGTTGACTATACTAACACAGAGACAGAAACTGATCATGAAGTATGACTGTCCAAAGTGCCACCACAACATAGAATCAATGCCAATACTTGCCACATACTCACAAGCACTGGTAGCTGTAGGATATCAAATAGTATTAGAATTGAAGAAACTATTTCACAACATTACTTGAACTCATCTTCAACTCTATAGAATTTTTGCAGTTTATATAATGCATGTATATAGCAAGAGTGATAAGGCCAACTTAGGTATGGACCTAAAAAAGGTTCTGGATCATCAGTTGTGATTGGTGTTAGGAAAAGAGTAAGTTGCAGAAATGCTATGGGGTACATTTATGGAAAAGTGGTGCATCATCCATGATGTGCCACTTTTCTATTGCCCCCATTGCATCCCCCTAACAACACCATGTGTGCATCGTATTTACAAAATGCCACACCATGGCGGTCGTGTCCACATTAGCATCATAATTTATGACGCTTATGTGGCGCTTTGCTGTATTATTTCCATAAATTATGGGGCTAACGCAGCAGAGCACAGGGAGACCATTGTTTTTAATCGGAGCGTCATCTTAATGCCTGCCTTAGGCAGGCGTTAATAATGATGCTAAAAATTGTGCAGTGAAATCTAGTAAACTTCAATGCAACAGGCATAATGTGGTGCAAGGGTGTACAAAGTGGTGCAATGCTTGCATTGCGCCTCTTTGTAAATAGGGCGCACAGGAAATGCCACTTTAACGCCACATTTGCGTAAAACAAATGATGCAAATATGGTGCAAGTTGGCACTAGTGGCATCATGAATATGCTCCTATGTTCTACTGTGTTGCGGCAGACAGATAAGTGGGAAAAATATATAGGGCCAGCAGCCCTATTCCCAACTTCATTTGATTTTGAGAGGTAGAGCACTGGCACATCAGACCAGGAAACAAATACTTTAAGACTATAAATACCTGTACTTGGCGTCTACTATTTCAAGAACTGACCTATTGGTTGTCTCAACTCACAGTCATCTCTAGCCCTGGTATTTGTTATCTGCATCACAATTTCCTGTCATTGGCTCGCATCTAGTTTTCTTTCTCACCTCCTTGTTTATCTTCCCTGTTGATTTTCTCTTCATTCTCATCTGTCTCCCTTTATTTATGCCTTTTCTATTTATTCTCCGATGTCCTCTCTTACACTAATTTACTCATTCTCTTTTTGTCTTTTTCTGACTCACTGTGTTTAGCGCTCTTCTATTTTTTTCCTTTCTTCAATTATATACCTCTGATTCTGGTATATCCAGATATACTTTTTCTTTTCTCCTCCTACTGTTGTCTCATTTCTTTTCTCAGACTATTCAGAGGCTTTAGTGTGCTCTGAGAACCTATATTACTTGCAAAACACTTTCAACAGGTACAGTGCAGTCTGAACGTCACCATAGGTTATCTAATACAGAAAGCTGCAAAATCTGAACATCTGGTCTTGCAGCTTAATGTTATTGCCCAAGTCTGGGCTATCAAATCCAGCGATGCCAGACCCAGCAATTACCACAGATAGTGCTATTGCTTACAGGTCATGCTTTAAGCACATGAGAAGTGAATTTGAGACTGCTGTGACGTTATAGTTAGCCATAACTGTTGAAAATCAGTGTTAAATGTTTTGATCATAAAGCTAACATTTCAAAATCACACATAAGGATGTCATAAAATGAATTATTTATTCATCATTAATCATGTCTATAGTTTATGAATGTTAGCCAATAAGAAGTCTAGAGATTTGAATGGTGTATTACAACATATTATTCATGAGGTACCCATAGTGTTGGTGTGTGACACAAAAAAAGTTGTATTGAATAAGCATCTGAAAAATGTGAGGTCTCCTATAGAGAGTGGTGACATTGATGGTTATGACAGCTCAATAAGGAGGCTCTTCACACAGGTAAACATTAATTCATTTAGAATACATTCTGATACTCTTACTTGAAAAAATCACTCAAACGAGCTTTTCTGAAGAATCCAGTTTTGAATCGGCACAGTTGAATTTCAGATCCATATTGACTGGGTTTAGTAAAGAAAGTTCTTCAATATTTCCAGTGTAATTCAGTTTACCTTGATACTACTATGTCTACAAAGCTGAATCTTCTTCACCAAAAAGCACAACTGTGCTGTGAGCTCTACACATGTATGAATTTCACACAGCAACACCATTCTCACTTTTTTTTCTCTAGCATGATTACCCAGTGCTTGGCATCCAAACTTGAACATTGGTAAACTGATATCCGTCACAATCAGAACATATTTCAAACAAAAGCATTAAAAACAAATTTCTCCAAATTTAAGCATGACCTTTTTGTGGTATGGCATTCCAGACTAAACATCCATCTCTGCAGTTGTTACATTGCTGTTTCTTTTCACCATGGTTGGAGTCAAGATGTCAAAATGTATCCACATACTATAAGACGCGCTCAAGTAGGTCTTGAATGATGGTAACCATTGGGCTTCTTCATACCACACCTTCAGCAAAAATATCTGAGTGTATCAGCGTATTTATATCAGAACTGCCCATTTGCAGTCTGCAGTTGCCAGTCACGGCTGGACTTTCCCTTTGGTGGAGGGTGCCCAAAGGATCTGTGGCATGGACTCTGATGCGGCAGCATTTAGTGAAGACCGAGCTGGAGACAGAGGGTAGAATTTCAAATCAGTACATCTCTGCAACTGTGTAACTGATTTAAATGCAGTTTGCAGTTATATACTAGATTTTGCTCCACCTAATTACCCCTGAGACTTCTCCAAGCAAGGAAATGGAACCAAAGGGGTCTCCAACCCTCCTAGAAGCAAAGGTGGACAGACACAGGTTTCCCTTCAATGCTAGATGGGTCATGGAAAAAAGAGGGTCATCTTAAATGCGAGTCAAAAGGTTCATTGACCTATTCGATCCCCTTGTAAGTTTACTTATTAAGGTCTGATGCGTTAAAACGTGGTAGCAGAGGATGGTTTGTCTCCATAAGAGCCCATCATAGATGCCCGGTATAGGTTTGGATTTGTTTTTTCAGTGATACAAATTGGAGAGAAAATGTTCCCTTAAGTCCTGAAATGACTTTCCCAGAATCCTGGAGCCTGCCAATGATTGTTTGAGGATGTTCTGGGCGTTCTAGTGATAGTGTGAATGAAGTAGGTTTTGTGCTTGCACAGCTTATGCAAATCGCAGGTGAATTGTGATGCGTGTGAGGGTTTAGGGAGTTTGCATACTCCAAATGATGTTGTAGAAGGAGTGTGCGTACTCCGCAGTGTGAAAGTAGGGAAATCGTCAAACTTCACATGGGTGCAGTGCTTTGCTCTCAAAAAAATTGTTCATGTGGTTGTTGATGTCCGGACCCTGAGTGGTCTAAGACTGCAGAATATATTGAAAAGTGTATGAGACACTTGGTTGTAAAATAAAATTTGTCTAGTTTGATAGGTCGATCGGGCGTGATCTACAAGTCAGAGTGTGAGTCAAAGTGAGTGAAAGAAGTTTTCAACTGAGATCTGGTGAGTCCTACATGCACCAGGACAGACCCACTGATCAGTTGAGAGTAAAATTTGCGAGTCAAATTTTGTTTGCGAATCAGGGAAGCTGAGAAAGAAGGAGTAGCGGTAAGAGCGGGAAGAGCCATCAGTGAAAAATCCATAAAGGTTCTGAAGCACTTGTGTTACCTTTCCTGTAGTTAACCAGCAGATTGGTTTTCGATTTTGGGTTTAGTGCTCGCAATTGTTGCATTAGGTTTGTGTGAATCTAAGTTTGGGAGAACAAGCCGCAAGACTTTGTCAGCCGCAGTGTGTGAGTGTGACATAATTGGAGCCGCGCTGGG
Source organism: Pleurodeles waltl (assembly GCF_031143425.1). Taxonomy (NCBI): domain Eukaryota; kingdom Metazoa; phylum Chordata; class Amphibia; order Caudata; family Salamandridae; genus Pleurodeles; species Pleurodeles waltl. Next base: position 803,563,065 of record NC_090436.1, read on the forward strand.
ATAGGTTGGTTAGTGAGAAGGGTCTCGCATGGATTGGAAGCCACCCATGAGGCACAGTTGGTTGAGAAGGTGGGTGAAGAGAATTCTGGGATTTAAAAGTCACTTCCTGATTTGATTTTGAATAACATTAAGGTCAAAAAGATGACATTTCTCAAGGCTTTGTAGAGTGCTTTAAGGAGAGATACATACATTACAACGAGTATAGGTGAGGCTATACCGCCAGAAGGTACACCAGCTTACATTGTAATGTAAGAGAAGGGTGTCGAGCCATATCTTTGGCTGAAGCAGTGGTGCAAAGTGACAGAGAAAAATGGAAACTTAGCATTTCCTACAAATGGAAAGTTCAACTTGAGGGTTTTAGAGCATTTAAGGATGGTGTTATATGAGTCGAAGCCCCTTCGGAGACTAGCACAGTTTGAGGCATTAGCGATCTGGGAGATAGTAGCCAGACAGAAACAGCAACAGAAATTCGAGAGGAACATGAGAAAGACAGAAAAGACATTAACAGAGGCTAGGTGGGGCAGTGTTCAAATAATTTGGAGAAACAAGTCTTTGCATGGAATTAAATTATTTCCAGTGATTACGCAGGACAATGAGAAAGAAGGAAGGAAAGCTACTAGAAAGACTAATAGAAGTACGTCCGAGAATAGGGAGGCTAGAAAGTCTTAAACAGTGGAGGAAGAATCAGATGATGATGAATATATTTTACAGTTATTGAGAAATCGTCCACCACCATATGCTGCACATGAGAGTGGTCCGAGCACCAGTGCTGATCCTTGAGCTCCGTCACAGTTTAATGGGACAGAGAGTTCGGTGCAGGTTAATACTAACATGAAACAGAGTCCGATGCAGAGTAGTTTTAACACGCCTACTACTCCAGTGGTACAAAGTCAGGTGCAGCGGCCAACTGTTCAGAGAATTTACCCTGATGTGCCTCTTGTGGAAAATGCCACAAACTTAATGGTGCCTACAGAACAGGTTTCCCCGAGACCAATGTTGGTTCAGACAGGACCAACTCCACTTTTACTGCCCCAAGTGCAGCCACAAGCCATGCAGAGATTCACTCCAGTAACAGGGACACAGTCAGATATGTCTTCAATGGTGAATCAGAACGTGGGAGTTACTCTCCCACAAAACTTAAGTGCCACACCAACCCCAGATGCTATATCTCTATCTATTACTGTTGGTCCAGCCATACCCTTATTTGCACAAAAGAAACCCAGTGTATGTGAACAGGCCGTCATGACACAGAATGCAATGAGGGGAGGACATAAAAAGAACACTTGAGTAGTTTCTCCTGTGGGACAGACTTTTGACAGATCGAGATCACTGCTGGACCTTGGTCCATTCGGAATACTTCCAGATACTATGATAGGGTCAAACATTAGCCAGAGCTTGACATTGCTGACACCGCAGACCCCAAATGCAGTTGCACAGCAGGTACCACCTGTCCAAGCCAACACCATCTTGTTCAAGGTTTGACTGCTCAGCAGTTGACTGAATGGTTAGACAAGCTGAATACCCCACAGAGTGCTCCTAAGGGAGAGGAGTATTTGAATTACACTAGGCTAAGCATGGAAGCGGGTGAGCTCATTGAGGAAACTATGGGTGTGATATCTGTGCCCAAAGATTACAAGAGAAGTGAGCAATGTGCATCAGAAGTTAGCAGACCTGGCAGAGAAGCACGGCATAGAAATAGATAAAACAAAACATTTGAAAATTAGTTATAGATTAAATTTTGAGACTAAAGATTTTGAACACATGAGATCTGCTGGAATGAAGGCACACGTTAGGGAATTACTTCACAGGGCCCGACTTGGGGAGCATTAGATAAATGGGAAGGCAGATGGGTAAAGAAAAGAGACAAAAGAAAAAGGAATTATTTTGAATTGACTGCAAATATGCAGCAAGACCAAGATCCACTGAACATTTTACCCATGAGAGAGATTTCAGGAGGGAATTTTGTTCATGTCCCGTGGAGTGGAAGTGATATTCTATCATTTACAAATGATTATCCAAAATTGAGAGAGAAGCCTGTAGAATGGTACCAGCAAACAGAAAGGTTTGTGCTGGTGGGAGGATTTGAACACCTTATTAGAGATAGTGGTCCCAGCTGATCTGTGGATAGAGTGTAAGAGGAGGATAGATTGGCCAACAAGAGAACCAGAGAGAGATAAAATTACGGTTGCACCATCTCCTGAGGAAATGAAATATTACTATAAAGTGAATTAATTTTTGAAAATTAGAATTTTGCCCAAGAACATTGATTGGCAGAGAATTGACAGGACAGCTCAGGAAGCAAAGGAGTCAATACATGCGTATTATGAGAAATTGTTACAGGTGTTCAAGCATTACAGTGGTACAGAGACAAATGAGGCGAAGGGCATGATTCATGTTGTGTTCAGATTTGTGGAAGGATTGAGACCTGAAATTAGCCAGATGATTAAGAGTCATTTGATTTTCTGGCATGCAAAGCCGATTGATGAGGTGTTGCAGTATACAAAGTAGTGTAGTGATGAAATCGAGTTGAAGCTGAAAAAACTGAAAGAGAAGGTGATGGTGATGCAGATTAAAGCTGCACAGACAGGCATGCAAGGGAATTTTCCACAACAGCTACCACAGAAGCATGCAGGGGAACAGGGTATTTCAGCCCCAGATGAGAGGTAGAGGTCGCGGAGGTGACATGAATCGTGGTCCAGACTTGGGTACTGTAGTAGTTCAGAATGATGTGCAGGGGATGAAGAAATTGTTGCCTTGTCACGCTTGCGTAGCCGTCGGACATTGGAAACTGGAGCGCCCGATGTTGGTGCAGGAAGGTATTGTTCAGTAAACTAATGGTGTCAATTTGTTCCAGAACATGAGAGGACTGAGAATGAGAGGCCCTAATCCACATTTTAAAAATAATATGAATCAAGTGCAGAATTTTCAACCCATTCAGCAGGTGCAAATGCCATGTGTACAAATGACACAGTTTCAGCCAATGCAGCAGCAGGTTCCCATGGTACCTAGACAGCAAATTCAAATAACTCAAGTCCCAATGGAACAGCAGCAAATGATGCTTTCTCAACAGGTCATAGGTCAGAAGCTTAACCAAAGTAATAACACAGTACACCAATTCCTGCTACACAGTGAGAATGGAATAAACAATGATTAGGTGAGCGAAAGTTCAGATGAGGAGCCACATGTGCTTGCAACCTCCTTAGAAGTAGATCAGAGAGGTCCCTTTGTGAAGGGGAAAGTCATGGGTCACAGGGTTTCCTTCTTGTTTGACAAAGGAGCTACACGTTCTACAGTAAGATCAGTTGAGGTTCCAAACTTGCCCCTTTCAGGCAAAACAGTTCAGTTTGTAGGGGTAGCGAATCAGTATTTAACCAACCCGATTACAGAACCAGTTCAGGTTAAAATTGGCAACTTCCAGGGATTGCACAAATTTGTAGTCTGTGATTCAAGTCCAGTATCCCTACTGGGAAGAGACTTGCTGTGTAAAACAAGATGCTCGATTACTTGTTCAAATGATGGAATTAAGATTCAGACGAATAGCGATGATGAAGATGACCAAGTCCCAGTGACAGAATGTGAGACTATAAATGAGGAATACCCTGTGATTGAATTTTTCCCAGTAGTCACAGTGAAGAAGTTTAATTCGGATTTACAGGGAATGGTTAAGGAGAAGGTGTGGGATCTGACAGGACAAGAGATAGGTCTGATGAAGAGAGTTGAGCCAGTTAAAGTTTCTGTAAAGCCGAATGCTATTTTTCCTCAAATTCCCCAGTACCACATGCTACAAGATGTCCTTATGAAGGTCGCCCAAATAATTGCAAAACTTGTGAAACAAGGAGTTCTGAAGGAAGTATTGAGCAGCCCAGGTAATTCACCAATAATAGGTTTGAAAAAGCCCTGTGGAAAAGTTCGAATTGTCCAGGATCTGAGAAAAGTAAATGACATCATGGTCAAATGTTGTCCCGTGGTGCCAAATCCAGATGTGATAATGTTTCAGATTCCATGTGATGCTGAGTGGTTCACTGTCATTGACTTGTCGCAAGGCTTCTTTTCTGTGCCTCTTTATGAGGACAGTCAATTTCTTGTTTGTTTCAAATTTGTGGACTGAGTTTACTGTTGGTGTCGAATTCCTCAAGGGTTTTCAGAGTCACCTTCCATATTCAATCAGATCTTGAAAAAGAATCTGGAGTCAATGGAATTGCCTTTCCAATTGACCTTGGTACAGTACATTGATGACTTGCTGATTGTGTCCAAAACAAGGGACAAGTGCAAGTATGACACAATTGCTTTGCTGTATCATTTGGGAAAGAATGGTCATAAGGTGTCCCCACTTAAATTGCAAAACTGTCAGAAAGAAGTGAAATACTTGGGTCACCAGACTGAGAAGGGGTCAAGAAAGATATCCTGAGAAAGGGTTGCAGCCATATTGCAAATGAATCCCCTGACCACACAGAGAGATGTCAGGATGTTTCTAGGGATGGTAGGATACTGCCGCCAATGGATCCCCAATTGTTCAGTCATTTGAAGACCATTGTAGTAACGACAAAGAAGTCACTGATACCATAGTGTTAGACCAGGCTGGAATGAAAGCGTTCACTGAATTGGGAGAGAGTCTGCAAAGCTCTGAATTTGGGTATGCCTGACTACACGAAACCTTTCACATTGTTATCATGGGTGTGATGCATGTTCCTTGTCTGTCCATGGAGGTGTAAACCGCCCAGTGTCATATTTTACAGCTACTTTGGACCCAGTTGCAGCAGCCTTACCAGGTTGTTTGCGCGCAGTTGCAGCGCGGGTTGGACAAAACCTTACACAGTGTGAGGGCATTGTGATGGGATATCCCTTGACTATAATGGTCCCTCACTCTATTAAGATCCTTTTTACAAAGATGAAAACCCAATATTTGACTGGTACAAGATTGACTAGATATGAAATGAGTATTCTAGGGTCACCAAATGTGTCATTGAGAAGATGTACAGTGCTGAACCCGGCAACCTTACTTCCAAATGAAAATGTTGATATTGAAAAATCGGAAGACATTGAGCATGATTGTCTTGAAGTAACTGACTTGTGCACAAAACCAAGACCTGACATTAGAGACACTCGATTGGAAGAGAATGACCTAATTATCTTTTTTGATGGTTCTTGTCTAAGAGACAATGCAGGGACACTGAGATAAGGATATACCGCGTGCACAATTACTAGTATCCTGGAAGCTGCTTGGCTTTGAGGAGTGTATTCTGCCCAAGTAGCTGGGCTTACTAGGCTTACTAGAGCGTGCCATGTTTCTGCCCAGCTAAAAGTTACCATATATACAGATAGCCAATATGGATTTGGAATAGTCCATGATTTTGGCTGGTTGTGGTAACAGAGAGGTTTCATGACCTCTTCTGGTTCACCAGTGAGGAATGGTGAAAGAACTGAAGATCTGTTTCATGCTATTCAAATGCCTGAAAAGATTGCCGTGGTGAAATGCAGTGCACATCTGAAGTCTCAAGACTTTGTGTCAATGGGAAATGGATATGCGGATCAAGTCGTATTGAACTGTATATCGTTCAAGGATAAGTGGGAACTGTTACCTGAAGAAGATGAAAACATATCCAAGTTTTGCATTAAAAGCAATCGACACGTTGGAAGAATTGAAAATGTTGCAGAATAATGTTGACAGGGAGGAGAAACGAACATGGAGCAAAATGAAATGTGTGCAACGACAAGATGAATTGTAGGTTTCAGAAGAGGGTCAATTAGTTTTGCCTAATAGTCTGTTGTCTCAATTGGCTAGGTATTATCATGGTCAAGCACATGTTGGGAAGAATACCATGATTCGTTTCTTCAAGCATGATTGGTTCAACCCAAAATTTAGACAGGTTGCTGAAACAGTTTGCCATTGTTGCATCATTTGCCAACAAACAAATGCAGGGAAAGGGACAGTGGTTAATTTGAGCCACATCGGAAGAGCAGGAGGTCCATTCAGCAGAATGCAGATGGATTTTATTGAGATGCCTGTGTGTGGAGGTTTGAGATATGTGTTGGTGTTTGTTTGCATCTTTAGTCACTGGATTGAAGCTTATCCTACACGAAGAAATGACAGTCTCACAGTAGCGAAACTACTGCTTAGGGAAATGATACCACATTTCGGGTTTCCGATCTCTTTAGAATCAGATAGAGGAAGACACTTCAACAATTAAGTTATTACTTTGCTGTGTGCATCATTGAACATTGAGCATAAGTTGCATTGTAGTTACTGCCCTGAAGCATCAGGACTAGTGGAACAAATGAATGGTACCTTGAAGTCAAGAGTTGCAAAGATGTGTGCGTCCATGAATCTGAAATGGCCCGACGCACTGCCTTTAGTTCTGCTGACAATGAGAAACACACCCAACAGGAAGACAGGATTGTCGCCGCATGAGATCCTCATGGGCCGAGCCATGAGGTTGCCAGCAGTGCCTGCAAATGCACTTGTCAACATTACAGATGATATGGTGTTGGAACACTGCAAAGGTCTGGCTGATGTGGGTCGCTCTTTCTCTTAGCAGGTGGAAGCCACCACACTGCCACCGATCCATGACCCAGGGCACAATCTGAAGGACTGTGACTAGGTTGTGGCCCGGAAACACATGAGAAAAACATGTTTGGAGCCTTGTTGGAAGGGTCCTTTCCAAGTAGTTCTGACAACTACCGCAGCTGTAAAGTGTGCTGGAGTTCCAAACTGGATCCGTGCCTGTCACACAAAGAAAGTGATATGCCCGACTGATAAAGAAGCAAAGTTGTTGAAAGTACCAACAACAGCAAAACCAGTCTCAGGGCCGGAATGAGAAGAAAGGGGAACTGAGACCAGGTCTGAGCCCGTTGAGGGCGGTTCAGTCACTCCTGTGCGAGACGAAGGAGAAGACCTTTAGGAGGCTGACGGTAAGCCTATCTCATTTGAGGCAGCAAGAGAGCCTAGTCAAAGGAGGGTTTTCCCAGAAGCATACAATTTTGAGAGACAAACAGAGCAATTGCCAGACCCCAAGGGGGAAGGAGTTGAAGCGGATCAAAGTCACTGTGATCTGACTCCCCCTGACCCAGTTGCAGGTCCGTCAAAAGAAGACACCATAAAACAAGGAGATGTTTCAAGATCAACACTGAAAATAACATTGACCAAGTGGTCCTCTAAAAGGACTTAAGTGGCCGGAATACCAAGCAAAGAGAAAGAAAGTAGGTGTTGAAACAACAATCGAAGAAGAAGTAGATACAACAAGGAGAGAAGATCTGAGTGAAGGAGAATTGAATGGTGATCGAAAGTTAAAAAGAAAGAGAATAGCAAGTTGAAGATACGCAGGTCCTGGATGGGCATATGCAACTACAAGAGAATGGCAGAAATAATTTTTGTCTTTTTGTTTTGATTGAGACATTCCAGGTCAATATTTTGGCACTTGAAGGAAGCTGATGAACAGAACGGTTGGGGAAAATTTTAAAGAAAGAGACTGTTGAAATTAACCGGAAAAGACTTTGATAACCTAATTTGACCTTTTTTTAAACCTGATTTTGACAAGCTGCTTACCGATTTTAACAAAGGATCCTGGAAGTGAGACTTAAGCTGTAAATAACTGCTGAAAGAAGATTTTTGTTTTGATTTTTGCTGCCCTTTTTCTAAATTTCTCTTTTGCTTTCTGATTCTTTAAAGATCATGAGTAACATTAGCCAGCAGGGTAGGAAAAATAGGTGCCATAAATATATGAGCATTGGTTTAGCGATTGTATGTGGGATATTGTTTGTGGTATTGATTGTGGGAATGACTGTCCTTGATAAGAGCAAAGCCAACCATACTCCTGCTTTTGAAATAACTACTGCACTAACAGCAATAGAGAAGTTTAGTTTAGATGAGAAGTATTTGCATGAGGGTACTAATGCCCAAGGGGAACTTTCTTCTAATGTCTTCTATCCATATTGAGTGAGTATGTTGAGACAATGGATACAAGGAATTGTTATGTGTATATGCAGATTCCTTCATCGGTCAAAAAAGGAGTTACTTATCACAGTTTTCCTTTCACTTATGGGATAAGTTGTAGTCTGTTGCCAACAAGATTCTATAACCAGGAGTGCATCCAGTACTTTTATTCTAACCACAATGTGGTGTTTTCGTTTGTCCCTATAATTAAATATTTGAGTAGAGTACCTAATGAAAATGACATACTATTGGTTAGAGGTTTCTTTGAACTTACATTAACATTTGGCATGGCTTATGCACACCGCAACAACTTGACATGCTTGCTTACACCTTTAGAGAAGAACATCTCCTCGATCACACAGATGACAGGAGAAAGGCGTTGAGGAGAAGTTAGAAAAAGGCTTAGAGAAAAAGACTTACAAGAATGGTTATGCTTATAGTGCAATTAAAACACAAGGGAAATTAGCTCTAGATGCGCAACACGTAGGGAAACATTTTATATATTGGCTTAAATCACACACTGACATTTTATTTGTGCGATGAGCGAATGCAGACATGTGTTTTTGTTTCAGAGTAAATGGACATTTATGTTGAATGGACAGGATCCAGGGGTATATTACATCTGTGGTCCTAATGCTTATTACTTTCTTCCAAGAGGATGGTATGGGACATGTTGTTTGGGAATAGTTTTCCCAAAGCTTTTTCAAATGGATGACTTAAAGAAGTTTCCGAAAATGGCTGAATTACATCATATCAGACAGAGGAGAGAGTATCCTTCTGGTTTAGTGGGAGATTTATTTGGAGCAATAATTCCTTCAGTGGGAGTTGTTCTGAATTCGATAAAGATTCGAAAGTTGTCTACTATTGTGGATAAACTTTTCAGGAGCCATACTCCTGATAGATACTGAATTAGCTGCTGAAAGAGCCATGACTCTTCAAAATCACCTTGCTTTAGATATTCTTTTAGCAAAGGATGGCGGAGTTTGTAGACTGCTTAATTCTAGGCACTGTTGCTCGTTCATTCCTGATAATAGTAAAGAAATTAGAAGCTTACTTTCTAACCTGACTAATGAAAGTTCTGATTTGAAAGAATTGAAGGAACCAGGTGTTTGGTAGAAAGTTGGTAAAGGTTTTGCTTCAGTAGGAAACTGGCTCAGCAACACTGGGGAAGGGATCTTATTCAATTTTTTACAGGGGATGTTAATTATCATGGTTTGCCTAATTGGACTATGGGGAATATGTAAATTGTGTAAAAGAGTACAATTGAAAAGGACAAAGAATAATCAGAGCAGGGAAGAAAAGAAAAGGGAAAAATAGTTTAGGGAAAATTTGAAAAGAAACAAAGATTTGAAGGGATTGAAATGACAGAATTTTAGCTGATTCAAAAAAATGTGTGAGTGATAGTTTAGTGTGATGACATATTTAGTCATCAGAGGAGGTATTGCTAAAGCAGGTGTTCTAATAAAAATATTAATGAATATTCATATATTCTTAGTAATGGATTTGCGTAGCAAATGTATTAATATAGAGATAATAATGCACACATTTGAAAATGTGTCCACCTGAGTGGCCGTCAATGTTCACGAAGTGTACTTATTAATGGCTTATTAATATGAAACATGGAGCTTATGTTTGATTAATGTAGTAATATGTCATATTAAGCGTTATGCATTATGTATTTGCTTTATTAATTGTAGACCTTAACTTAGCGAAGGCCTTGGCCTAGTTGCACGGCCTCACGTCAAGCTGTATTTATGAACCGATTAATAAAATGTCTGCTTAGAGAATTAAAATTTTAATTTTCCACTGTGCTGACCAAGTGTGCTTGTAACTAAAAGTCTTTCTCATGAGAACCGCTTGCTAGAAAATGCTGTTCTTGTAAAATGTCACATTATAAGTGTGATGTGTGTAAGACTGCCTTTCTCAGGAGGAGAACAATAGAGGCACTGACTGGAGTATAAGCTGCAACAATATTGTTACCTGACGAGCCGAACGATGAGGACATTACAAGAGAAGCCAATCAGCAACAAGTGAACTGAGTACTAGTCGAAATTATAGATTTGATATTTTAGTTTTATTGGATGAAGTGTGAACATGTGATCCCTTGACCAATAGGGACTTGGGAAGTAATTTTAGGAAATCTAACTTAGCCAGACTGGATTGACAAGAAACCACCACTTGCCATTCGCCATTCTCCCCATTCTTCTTGAGGTTTTACCTCCATTCTTTCGAATTGCTTAAAGACTTTGCATTTTCCTGAACTTTGATACTGAATACTGATGCTTTGCTGACCAAACTGATGTCCTGATGACAAAGACTATTTTAGCTTGCCGATCCAATTGAGGTGACGTATACTGTTACGCATGTGTTTTGTTATGCCTATTTGCTTTTTCTTTCTAGGTACCAACCGCACTATTTTGATAGAGCCATAGTTAGATGTTTTCTAAATTCGTGGGCCTAAAATGTTTTGCATGAAGCCCAACATGCTAATGCTAATCTGGTGCTAGATAAGGATCCTCATTAAGGAAAGTTCGCTATATGGAGTAACATTCAATGTCTTTCCTTTGCTGAATAATTGTATGTGATATCGTTTGCGCAATTGTTCTTGTTATGACTTTGCACCGTAATCTTAGAATGTGTAATTATTCATGCTTTGAATAGATTACGTTTCTTTCACAGATTTGAACAGCTAGTTATGTTTCTGTATGTTTACCATTTGATTTTGAGATTATCGTACGTGACATAAGCATTGTTAATACAAGGAAATAAATATTCTAACTTTTACTAAAAGGTGTGGTTAGCAATGACTGAAAGGTCATGGTGTGCGATAATTACTGACTCAAATTGATTGCTAGTGCTATTGATTATCATTGATTATTGATTAATTATTGATGATTGATCTGCATGTACTGATTCTATGGTGGAACATCTTAAATGCAAGTCAAAATGTTCACTGACCTATTTGCGTCCCCTTGTAAGTTTACTTAAGGTCTGACACGCTAACAATGGCAAATGGTGATAGTCCTTCTGTTGGGCCCTGAGTGATGCTGACAAATGTAAGTGCTTTTACAGCCCAGGACCTTGGGAAAGCTGTGCTCTGGAGCGGCATGGACTTCGCAACGTCTCCAACAGGTCCTTTTGCAGATGAGCTGTGCAACCCTTTCCAGGCAGAATTTTCTCTGTACACTGGAGCATGTCAACTCTCTCTTTTAAAAATTGAAGCCTTTGCAGAAGGAAAAATAACTGATGTAAGTGCTCGATGAGAGGCATTCCAAACCACTTCAGTTGCTGGGAATTAATACCTTCACCGAATGCAACCCTAATGATCAGATGGAAAATAACATAAATCCGTGAAGCAGAGCTAAAGTTCTCATTAGTTCTGCAACAAGGTTAAATGTACCAGCAAATGTAAAGCCAGCAAATAAATAATTTTAACTGAATGCAATGTGAACCATTTTTGGGATCATTTCCATTTGAGTAATGTTTAAATGCAGTAGTCTCAGCCAGTTTTCCAGGTTTATGACAACGCACATTACAAGCGTCACTTTTACACAATGGTACTCATTGCATCAGTCCCAACAAAATGAAAGGCTGGGTTCGAACTTGTAACCTAAAGGTTTAACACATATTTCTGCAGCAGGGACATTTACTGAGCTGTCCACATGGATTTCTTTCCCATCTGTCAACAATGGTGGAGGGTGACACCTAAGGGTACCTGTCAGGTAGTCTGTCACTGATAGAAGAGCCAGGTTGAAAGGGCCAATGTGAGGCTGTTATTTTTCTCACATGAGCTCAAAGGACCAAAAAAACAAACTACGCACTGGACTATTCAAGCTGGCCCATTTGGCAGTGCCAGGCTGTCCAGCACTGCACTGTGCTCTACTGATGGGCAGGTAAATGAAACAAAACCATCCTCCATTCCAGGTTGTCTCACTCACAGGGGAGCCAAATGGATGCCTTTATATATTGTTCCAAAGGCCCTAACGGGCTTCAAACACAACCCATGACATACAAAGTGTACATACTCTTCCACGCCGTTTCTAATCACATGGAAACACATTTTTAAGGGAGAGTTGCAGAACCTTTCATATGAGACTGAACATTAGTCCCCCACACTGAAGCAGACAGGTAAAAATGCATTTGTCTTCAGTAGGATTCATGATACTACTACCACCAGTCCTACAATGCCCCGACAGAGAGGACAATAGTCACACTCATAATGAAGGTGCACCTTGTCTGCCTCTTTAACCTCAAAGCAATCCTTTGGGGCTTAGGACCAACTAATAGGGAGCCACCTCAGTGATTTCTATGGATTGTTGGGCTCATTAGGGAGAATACGAAAGACAGGCTATAACAGGAAAAACAACAAGGACAGAATACTCTTCAGAGCCATGCAGGAGACTTTCTCTCCCAAGACTGACTTTCACTCCTTGGTGACTGTTAGAACTGCCATCTTTTTTGCCTTCTGGCCTCCTGTAATTATGGTATGCTGGACTCTGTTTTTGGTTTGTTTATTGTCTCTGCACACTTTACCACTGTTGATCAGTGCTAAAGTGCAAGTGGCCCCTATCTAAATTGTTTTGGTGATTAGTTTATCCATGTTTGGCATATTCAATTTACTCATACGTCCCTAGTAACGTGCCCTATGTATGCCCAGGGCCTGTAAATCAAATGCTACTGGTGTGCCAGAGGCACTGATAGTACCACCCACATGGGTAGCCCTGTGAAGATGTTTCAGACCTGTCACTGCAGTGTCTGTGTGTGCAGTTTTAAACTGCCAATTCGACCTGACAAGTGTACCTATTTGCCAGGCCCAAACCTTCCCTTTTTGTACATGTAAGGCACCCCCATGGCCAGGGTGCAGTGTATGTTAAAGGTACTACATGTACTGATGTGTTTTACATGTCCTGACTGTAAAATACTGTCACATTTGGTTTTCATTGTTACAAAACCTATCCCTCTCATAGGTTAACATGGGGACTCCCTTTCAATATATTTTAAGTGCAGTTTCCCTTTGGGAACAGATAGAGATTTGGAGTTTGGGGTCTCTGAACTCACAATTTAAAAATACATCTTTTGGCAAAGTTGTTTTTTAGATTGTCAGATTGAAAATGTCACTTTAAGAAAGTGGGCATTTTCTTGCTTAACCATTCTGTGCCTCTGCCTGCTTTAGTATTCCACGTCTGTGTCAGACTGGCAGTTGGTCTGTTGTTAATTCCCTCTAGACAGTGACACCAAGGGAGCTGGGTGTAGCCTGCATATCCTGATGAGTCTCCCTGGCTAGTGTGGGAAGCTAGGAGCTGACACTTACACCTGAAAGGGCTGTGCCTGTCCTCACACAATGCGGTCTCTGACCCCTTGGAGTGTGTCTGGGGCCAGTCCTGGGCAAGGCAGGATCTTGTGAACAACAGAGACTTTCCTTTAAAGTTTGCCTACTTCAAAGGCAGAAAGGGGTATAAGTAGTTGACCCAAGCCCCCAGACATTTAGAACACTTCTGGATCAAGAGGAACCTCTGCCAAGGAGAAGAGCTGGAGGAGGAATATTGCTCCTTTGAAGTGTGTGCATTGCTGGGTTGGCCTGCAGTTGCTGCTTCTGCCTTACTGAGGGCAAGGACTTGGAGTAGAGCTTGACTCCTGTTGGAAGTCTCAGGGATATCAATGACTTCAGCTTCATCTGCCTACAGCACTGGGAACTGTGTGTTGTGCTGCAACAGAAGAAAAAACACTGCAATGCGTTATCGATGTGGCTGACTGCACCGTGACCTGACGATGCTACATGGAGCCGTGCCCCACGTCGCACCACAACCCTGGTCTCACCGCTGCTGCCACCTGACACTGACACCGAGTCGCTGCTTGTACCGTGACCTGTGGGCCCCACACTCCACACTGCCTTGCTCATACTGCAGCCTTGGCATCCCCGACGCCGCCATTCCACGCTGACACCGACACCGCTGCCTGCACCATGGCCTGAGGTCACCGCTTGTGAGGTACACGACGCACTGTCCCATCCCACACCGCAGCCCCAGTCCACCGACGCCTGTGCCATCGACTCCTGTGTCGTCAACAGATGCCCCTGTCTGCACCGTGACCCGTGGGTGCCGCACAGAGCCTGCCCAGTGCTGCACTGCCGCCTTGGGCCTACAAATGACAGTGCTTCAGCAATGATGACGCTGCTTCCTGCACTGTGACCTGGACACACCACACATTGCACCATCCTGCTTCATACCTCAGCACTGGTCTCACCAATGCCACAAGATGTCGTCCCTGAGCCTCTGCCTGCACCGTGACCTGTGGACACCACACATCGCTTCGCACCGCAGCCCTGACACCATCCACACCAGTGCTCCTGACTTTGTCACCAGCCCAGAGTTCGATCTGCAACACGTGTGACTTCAAGGGCCCAGCGACCCCCGCACCGACCTCCACAACCAATGCCTGGGACGTCAGTGTTGCCACACTCTGGATCTCATGGCGAGGATCACTACGCCCTACATTTCCAAGGTACAGTTTGCGGGTCTTCCAGACACCGTAGCTGTCTCGCAACACTGCAGCTGGCCTGAACTATTGGATTTGTTGTTCACTACACCGTAATAGCCTCAGATGAAGCTATCGACTTCAAGGAACTGTTTTTTAAGTTAATTCTTGCAAAATTCATATCTTTATTATTGTATGTTGGATGTTTCTCGTTTTGGTCTTGTTTTACACAGATAAATATTGGCTATTTTGTAAACTAGTGTGGTGTCCTTTTGTAGTGTTTCCACTGTATTACTGTGTGTTATGTGCAAATGCTTTACACATTGCTTCTGAGATAAGACTGACTGCTCGTGCCAAGCTACCAAGGGGGCAAGCAGAGGCTATCTGAGCTGGGTATCTCCCTTATCCTGATTAGAGCGAGGCGCTCTACTTGGACAGGGTGCAAACTGACTGCCAATTAGAGACCCAATTTCTAAAAGTGACTTTAATCAAACATATTAATTAATGTTGTGCTCAATGGAAGACTGATATCTATCATCTCCTGTTTCTTGTGACAACCAAATTTCACTTCTGGATGGTCGACAAATTCCCTGGTACAATTAGTGACTCTTGATTTTCATGGGTCATGGCATCTTCAACTCCTCATTGGACCGAACAGACACTCGATTCTTGTGCTTGTTGTATCCCCACTTCATAGTGGGCCACATAGGCTCATATAACAAGTGTCTCTTGATTGGGTCATGACATCTTCAGTCCAAGGTGGATCCCATAAACTCATGCATGAATAGGGTCTCTTGGTCTTCCTGGTTCAAAACATCTCTGGTCTTCGGTGCACCATGTAACAATGATATCTGTTGATTGTCCTTTGGTTACACTCTTCCTTTGCCTGGTCTCTAAACCCACACCTATTCACCAAGCACAGCAGAGATAGTTCACTCAAACCATTGTAAATAATGATGATAAGTATGGTAGGGTAAGTGTATGCAAAAACAGCTCTACTTCCCAACATCTTTTCTGCTTCGTACCTTGGTTAAGCACAGCTAAATATTGCCACATGTGTGTAACACTCCACCGAACTTCACACACAACACCAAAATACTTTCAATATAGACCACAATATGAAACATACTGCCTACCGGTCATGCATAGCAAGCTGCGTATATTCTTACCCGACCACCCTGAAAACACTTTCAGGCATTATTAGGGATATGACATTGCTATACAAATGCTACAATAAAATACAGCAGTCCACAAAGCCATTAGCAAAGCCAGTTCAGTAGGTTTGATTATTATACAATGAACATGAAATGGGTGTTACATAAAGCAACTAGTAGGAAATCCACTTCATTAGCTATCTGGCACATAGGAAGGGAGCCGAATCAACTGTACGTTTACTATGATGAGTGTACAATCAGACAAACAAAGGTAAAAACATTCTAACCAATGTGCATTTAAACCAAGAAAGTACATTTGACTCTATTAATATTCATCTGCTCCTATTAATTCAAATCAATGAATGTACATTCACAAACACAAATGTACATTTATACAGTATCTACACAACACCACATGAACAGGAGTCAACTAAACGCTTACAGACTGAACTAACCATAAAGGTATCTGCATTCACTCAAGGGACATATGCATGCCTATCTGCCAAACCAATGGTCCATCTGCTCTATTTAAAGTCAGGTAGACGGTCATGTTTCTGTTGGTGGTGCCATCTCTGGCTCTGCAGTGGAAACCTTACACTGGCAGTCTGACTGACATGGGATTAGACCATCTGCCCTATTTAGAGTGGATGATCTGGTGTGTTTTTCTTCCTGTTTTGGGACCACCTGGTCCGGAATAGAATGAAAAGATTACCCGCTCACCCTGGGAGAAAACTCCCATTCATTTTTGTTTCTGAAAATCAAAAAAGATTGCAGAGTTCCTGCATGAAACATGATGGCTGCTCAGCAAATGTTCAATGCCTTCATAGGAGCCGTTGTGGCAGAGATCTTTTTCAGGCCAGTGGTAATCTCTTAGGGGCATATTTATAAACCCTGTGGCGCAGGGCAGTGCACCAAGTGACTTTGCTGCACTGCCCTGTGCCACAGGTAAAGGGCACAAATGCACCATATTTACAAGATACAGTGCATTTCTGTCCTTTCCCTGTGTGCTTGTGCACAAATTTCTGCCTGGCGCAAACTCAGACACCTTTGCACCATGGTTCAAGGGTGTCTGTTTTGTCAGCAGGATTATTTTTGTGCACCTTCCTGCACAAAAACAATCCAGAGAGGCATTTTCCTCTTTCTATGTGTGCTGCAGAACGCAGCGCACATAGAGAAAAAAATGAAGAGAAATAGATATTTATCCTTGTCACGCCTCCCGTGGGGAGGCGTGCAGTTTTGATGGCCAATGTACTTATATACACAAACATGTATGCATGCGCATAAACACATGTGTATTGATAGAAAAGCTGATATAAAGTTTTAGATAAACCTAAGTCCGAATGCAACATTTATTTAGTTTTGCTTACATTTACAAGAATGCTGCATCATATAAATGGCTTCACAGCACTGAAATAGTAAAACAAACGACTACGAATTATATAATTACATCCTAATGTTATACATTCTATGTTACATTTTATTGAGAAGGCACAATTTGCATGTACTGCAGGAAACTTGCATACCATGTGTTTATTGTTGTGCGACAGTGAATCGGGCTAAGATGTGATAACAGCACTGGCCTAGCTGCTGATTTCACATCTTAACATTTAGGGGGTCATTCTGACCTCGGCGGTAAAAGGCCCTTACCGCCGGTCAGAAGCCCGCCATAACACCGCCGCGGCCGCGGTTAACCGCCACGGTCATTCTGACCCACAACGGCCAAACCTCCAAAATTCCGTCCTCCACTGCAGGCCGCCACATCAGCGGGCAGCGATAAACTGGAGATGACCAAACCTCCACCGTCACGCCAACAGAAATACGCCCATGCCATTACGACCCACGAATCCACACGGCGGTCATTCAAACGCGGTATTCCATTGGCGGTACACACCGCCGTGGTCAGAATACACACACATCACCAAAACACAGCCACATTGGACAATTTGAAATACACACACCTGATACACATACACACACCACTCCCACACAATCAACCAACTATAAAACACACACCCACATCACCCACAAACCCCTGCGACCAGAATTACTGAGAGAAGGAGAGAGAGACACAGCAGACAATCCAAAGCAAGACACACTGAGGCACACTACACCATCACACACACCACATAGTAGCACAAAGCACCACTCACCAACATACTTATCATCACATACACCACCCCACACCACACCCACACCACCCCATGGCACCCCAAAGGCACCCACGCTTTTCGGACCAAGAACTCCGGGTCATGGTGGAGGAAATCCTAAGAGTGGAACCCCAGCTCTTCGGCTCGCAGGTGCAGCACACCAGTATAGCTAGGAAGGCGGAGCTATGGCAGCGGATCGTGGACAGGGTCAACGCGGTGGGACAGCATCCCAGGAATAGGGAGGACATACGCAAAAGATGGAACGACCTACGGGGGAAGGTCCGATCGATGGTCTCCAGGCACAACATCGCGGTCCAGAAGACTGGCGGCGGACCCCCACCCACCCCTCCCGAATTCACATCGTGGGAGCAAGACGTCTTGAACATCCTGCATCCTCAGGGCCTCGCAGGAGTAGCCGGAGGAATGGACTCTGGTAAGTCCAATCTCAACTACTATATCCCCCCCACCCCACCAGCATGCCAACCCACACCCCCACCCTCACCCCCAACCCCCCAGCACACATCCTCCCTGACAATGTCTCACCAGCACAACCCACCCATCCCAACACCAACTCCTGCATGCCAACACAAATCATGGGCACCCATCACCTAAGCATGACCACTGCACTACCCCCCCCCCCCCTAACTACCCTCACAACACCTCCCTCAAGGGAATGCCTGTACTGGGGGACAAAGGCACCCATAACACGCACGCTATTGCACACACAGAAACAATAACCAAACTCTCTTACCCCATGCAGGACCCGAACGACAACACACCAGCCAGGAGGGTCCAGAAGTGTCCATCCCACCCCCGGAACAGGCCCACACTGAGGATAGCAGCTCTGTCGACAGTGAACCTGATGACCAGCCCGGACCATCGGGGACCTCTGGGCAGTCGGTTCCCCTCAGGCAGCCACAGGCCACACCAGACCCGACCCCCTCTGCCAACACCAGCACAGCTCCCACCCAGCGGGCCCATGCCTCTGTCTCTAGGACAGCTCAATCAGCGGTGTGTCCGCCACTACAGGGCACCCAGGCTAACCCAACACCCCAACAACAACAGGGACCTGGGGGCAGTGGTAGCGGGCACACCGGCCAGGGGACAGAGGCCGGGGGAAACCGGGCAGCTCGGAGGGCTGCTGTGCGACAGGGGGGGGAGGAGAGGCCCAGGGAACCCACTCTCCAAGAGGCCCTCACCACCATCATGGGGGCATACCACCACTCCCAAGAAACGATGGCGACGGTACTGGCCAGGTTCACTGAGATCCAGGCACAGCAGGAAGAACGCTACATGGGGTTCAGGGAGGAGCTGAGAATCATCGGGACCGCAATGGGGACCATCGTCCTGGCCCTCCACAGGTTAGAGGACGCGTTGCGGGACCATGGTGCACCACACAGGGCCCCTGTCACTAGGCCGGACCAGGAACAGCCTACCACCTCCGCCGGCGCTAGTGGACAGGAGGTCCCAACACCTCGACAGCCCCCCAGAACCCCACCTCCTGCTGAAGAACAACCACCCCGTAAGAGGAGCCTGAGACCAAAAAAAAAGACAGAGTAGGATGTCAAGACCCCCGCCAGCAGGACATACCCCCTCAAGTCTTCCCACTGTCCCACATTGCCACCCTGTCCAACCATGAACTGCCTATGCTCCATCCTTCCACAGGCAAAAGAACAATGCACCTGTGAGACTGAGAACTGGACTCTGCCATGGATATTCCTCCACCCCCACCCATCACCCTTAGAATCACATGTACCGATATCTAGCACTGTAAATAAATCACATTTTGCACACAAATCTGTTTTGAGTCATGCTGTATTATTAACAAATGTATTACATATTACTGTTCAATTTCTGTTCTGTCAATTAGTCATGATAACATACCAATGTCAATACGCTGTATTTCATGTGCGAACCAAGCAGAAGTCAGGTACTGAGTCAGACAGCACTGAGAAGGGAAGGGAAAGGCAAAAATTAATGAAAAACATCTGTGGGGAACTACAGAAAGTACAGATGCAGGAGGCTCTAAGCAATTGTGAAATGGCGTGGGTGATTCTTACCTGGGTGTTACTGGAAATACTGTTGTATCACTCTGTCCCTATTGTCTGTGTCGTCCTCAGAGTCTTCCTCCTCTTCACTCTCCACAGGCTCCACGGCTTCTACAACACCACCATCTGGACCATCCTCCTGCAGGAAAGGCACCTGGCGTCGCAAAGCCAGGTTGTGGAGCATACAGCATGCCACAATGATATGGCACACCTTCTTTGGTGAGTACATTAGGGATCCACCTGTCATATGCAGGCACCTAAATCTGGCCTTCAGGAGCCCAAAGGTTCGCTCAATCACCCTCCTAGTACGCCCATGGGCCTCATTGTACCGTTCCTCTGCCCTGGTCCTGGGATTCCTCACTGGGGTCAATAGCCACGGCAGGTTGGGGTAACCAGAGTCACCTATTAGCCACACACGCTGTCTCTGTAGCTGGTCCATCACATAGGGGATGCTGCTATTTCGCATCACATACGCGTCATGCACTGACCCAGGGAACTTGGCATTCACATGGGAGATGTACTGGTCAGCCAAACAGACCACCTGGATATTCATTGAATGGTAATTCTTCCTGTTCCTGTACACCTGTTCATCGTCATTTGGGGGGACTAAAGCCACATGGGTCCCATCAATTGCACCAATGATGTTGGGGATGTGTCCAAGGGCATAGAAATCAGCTTTCACTGTAGGCAAATCACCCTCCTCTGGGAAAATGATGTAGCTCCGCATGAGTTTCATCAGGGCAGACAACACTCTGGATAAGATCTTGGAAAACATAGGCTGAGACATCCCAGATGACATGGCCACTGTTGTCTGGAATGAGCCAGTTGCAAAGAAAAGGAGGACTGACAGAACCTGCACCAGAGGGGGAATTCCTGTGGGTTGGCGGATGGGGTACATCAGGGCTGGCTCCAGCTGGGCACACAGTTCATGGATGGAGGCACGGTCAAGTCGGTATCGTAGTATTATATGGCGTTCTTCCATTGTCGACAGGTCCACCAGCGGCCGGTACACGCGAGGATTCCTCCTTCTCATCGCTAGTCCCAGCGGACGGTGCCTAGGAAGGAGAATATGGAGTACAGAGTCAATCCACTCACAGGTACGTACAACACAGCTTGCACAGTACAGGTAAATGTATGGTTTGATATGTTTGTATGTGTGCCATTGCAAGGCCTAGGCCTGTGTGACGCATTAGAAATTAAGCCATGTGGGCCCTTGAAATGGCCGATGCCTGACCTGTGAAGTGGGACAATGGGATGTGAGGTCACTGCGCTGGCGGGGCACACCGTGGCGGTAGGCGGTCGAAGACCGCTGTGCGAAGACGCATTGGTTAACATTGAAGCCTATGGGTTTCAGGAGCCAATGACGATGTGCGCCGGCGGCCGCGGGACGCACCGCCGCGGTACGCACCACCGCGGGCGTGACCGCCATTTTCTATCAGCTCAATCATTCGAGACCTGATCATCCACAGGAGAGGACCTATACTGCAAGTGCTGCTGTGAACTCGGTCTGGAAGTGACAATGGCTGCTGCTACTGGTGAAAGGGCCCCCGCCTTCAGTTCAGAAGAGTTGGAGAAGCTCGTGGACGGGGTCCTCCCCCAGTATGCGCAACTCTACGGTCCTCCAGACCAACAGGTGAGTACACTCAGTGCACATTGAATGGGTTATGCCTGTGTGGAGGGGGGGGATGTAAGTTGGTGGGGTGTGGAGGGAATGGGGAGTGCAACGCACGACAGATGAGAGAATGGGAACCATGACAAGGTTGGGGAGGGGGGGGGCATGTACTCCAAACATGCAGATATGTGACGGTTTCTCTTTCCCACCCTGTACATGTCAAACAGCTGAGCGCCCACCAGAAAATCGATATTTGGCGTGCCATCGCCGAGGAAGTCCGGAACTTGGGGGTCCACAACAGACGGGGCACCCACTGCCGCAAGAGGTGGGAGGACATCCGCCGCGGAACGAGGAAGACCGCAGAAACACTGCTGGGGATGGCCTCCCGACCTAGGAGGGGTGCCAGTCGCACCATGACCCCCCTGATGTCCCGGATCCTGGCGGTGGCCTACCCTAATTTGGATGGGCGCTTGAGGACAGCACAGCAGACACAAGGGGGTGAGTATCCGCACATTCTCCCATCTGTATGCGCATTGGAGGCGTCTGGGGGGGGGAGGAGGGCTGTGGGTGACATTAGGCCCGGGCGCTCTCTGTAGTGTAGTCCGCTCCCTTAGGCATGGCCCTGTGCCCCCGCCCCCCACCTCTGTAGGGTGCCAAGTGCAGCTACCCATGCTCCAGCATCACCCATGTGCGCGTGTGTTGTCCCTAGACCTGTTTGCCTAGTCAGAAGTACTGAGTAGTGTACCCCAAGTTCGCGACTTAGTGCACGAGGCACCTGTGTCTGTCCTCTCCGCAAAGGGTATTGCTAAGGCATGCACTCAACTTTGTTTAATTTCTCCCCCTACCCTAAATCTTTGTCTTCTTGTGTTTTAGCATCATCCGGCGGAGGAGATTTGGCGTCGGAGCAGGAGGGAGCTGCAGGTCACCAGGCCCCGGTGGGCACTGACACAGACACCGAGGGCACCAGTGATCCGGAGGGCGAGGGGAGCACCACAACGGGGGCCGGTGGAGACACCAGCGACACGGACACGTCCTCGTTTGGGAGCTCCCTAGCGGGGGCGGCACCATCTGTGCCCCCCGCAACAACAGGTACAGCCGCCACCCAGCGCACCAGCAACGCCCTCCCAGCAGCCCCTCAGTCTTCGCTCCGTGGCCGCTCGGCCAGGAAGGCGCGCGTCTCCTTCGCCCCAGGCACCTCAGCCCCTGCCTCTGTTACCCCTGCTGCCCTCAGTGCGGAGCTCATTGACCTGGTGAGGACGCTCATTGTTGGGCAGACTACCCTTCTGAATGCCATCCAGGGGGTGGAAAGGGAGGTGCATCGGAGCAATGCCTACCTGGAGGGCATTCATTCGGGTCAGGCTGCCCATCAACGAGCGTTCACTGCTCTGGCCTCAGCACTGACGGCAGCCATTGTCCCTGTCTCCAGTCTCCCTCTTCTATCTGCCTCCACCCTTTCTCTGTCTCCTGTACCTCAACCTATCCCATCCACACCATCAGACCAGCCTGCACACACCTCAACACCCAAGGCCAGCTCATCCAAACATAAGCACCACAGAAAACACAAGCATTCACCCAAGCAACACACAGATGCAGACATATCAACAGTCACTACCACCTCTGTGTCCCCGTCCTCCTCGTCTCCCTTCTCCCTCCCTGTGACGTCTACACTCACACCTGCATGCACCCCAACATCAGCCAGTTCTTCCACCACCAGCAAACCCTCCACTACAGTCCGCACACCTGCAGTCACCACCCCCACTGGCATTTACACGTCCCCTGTGTCCTCTCCCACTGTGTCTGTCACCCCCTCTTCCAAGACACATAAACGCAGGCAGACACCCAAACAACAGCCAACCACCTCACCACAGCCTACGTCCCAGTCACCTGCACCCAAGGACAGCACACCTGGCTCTCATACAACCACATCCTCTTCCTCCACTTCTCTCACCACTACTCCTACCCCTTACCTTGGTCCCAAGAAAAATTACCTCTCCAGTTTTGACCTCTTTCCCTCCCCCGACCCTCCCCCTCCAACTGGGAAAAGTCCCAAGGGCACCTCAGCCACCACCAGCCCAACTTCTACAGTGCAAGTGGTGCATGGCATGTGGAGTCCACCCTTTGGCGGCAGTAACACTTCGGTGAGCAGCAAGGGGACAGCCAGCCCCCCCCTAGGCAAGAGGACCCGGAAATTGAAGGGCCGCCGTGAGCGGACAGAGACGGCTGCCCCCAAGGAGGTGACTCCGGCCACTTCACCGGCCACAGCAGCCAGGGGAGGCAAGGGCCCTGAGAGCCCCATCTAAGGAGCGGAAGGACAGCAGGGCGGAGAGGACAACCACCAGGAGCGCGGAGCAGGAGGGCCCCACAAGCCCCATCCCGGCTGCAAGGGACGACACCAAAGGGCCCAGGACTCACTCCCCGAAGGGGCCTGACACAGCACGGTCGGAGGGCGACTGAGCAGGGTGTCCAGGCCAGGTATGACTCCCTTGACATACTGCAAGAGCACCGCTGAAGAGGGCCCCGCCGTGAAGACAGGTACCGCTGAAGAGGGCCCCGCCGTGAAGACAGGTACCGCTGAAGAGGGCCCCGCCGTGAAGACAGGTACCGCTGAACAGGGCCCCGCCGTGAAGACAGGTACCGCTGAAGAGGGCCCCGCCGTGGTAACAGGTACCGCTGAACAGGACCCCGCCGTGAAGACAGGTACCGCTGAACAGGTCCCCGCCGTGGAGACAGGTACCGCTGAACAGGGCCCCGCCGTCTCAAGCACCGCTCCGCTGGGCCCTTCCTGTCAAGCACCGCTCCGCTGGGCCCCGCCATCTCAAGCACCGCTCCGCTGGGCCCTTCCTGTCAAGCACCGCTCCGCTGGGCCCTTCCTGTCAAGCACCGCTCCGCTGGGCCCCGCCGTCTCAAGCACTGCTCCGCTGGGCCCTTCCTGTCAAGCACCGCTCCGCTGGGCCCTTCCTGTCAAGCACCGCTCCGCTGGGCCCTTCCTGTCAAGCACCGCTCCGCTGGGCCCCGCCGTCTCAAGCACCGCTCCGCTGGGCCCTTCCTGTCAAGCACCGCTCCGCTGGGCCCCGCCGTCTCAAGCACCGCTCCGCTGGGCCCCGCCGTCTCAAGCACCGCTCCGCTGGGCCCTTCCTGTCAAGCACCGCTCTGCTGGGCCCCGCCGTCTCAAGCACCGCTCCGCTGGGCCCTTCCTGTCAAGCACCGCTCTGCTGGGCCCCGCCGTCTCAAGCACCGCTCCGCTGGGCCCCGCCGTCTCAAGCACCGCTCCGCTGGGCCCTTCCTGTCAAGCACCGCTCCGCTGGGCCCCGCCGTCTCAAGCACCGCTCCGCTGGGCCCTTCCCGTCAAGCACCGCTCCGCTGGGCCCCGCCGTCTCAAGCACCGCTCCGCTGGGCCCCGCCGTCTCAAGCACCGCTCCGCTGGGCCCTTCCTGTCCAGCACCGCTCCGCTGGGCCCCGCCGTCTCAAGCACCGCTCCGCTGGGCCCCGCCGTCTCAAGCACCGCTCCGCTGGGCCCTTCCTGTCAAGCACCGCTCCGCTGGGCCCCGCCGTCTCAAGCACCGCTCCGCTGGGCCCTTCCTGTCAAGCACCGCTCCGCTGGACCCTTCCTGTCAAGCACCGCTCCGCTGGACATCGCCGTGTCATGCACCGCTGCGCTGGGTCCCGCCGTCTCAGGCACTGTTTATGGTTCACTGTGCCCACCATGCCTCCTCCTTGACCAGTGGACTCTGTAATCCACCTGAGAGACTGTGGCTTTGCACTCCCCAGGATGGTACAGTGGGCAACCCACCCACTGCAGAGACTTGAGAGACTGTGGCTTTGCACTCCCCAGGATGGTACAGTGGGCAACCCACCCACTGTAGAGACATTGAGAGACTGTGGCTTTGCACTCCCCAGGATGGTCCAGTGGGCAACCCACCCACTGTAGAGACTTGAGAGACTGTGGCTTTGCACTCCCCAGGATGGTACAGTGGGCAACCCACCCACTGCAGAGACTTGAGAGACTGTGGCTTTGCACTCCCCAGGATGGTACAGTGGGCATGGTGGCTCCTCGTGGATCTGGCGTCGTGGACTCATGTGGCTGTGGTGGCCCCCCCCTTCCCTTCCCTCTGAGGTGCCTGTAGTTTTGACATCGGATGCCCCTGCAGTGTTCTCTCCAAAGGACTCAGGTCTCGTGTGTGGGTTTTGCCCTTGTTTCGCAGAACCTTGGCCCACGGACATGTTAGATTCGTAGGATGTGCAGGACTTGTTACTTCAGTGATACACTGATGTGTATATCTTTTTGGTTTTTGTAAATATTTTTCACGGTTGCTCAATTATTTCCAGGTGCTTTTTTTGAACATGAAAATTTATTCCAAATTTGGTTGTGTCATTGTATTTTTAAAGGGTCTTTGTGTGGTGTCACTGTGACTTCCTGCTCTGCATTGGTGTGTACATATTGGGGGGGTCGCATATGTGTATGCCCGTAACCTTTCTTCCTCCCCCCTCCCGTGTGTCGTAGGTGCAGTACTCACCGTTGACGTCTGCGCCGGAGTTCGTACTCGTGGTAGATGAGCAGGTAGACGAGAGCAGGTATGATGTTCAATTCGGGTTCCATGCTGTCCGGATTCCGCGTGGAGTGTCTCGAGGTGAGCGTTTTCCATTGGAAATGTCTGTTTCCGCCGTGTTTTTATCGGCGGTGCTCCCGCCCCGGAAAAGGTGGCGGATTGGTGGGTCGTGATAGGGTGGGCGGTACATTGTCTGCCGCCTGGCTGTTGGCGGTGACCGCCGCGCTGTTTGTTTGTTCCGCCGTGGCGGTCGGAGTGTTAATGCGGCGGGCTGTGTTGGCGGTTCCCGCCAGGGTCAGAATTGCATTTTTTTGACCGCCGGCCTGTTGGCGGGTTGGCCACGCTTTATCACCGACCGCCAGGGTCAGAATGACCCCCTTAGCTTCCTTTGGTGTTATTTACAGTGCAGATGTCTCGATTAGGCAGACAGATTAGTGGCTGCAGGGGGCTCAGGGGAGACGTTTTACAAGACAAAGGAGACTTGATGAGCTGTAAGCAGCCTTTAGAGCACAGGTCAGAGCAGCGGCATACGCGTGATGGTGCTTGACATCCTGGCTCAGCTGAGGTCATGGAGGCTGATGGTGGACTGAAGCCCCCTCAGCCCAATGGGTGATGCGCACCTGGTTGCCGAGGTGATGAAGCTTGAAGCAGGAGTTCATTACCTACAATGACAGCCAGTGAGTTGCCTGCAAGGCCGGACTGGCCGAACTGGCATCAGACGTTTCCCCAGAAGGCTGGAAGGGTGGGGGGGCACTTTTATTACTGGGGAGAGGGGGAGTGTTAGAAATGGGGTTTTTGGTTGGCAGATAGGTTGCCCTCTGTCCAAGCAAGAACCCTCACTCTAGTCAGGGTAAGTCACACACAATCCAAAATCAGCCTGTGCTCACCCTCCGGTAGCTTGGCACGAGCAGTCAGGCTTAACTTAGAAGGCAATGTGTAAAGCATTTGTGCAATAAATCATACAACACCATAGCATAACACCACAAAAATACACCACACAGTGTTTAGAAAAATATAGAATATTTATCTGGATACTTGTAGGTCAAAACGATCAAAGTTGCAATACGAATTTGTAAAGATATCACTGAAAAGTGATATTAAGAGTCTTTAAGTCTTTAAGAAGCAATAAAGTGTCTTTCAAGCACAGAGTACCTGGTTTCTGGTGGGAAATCTCCTCAGAGGGCCACAGGAGAAGAGATGCGTGGAAAAAGGGGTGTGTGCGTAGTTTTCCGCTCAGCACACACAGACTTGCGTCGTTCTTTTCCACGCGGGGAAGTCGGGCGTCGTTTTCCGGCGCGCAGACAGTCTCTTTTTGTGGATCGCGAGGATTACCAGATGTCCCGGGTCTGTGCGTGGATTCTCCTGCTTATTTTCCGGCTGCGCGTCGTTCTGCGGGGCTGCGCGTCGAAGTTTCGATCTCACGGTAGGCGTCGCGTCGATTTCTCCTTGGAAGTCGGGCGGCGTTGTCCTTGCGAGGCCGTGCGTCGAAATTTTGGTCTCACGGCAGGCGTCGCGTCGATTTCTCCTTGGAAGTCGGGCGGCGTTGTCCTTGCGAGGCCGTGCGTCAAAGTTTCGCACTCACGGTAGGCGTCGCGTCGATTTCTCCTTGGAAGTCGGGCGGCTTTGTCCTTGCGAGGTTGTGCGTCGAAGTCTCGATCGTCCCGAGGGCGTCGCGTTGATCAGCGTCGGTGTGCGGCGTTTTTATCGCCGCGAAACAAGCTGTGCGTCGAAATTTTCGGCGCACGGAGCGTCCACGTGAAAGGAAGAAGTCTTTTTGGTCCTGAGACTTCAAGGAACAGGAGACAAGCTCTATCCAAGCCCTTGGAGAGCACTTTCACAGCCAGACAAGAGTTCAGCAAGGCAGCAGGGCAACAGCAAGACAGCAGTCCTTTGGAGAAAGCAGACAGGTGAGTCCTTTGAGCAGCCAGGCAGTTCTTCTTGGCAGGATGTAGTTTCTGGTTCAGGTTTCTTCTCCAGCAAGTGTCTGATGAGGTAGGGCAGAGGCCCTGTTTTATACTAAGTTGTGCCTTTGAAGTGGGGGTGACTTCAAAGAGTCTCTAAGAAATGCACCAAGTTCCCTTTCAGCTCAATCCTGTCTGCCAGAGTCCCAGTAGGGGGTGTGGCAGTCCTTTGTGTGAGGGCAGGCCCTCCACCCTCCCAGCCCAGGAAGACCCATTCAAAATGCAGATGTATGCAAGTGAGGCTGAGTACCCTGTGTTTGGGGTGTGTCTGAGTGAATGCACAAGGAGCTGTCAACTAAACCTAGCCAGACGTGGATTGAAGGGCACAACAAGATTTTAGTGCAAAGAAATGCTCACTTTCTAAAAGTGGCATTTCTAGAATAGTAATATTAAATCCGACTTCACCAGTCAGCAGGATTTTGTATTACCATTCTGGCCATACTAAATATGACCTTCCTGCTTCTTTCAGATCAGCAGCTGCCACTTCAACAGTGTATGAGGGCAGCCCCAATGTTAGCCTATGAAGGGAGCAGGCCTCACAGTAGTGTAAAAACGAATTGAGGAGTTTTACACTACCAGGACACATAACTACACAGGTACATGTCCTGCCTTTTACCTACACAGCACCCTGCTCTAGGGGGTACCTAGGGCACACATTAGGGATGACTTATATGTAGAAAAAGGGGAGTTCTAGGCTTGGCAAGTACTTTTAAATGCCAAGTCGAAGTGGCAGTGAAACTGCACACACAGGCCTTGCAATGGCAGGCCTGAGACAAGGTTAAGGGGCTACTGAGGTGGGTGGCACAACCAGTGCTGCAGGCCCACTAGTAGCATTTAATCTACAGGCCCTAGGCACATGTAGTGCACTCTAATAGGGACTTACAGGTAGATTAAATAGTCAATCATGGATAAACCAATCAATAGTACAATTTACACAGAGAGCATATGCACTTTAGCACTGGTTAGCAGTGGTAAAGTGCTCAGAGGTCAAAAACCAACAACAGCAGGTCAGAAAAAATAGGAGGAAGGAGGCAAAAAGTTTGGGGATGTCCCTGTCAAAAAGCCAGGTCCAACATGACCCCCCACCAGCCTAAAGCCAGGGGAGAACAATCACTATCCTGATGTACTTCCCTGTTTGAGGCGACAGAACCAGGACCCAGGCCCACAACAGCAGGGGCATGCTCCAGTTCTTCGCCTTCCTGACTCCCATTGGATCCCTCTGTCCATACTCTCAGGGCCCACTAAGCCCATCCATGGGGAACCTTTCTCCTTTCCTGCGGATCCCATCTGTGCAGCACCTAACCTTACTTTGCTCACAGATGTATCCCAGGAGCAGGATAGTACCATCATGACCAACATAGTGGGGTTGCCCACTCTACCCCTGGGGTGTGACACTTGTCCCCTCCCCAGGGATAACTCTGTCCACCCGGACAGCAAGCCACAGTGATTACTGACAGCTGCCAGGGATGAGAGCCAGGCCCCAGGCCTCTCAAAGCTCTCCAACCACTGTGGCTGTGGAGAGTGGGGGGCGGTAGCCCCAGGTGCTGGGCACCCTTTAACCACTCTCCCTTCCACCAGGTCAGGGATGACAGCCTGAACCTGGTCCTCCCCTCTGGGGCTTTGTACCCTCCCTCCTGGAGCGGTACCCCCAGAGTCCAACATGGCCAGGGGGCTTACAGAAGTCGCCCTGTACCATTCCTCCACCAGTGCAGGGCTGTTAACCTGCCACTGGCCCTCCAACCTGGGGTCTGTACCTTCAGGTTGGACTAGGGCCCGGGGTGAGGCTTCCCTCCCCCTGCCCTCCCTTCTGGGGTCCAGCACCCTCCAACTGGGAGTGGCCTCCTCAGAAGACAACATGGTAGGGGCACTGTTATCAGTAGCCCCTCCCTCCAGGTCCAGGGGGACACCCTGAACCTGGTCTTCCAGCCCAGGGTCTGTACCCTCAGACTGGATCACCGCCTGGCAAACCAGTACTTCCTGGGAGGCACACCTACCCCCCACCAGGTCAGAGTTTAACCTCTGCACCTGCCCATTCAACTCAGAGTCACCACCCTGAAGTTGAACAATTGCCTGGCACGCCAGGACTTCCTGGAGGGCACACTGACCCTCCACCAGGTCAGAGTTTAACCTCTGCACCTGACCATTCAACTCAGAGTCACCACCCTGAAGTTGAACAATTGCCTGGCACACCAGGACTTCCTGGAGGGCACACTTACCCCCCACCAGGTCAGAGTTTAACCTCTGAACCTGGTCATCCAACCCAGAGTCAACACCCTGAGGTTGGACAATTGCCTGGCACAGCAGGGCTTCTTGGGAGGCACACCTACCTCCCACCAGGTCAGAGTTTAACCTCTGAACCTGGGTATCCAACCCAGAGTCAGCACTCTGAGGTTGAACAATTGCCTGGCACGCCAGGACTTTCTGGAGGGCACACTGACCCTCCACCAGGTCAGAGTTTAACCTCTGAACTGGGCCATTCAACTCAGAGTTACCACCCTGAGGTAGAACAATCGCCTGGCACGCCAGGACTTCCTGGAGGGCACACTGACCCTCCACCAGGTCAGAGTTTAACCTCTGAACCTGGTTCTCTAACCTAGGGTCACCATCCTGAGGTTGGACAACTGCCTGGTACACCAGGGCTTTCTGGGGGGCACACCTACCCCCCACCAGGTCAGAGGTTAACCTCTGAACCTGGATATCCAACCCAGAGTCACCACCCTGAGGTTGAACCATTGCCTGGCAGGCCAGGACTTTCAGGGAGGCACACCTACCTCCCACCAGGTCAGAGTTTAACCTCTGAGCCTGGTTCTCCAACCCAGGGTCACCACCCTGAGGTTGGGCAATTGCCTGGCACCCCAGGACTTTCTGGGAGGCACACCTACCTCCCACCAGGTCAGAGTTTAACCTCTGAACCTGGCCATCCAACCCAGAGTCGACACCCTGAGGTTGGACAACTGCCTGGCACGCCAGGACTTTCTGGGGGGCACACCTACCCCCCACCAGGTCAGAGTTTGACCTCTTCACCTGGTAAGCCAACCCAGAGTCACCACCCTGAGGTTGAGCCATTGCCTGGCATTCCAGGACTTT
Source organism: Pleurodeles waltl (assembly GCF_031143425.1). Lineage (NCBI taxonomy): Eukaryota > Metazoa > Chordata > Amphibia > Caudata > Salamandridae > Pleurodeles > Pleurodeles waltl. The sequence goes on from NC_090436.1 coordinate 803,594,025, forward strand.
CTGGGGGGCACATCTACCCCCCACCAGGTCAAGGTTTAACCTCTGAACCCGGTTATCCAACCCAGAGTCACCACCCTGAGGTTGAATCTTTGCCTGGCATGCCAGGACTTCCTGGGGGGCACTCTCACCCCCCACAAGGGACACGCCGTCCCCAAGGGCCACACAAGAGTCTGGTTGGCGCAGGTCTCCCGACCTCTGCCCATCCGGCAGAGTCTGGGTTTCCCCCAAACCAGAAACGGTCTCACCTGGGTCATTCCTGGGGGGCTCTGCTCTCAGAGCTGACCCCTGACTTTCAAGATCCTCCACTGGGGTCTGCCACCCCCTCTCAACCCTATGTCTGGACTTCTGCACCCCCTCACTAGGAGTGGTACTGCCAGACACCAGAACTGTTGGGATGCTGTCTACAGTCATCCCACCAAGTTCTTCTGACACTGCGGGGCTTCCCTCAACAGGTGGCCCTACGGTACAGGTTAGGCTCTGAGACCTACCTGGGACACTACAATCCTCTCCCACCTCACTTGGTCGGGAACCACCTAGACCACTCCCTTCAGGAGCACCCCCAAATGCCTCTTCAGACTCTCTGGTACTCACCCAAAAGTCTGCCTCCACTGTAAGTTCCCTGGGGTCAGAGAACTCACACTCCACCTGGTGTTGGCGTAGCTCTGGAAAATAAGGACCAGACATATGCTCTCCAGCAATTACATCACTCTGCCCTTCACATGTATTAACCACAGTACCCTTCACCCAACCACCTAGTAACTCAGCCTTGGAAAAGCACTCTACATCACCCTCTTGAGACTGGTGAGACAGTTTCTGTCTGTCCCTGACACTCAACCCAAACTCTTCTGGGATGTCTCTACACTCTATATCCAGGACGTCCACCAGGGGGGAACCCTTTTCTCTGTCACTCTCTGCTAGAGTCAGTAAAGTGTCCCTCCCCCCAGTAGGAATATGACTCCCTGTGCCAGTTCCCCAATCCTTCTCAGGGACCCTGTGCATAACGGGAACTACCTCATACCCTTGAACCGCCTGGGGTGTGTCAACTCTCTTCTTCAAGTTGGGTACCACATCTCTGGGCTTGTGCCCTTCTTCAGCAGTACTAGATGCAAGATTTTTGCTGCCACCATCTGAACTGGACTCAGCCCTTCCGGCTTCCAGTTTCAGCTCTTTACAGCTCAGCTCTTGAGCTGCAATCTTTTCTTCTTCCAGGGCTAAGAGACTTGCTGCCTCAGCCCTTTCAATAAACTCATCTAGCTCTTCCATCCACCGTGCTTGAGCCATGAGCCATTCTTTTTTCACTGGGTCTCTTTCCTCATCTGAGTCGTCCTCCTCCTCCTCTGAGGGGTACTTAGTCATTTGGTTTCTTGCTGCCTCTCTCTCTGCCCATCTGTCTTCCTCCCAGACTATGTAGGCATGTAGCATCTCTGCTTTAGTAGATCTCTTTGCTACAGGAAGGCCACATTCTCTGCAAAGCTTCCTTAGGTCAGCCTTAGTGAGGTGGTCAGTAGGCAAAAAGAATAAGTAGGTAAGCGATCCCATTCTGATAGGATCTTACCAGCAAAAACCAAAATCCAAAGTCCAAAATATCAATAGTATATCCAGGAGGACATCAGAGACCAAAAGTCAAAAAAAGATAAAAAATCAAGTTGACCTTCAACTGTGGGTAGGTAGTGAAATACTTAGCTACTGTATGTCACTGCACAAACACAAGTCCTATCCCACCGCTGCCACCAATGTTAGAAATGGGGTTTTTGGTTGGCAGATAGGTTGCCCTCTGTCCAAGCAAGAACCCTCACTCTAGTCAGGGTAAGTCACACACAATCCAAAATCAGCCTGTGCTCACCCTCCGGTAGCTTGGCACGAGCAGTCAGGCTTAACTTAGAAGGCAATGTGTAAAGCATTTGTGCAATAAATCATACAACACCATAGCATAACACCACAAAAATACACCACACAGTGTTTAGAAAAATATAGAATATTTATCTGGATACTTGTAGGTCAAAACGATCAAAGTTGCAATACGAATTTGTAAAGATATCACTGAAAAGTGATATTAAGAGTCTTTAAGTCTTTAAGAAGCAATAAAGTGTCTTTCAAGCACAGAGTACCTGGTTTCTGGTGGGAAATCTCCTCAGAGGGCCACAGGAGAAGAGATGCGTGGAAAAAGGGGTGTGTGCGTCGTTTTCCGCTCAGCACACACAGACTTGCGTCGTTCTTTTCCACGCGGGGAAGTCGGGCGTCGTTTTCCGGCGCGCAGACAGTCTCTTTTTGTGGATCGCGAGGATTACCAGATGTCCCGGGTCTGTGCGTGGATTCTCCTGCTTATTTTCCGGCTGCGCGTCGTTCTGCGGGGCTGCGCGTCGAAGTTTCGATCTCACGGTAGGCGTTGCGTCGATTTCTCCTTGGAAGTCGGGCGGCGTTGTCCTTGCGAGGCCGTGCGTCGAAATTTTGGTCTCACGGCAGGCGTCGCGTCGATTTCTCCTTGGAAGTCGGGCGGCGTTGTCCTTGCGAGGCCGTGCGTCAAAGTTTCGCACTCACGGTAGGCGTCGCGTCGATTTCTCCTTGGAAGTCGGGCGGCTTTGTCCTTGCGAGGTTGTGCGTCGAAGTCTCGATCGTCCCGAGGGCGTCGCGTTGATCAGCGTCGGTGTGCGGCGTTTTTCTCGCCGCGAAACAAGCTGTGCGTCGAAATTTTCGGCGCACGGAGCGTCCACGTGAAAGGAAGAAGTCTTTTTGGTCCTGAGACTTCAAGGAACAGGAGACAAGCTCTATCCAAGCCCTTGGAGAGCACTTTCACAGCCAGACAAGAGTTCAGCAAGGCAGCAGGGCAACAGCAAGACAGCAGTCCTTTGGAGAAAGCAGACAGGTGAGTCCTTTGAGCAGCCAGGCAGTTCTTCTTGGCAGGATGTAGTTTCTGGTTCAGGTTTCTTCTCCAGCAAGTGTCTGATGAGGTAGGGCAGAGGCCCTGTTTTATACTAAGTTGTGCCTTTGAAGTGGGGGTGACTTCAAAGAGTCTCTAAGAAATGCACCAAGTTCCCTTTCAGCTCAATCCTGTCTGCCAGAGTCCCAGTAGGGGGTGTGGCAGTCCTTTGTGTGAGGGCAGGCCCTCCACCCTCCCAGCCCAGGAAGACCCATTCAAAATGCAGATGTATGCAAGTGAGGCTGAGTACCCTGTGTTTGGGGTGTGTCTGAGTGAATGCACAAGGAGCTGTCAACTAAACCTAGCCAGACGTGGATTGAAGGGCACAACAAGATTTTAGTGCAAAGAAATGCTCACTTTCTAAAAGTGGCATTTCTAGAATAGTAATATTAAATCCGACTTCACCAGTCAGCAGGATTTTGTATTACCATTCTGGCCATACTAAATATGACCTTCCTGCTTCTTTCAGATCAGCAGCTGCCACTTCAACAGTGTATGAGGGCAGCCCCAATGTTAGCCTATGAAGGGAGCAGGCCTCACAGTAGTGTAAAAACGAATTGAGGAGTTTTACACTACCAGGACACATAACTACACAGGTACATGTCCTGCCTTTTACCTACACAGCACCCTGCTCTAGGGGGTACCTAGGGCACACATTAGGGATGACTTATATGTAGAAAAAGGGGAGTTCTAGGCTTGGCAAGTACTTTTAAATGCCAAGTCGAAGTGGCAGTGAAACTGCACACACAGGCCTTGCAATGGCAGGCCTGAGACAAGGTTAAGGGGCTACTGAGGTGGGTGGCACAACCAGTGCTGCAGGCCCACTAGTAGCATTTAATCTACAGGCCCTAGGCACATGTAGTGCACTCTAATAGGGACTTACAGGTAGATTAAATAGTCAATCATGGATAAACCAATCAATAGTACAATTTACACAGAGAGCATATGCACTTTAGCACTGGTTAGCAGTGGTAAAGTGCTCAGAGGTCAAAAGCCAACAACAGCAGGTCAGAAAAAATAGGAGGAAGGAGGCAAAAAGTTTGGGGATGTCCCTGTCAAAAAGCCAGGTCCAACAGGGAGTTTGTAGCAGTGCAGCAGTTTTAGAAGCACTGCATACTTCCTTGTATATCCAGCAGTTTTCAGGCAACAATGAAAGTTAAAAGTGCCAAGATAACTGTAGTGATTAATTTACCTGCTGCAGAGAGATCAGTTTTTTTTCTAGTGGCAGTTTTGACTCATGTGTAGCGCAGGGGGTTAATACGCCTGCTGCAAAGAATGTGCTCTATGCAGATCACAGAACAGTATTTTATGTGCATAGGTCAGTGGGATACTGCTTTTGGCACAGAGCTCCTTTTGTTATTGTGCAGTTTATATGTTACAATCATAATTTAGCACAATGAGCTATGACGTGGCACCAAAGAGCTGCATGTAAACTGCATGGTAGAAGATTATAAAATTTTGTTATTTCCCAGTCTTTGATTATCCTAATTCTTCTAAAATGGGTTTGAGTAGAAATAAATTATTAGTTAAGTGAACCATAACCACTATGTTACACTCTGAATCCTGAGTTTATGCTTCCTCAGACGAAGCACTTTAAAAAAATGCATACTAGTATGGTTGACATGAGAATCCTACACCTTGCAGTCCCCTTTGTCTGATGTAACATTTTCGATACACTGATTTACACTGTATGATTCATTGTCTCTGTATGTGTGTGTGATGTAAAATGCTCCAACATCCTACCCTGGTAAGAGAGGTGCTATAAAACACATGAAATACATGTGAGAGAGAGCCTATGGAGACATGAGAGGCACTGTTAGAGAATGACAGTGAGGGTATTATTGATGGACACCAATAAAGATTGCTGCATGGTGGTGCATTGTAATGTCATCATTTACTATGCTTTAAAAACTAATACATTTGAATATATAATGAAAAATGTGTTGTAGAATGCTCTGTTTTTACCATTGTTTTCCCAAATTCTTTTGGGAGAGGTGGAGGAACACGCAGCAAGCCCGAATGTTGTGGCTGTCTCGCTCGCTATGCACCCTCTATGGGGCCTGGTCTGCCAAATTTGACAGGGCTGCTTTGGGTTGCTTGTCTGGCCTTGGCTCTCTACTCATGTGTAGGGCTTGGGCGGGGAGCCTCTGGTGACTTGCAATATCCTTATAATTTATTCCCTATATTGCTAACACCATACATCAAGGTGATCCAAGAACCTGATTCACATATGACTGCCCACTGTAGCGTTAGATTACAGCTCATGTTATACGCACAACTAATAGGTGCATTTTGCTTTCAGTCCCAGATGTTATGAATAGATATTTACAACACTCACCTACATTTGTGCAGATGCATACATATTCTGAAGAGCAGTTGGCAAACTGAGAAGAAGAGGACTGCTTGGTAGATATAGTACTGTGCAGAAAGATTTTCTTCTAGAATGAGAAAAAGAGTACATTTTTTGCAATGATGTGGAGAGAAATTAGGTTTTATAGGCCTAGGCTGCAGTACCTTTTGCTTCACAACTGAAGTTGCTATATGCCAACACACTGAGGCCCAGATTTACCAATAGTTCATGCAACACAGGACAGCAAGCACAGTTGCTGCACTGCACAGAGTGAACCGGAGAGAGCGGAACTGCACCATATCTACAAAGAAGTGGTGCAGTTCTGCTCTCTCTCTGCCCATTGGTGAACATTGTGTAGCCTTATTCCATTGCAAACACCCTTTCACCATAGCCTGCGCTGTGCTCAATATATTTTTTTATGCAGGAAAGCTTAACTTGCTGCACAAACTATGCTCTGAGGCAATTACCTCTATATGTATGCACTACAGAATGCAGCACACATAGGAGGGGAATAAACAAAGCAAAATTAAAATATTCCTCCTCATTATGCCAGTGTCAAACATGTGCATGGTTTTGGCATAAATCCATGTCTACAAGTATAAATGTGGATAAAAACCCATGAGTGGATGCACGGGCACCACCCTTCAGATGCCTCTTTGATGCAAATTAACAGCAGGCAGCCCAAGATTCTGCATTGTGTAACTTTGGGTTACAAAACCAACGGCAATCATGACTTTGTAGGCTTCTAAATTCTAACAAGAAGACTTTGCACCAGGTCTGCATTAGAAAAGTAATACAAAGCCTCAGGTGTTTTTGGCCAGAAAAATAAAAACAGAAATGGGCCTTTAGGTGCACAAGATGGAGGGGCCCAAATAAGTGTTTTTAGAGAACGTTGGGCACCACTGCTTGTTTTAGGATTAATGGCACAATCACTTAATAGAAAGGGGCATTGAATATATGTTGGCCTTTAAGGTGTCATAGAATGTCCGGAAGTTCAATCAGTTTGACAAGATTAAAGGTCATGGCAGGAAGATGAGTATTCCACTTCAGATGCTATTGTGAGGATGTGTATAATGGAATTTAACTAAAATGGAAGAGTTTACTACTTACTGAGGAGGGGGTCATATACAGGAACTTCCAGAAGTTTGAGAGATGCAGAGGAGACTTATGCTAAGTAAGGACGTGCCTAACTGCAATTTTAGAAAAATTATATTTTTGTTAGTGAAGGAAACATTAGCAGCTTCGCTAAAATATTATGAGCCTTTGCTCATGAAAGGATCCCTGCTATTGCTGGTAGCTATTTTGTGATACTGTGCAAAGTACAGGAGTTTGCTTCCAAATTTCATCATCTAGAATCCTTGAAGGTGGATTTTATAGCACTTTTGTCACACCGAAAATACCACCTTTTCTTTTTGGACCTAGTTCACTCAGTGTGTCGTCAACTACAATTGACATTTCAGCCTTTCAAGATAGACTCCCGGTCAATTTCATACTTAGTACAATGGGTTTGTTTTGTTTAAGTTCTCTTTCCGTGTAAAATATTTTCTATGAGCTGATGGGTACTTAAGAAGGTACTATTACGATGATCTATCTAGAAGCAGATGAATCAGGAATATAATTCTATCCATATTGCAGTCCCTGACCTTCTAATATTTGAAGTCATGTGACAATGCCCGCTGAATCTGAAATATCAGAACAACCAGACGTACCTGGAGGAGAACTGAAAACTCGATACTGACTGTGGATATAATCTAAAGTCCCTTGGGGTGAAAGGACTGGTGCAGTGGGGAGGATATATCGGCAGTACATACCACCCACTCTCAACAGAGGGTGCAATCCAGGAAGGGATCCCTATGTTGAGTGCAGGTGAGATGTTCCTAAAGGACTCTGTCTGTGTATTTTTAACAAGAGCGACAATATGGCATAGAAGCTGAAGGACTCCTGCAGTATCTGCAGTAGGTAGGTTGCTCCTGAGGAATCAAGGAAGAATACACTAATGTGGTGGATGGAGTGCTTGAGTTAGCCTCAGGCTCTTCTAATTAATTGTGACCACATCCCAGTACATCCTTTCATTTTGCCAAACATGCCTTCTCAGATTAGAACAAACTATTTACAAATCATCCTTGTTCCTGATCCAGTAGGAACAGTCTACCCTGTAATGCTGAGCTAGGTCCTTAGTGCAACACAACACAAGCAACAGAAAAAAACACTGTTCAGCATATTTGGGCCTCTTATGATAGGTGCAGGATAGTCCCACTGGCAAAGTGAACATGGGGCACACATCTTGGCTCACCCCACACAATTAGGGCACCACAATGAAGAATACAAAAAAGCCATCGGTGGAATGCTTAAATTGATCTCAACCTTTGGTATTTTTTTAGGGACGCATCCCAATCCATCTTCTTTTCTCCACCATGCCAGCATAGACTAGGCCCAGTTGTCTCAAATCAGTCTTTGCCATGTTCCAGTAGGAACAGTTCAGCACCAAACTGCCAAGTTAGACCCTCATGGAGCTACTACACAAGCAAACCAAGACCAGATCCTGCCTCTTCAGTCAGTAACAGCTCGGTTCAAGTGACACAGGGAGCCTGGGTCCCATGTCTGGGCATACCCATCCGAATTATGGTGCCAGTCAAAATCATTAAAAAAAGTTATGGATGGGATTATTAATGAACCTCAGCCACTGGTAATTATTCATCCGCATCCCAGTCTACCAGTTTTTTGCCCACCTCACCACCTCACATTAGACCCAGTCATAAGCAAATCGGCTCTAATCCTGCTCCAAAAGGAATAGCCCATCCTGGACTGCCAAGTCACATCCTCAAGGAAATCTAAGGGCAATAGATATGTCCAGATGTGGTTCCCATGCCCACTGTTCCACTGGAACCTAGCTACAACCTCCTGACAAATTCCAAATATAGCAAATCTGGTCTAGAGTTGCTTGTGTCCCCATTTGAAATGGACCTGCCTAGCAGTTTGGGTTGGACTGTTCCAGTTGGAACATCATCAAGAATGAATGCACGAAGATGGTTCTTTTCTGAGTTACCTTAGTGGGCAAAAGAGCAGTGGACTGGATGTAGTTCAGAGTTACTACCAGCAGGTGAGATTCATTCCAGCATTCTACCCACCATTATTTTGGGTACTCTTAACGAAGCGGGAGTACTGTAAGCTGGACTGTAGTCTGAGACCACACATTGGCTAGGCACAATCCTTCATAGAATGTTTTCCCCTTCCCACAGTGAGTGTTCATGCCTTCTCTGGAATGCAAAACTGCCTTTGTGGGCCACCTGTCCACTTTGCATGTAGTGTTGCAGACATTTTCCAAGTGTAAGTCTGTTGTATGCTTTGAAGCTGTTATATCTATCACACCCCAATGTGGTTGACAAGTAAATGCATGCATATAATTTGGAGAGGTACAACTTTTTTATGACTCGAGCCCTGTGGCTCGTGGTCTCCTACAGGCTGCCGCGAGACAATATAGTTTTCTGAGCAAAACCGAGCGTGCTCCCCTCTGGAATTAGCCTAACCGTTAGGTTGTGATCATTCTCCAAGAGTCCTATGGTGTTTGGTCATATATTCAAGAGTTATCACTTTACAATAGTCCAATCTCGATCCTGCTACTGCAAGGACAAGAGTCGTTTTATGAGATACTGTTATGTCTGCTAGAACTCTTTGGTCAGCCGCAGGTGTTATTGGAAGCTTTCAGCTCTAATATTCATATGTGGAGTGAAAAATTCTGTGTGTAAAACTATCACGCTTTTGTATGCCTGCTTTGTGGCCAAACCTAATTACACCATCTAGGAGATCAATGTTTTTCTGCTGTGTTCTTGGCAAATAGCAGGATTTCAGTCTTGGTTAGTTTCAGGTATAAATAATTCTCCATCAGTCTATCACGTGCTTTACATAAACATTCCAATGACATGCCTTGTCAGGAAGTTCATTTGGCTGTCATCTGAATATGGGGTAAAGCTAGGGCCACTGAAATTATGTGGGAGAAGAGGCCCAAATTATGAACCAGGTTTGAGTAAATTATGCAGCAAGAAAAGGCAAATTATGTGGCATAGTGCGCAAATATTGTAATAGTGTTACTTCCTGAATTTGTCATTTTTAAATTTGGTAACACTGTCAAGGTATTGGTTGCACCTTATTAGTACCAACTCAACACCCAAATATAACAATACGTCTAAGAAAAGTGAACAGTCCAGCTTTGCCAAGTGCCTTCCACCACCCGACAACACGTGTTGCTGTATTTTTAGTAACTTTTGAACGGTTTGAGCTAGGAACACATTTTTTTTGTTAAAATCTGCAGATTATGCTGTAGATGATTAATTATTCAGAAACTGCAGCAAATCCCTAATTATGTGAATATCGCAGTAATAATTCTAGTGGCCCTGGGTAAAGCGTAGTCTAAGTCATCAGTGTTACTGGTGTGTGCTGCCAACATCCTTACAGAGATGTTAAGTGACACTGGGGGCACAATGAGAAGCCATGTTAAGTGGCAATTAATGGTGAACCTGGAAATATCATTAAAACACATGTGCTGGTTAGGATAAACATGAATATTTAAATGTGTTTTAATATGGAAGTGAGGGGAATATCATGTGTGTGTGATCTATATTTTACTAATAACTTGCAACAGGCATGTTTGAAAACAACAAGCTTATCTAAACCGCTCTACGCTAGTTTAAAAATTCACAACAACTTGATATCCTGAGCTAATGTATTGATTTCAATGGTTTGTTTCGCTGCTGAAGTTCTAAGGCTCATCTTTAACACCAGTGGGAAATTTGACATATCTGGGAGAGACGGTGCAGACAAAACCCTGACCCTCTTTTGTGGAAAGTGTGGAAAAGGCCGCTATATTGAAACAGGTGCACATTAACATCTTATTTCTGGGCAAACTACCACCTGGCTAACAACCAATTTACTAACCAAAGTCCTACCGTCACCCCTATTGCCCCACCCACAATATTCCACCCTCCAAATTATCTCCTTGCTATTGAAGCACATTTCAACATTTCCAACTTTAACTTACTACTCCAGCCTAAAACTGCAAGTCTAAGCAACTGAACTCTAAGCAACTAAACTTCTTAACCTTGAACTTCCTGCCTACCCTCCCTTTCCTTTCCCCGTGTTTCACCAAAGGCAACACCACTCCAACTTCTGTAACCTCCTGGAAACACTTTCCAGGCCACCACCACCCAAAAAAGGCTGTTGTCTCCTCCCTCTGCTTTCCTCCATTTCTGTTGCTAGCTTCCCCAGGGCTCCCAGCTCATCTACGGATATTCAGCGCCCGCACCACTACTATTTTTAAGCTCCAATAGTTACAACTTCATTCATACTTGGGAAAGATGCACACCATCACTCCGAAAACCCAGTTTCTTGCAAAAATAGCTCATCTCCCTGTTAATCTTCCAGTACACCATGCCAACTGCTGCTGGCTTCCCTGAACCACTCCTCTGCCTACGTGGCATGAACTCTGTCCTGATTACAACGCAACCAGACCACTGAGTCTTCAACTGCCTTAAATACTGCTTCTTGGACCTCATAAACACCACTCCCATCTCCAAAACAAGATCATTTTCTCCTAAATGGAGACTCAACACACCCAGGCAACTTCCTTCCACCAGCATACTGTTCAAACAACTGATAAGCTCATGCCATATCATGCCACCTCTACCCTGCCAGGTCAGAGGAAAAAAATTTCATTGGAATCCCAAGTTGGTCCATATCCCCTCTGAGCCACCTGATGCTTTGCCCATTTGACGAAGAAATGTCCTACAACCCAGATGGATACCTCATCCACTGCCAGTCCCACAACTGAATCTGGAACAAAAACAGCAGTAAATATTCACACAGAAAGCCCTGGCACGCTGTCTCTCCCCCCTTGAGGCTTGCACATATATCCAAAAGTAATCTGAAGACCAGCGCCCCAGCCTCATTATATCCTCCTGTGCCCAATCACATTTTCCCACCTCAGTCGCAACGACAATCCGGAATCAATATGTCCCATACTTGCCAGGGGGAACTCCGCAAGTGCCTTTTGCAAAACAGAGAGGAGCTGGAACACAGAAACCGTACCCACAGACTGACTCTGGACCCTCCCCCCCCCCCAGACACCCCACGCTGTGCAGCCCACCTTTTACCCTAAGCCACCTGGGTGCACCTGTAACACCACATTCTTCCTTTGTGCCCTCTGATCTGTTTCAGAACTTTGCAGCCGCTCAACCAACCTACCCTCGCTCTTTGGGACATCCACATCACTCCTCCCCTGCCCCTACATCCCAGGAACTCTGAGACTTGAAAGGCTTCTGTTAGACCTAGCATCCTTAGGATGGTCTTACCCCAGACCGTTTGCCTTTGACCTCCTGTTTCTAGCTGTATCTTTTTGTTGGCCTTAGGACTCTGAGCACTTTACCATTGCTAACCAGTGCTAAAATACACGTGCTTCTCCCCTAAAACATGGTAAAACTGGTGTATAATTAATTTACTTGCAAGCCTCTTTTAAAGTGGCTACCATTATACCCAGAGCCTGTAAACTAAATGCTACTAGTGGACCTGCAGCACTGATTGTGCCATATACTTAAGTAGCCCTTTCGACATGTCTCAGGCCTGCTACTGCAGAGTGTGTGTATGCAGTTTCACTGCCTCTTAGACTTGGCATGTAGAACCTCTTGCCAAGCCTTAAACTCCCCTTGTGTTATAAGTTAATCAATCAATCAGTCTTTGTAAAGCACGGCTACTCACCCGTGAGGGTCTCCAGGTGCTGGGGGGGAGGGAAGGGGCCTCATCTGAAGAGCCACGTCTTGAGTGATGGGCTTTGTCTGAGGAGCAGGGGAGGTTGTTCCAGCTCTTTGCTGCAGTGTAGGTGAAAGATCATCCTCCAGTGGTGGTTTTGCAGGTGCGAGGGATGGTGGCCATGGCCATCTGGGCAGAGAGGAGAGATCTGGCGGGGGGCGTGGAAGGAGGCGCAGTGGTTCAGGTAGGCTGGTCCTTCTTTGTGAATGGCCTTGTATGTGTATGTTATAAGTTACCCCTAAGGTGGGCCGTAGGTAGCATGTAAGGCAGAGTGACCTTTAAGTTTTCCATGTCCTAGTAATGAAAAACTCCCAAAGTAGTTTTGATTACTGTGAGGCCTGCTCCTTTCATAGGCCAGCATTGAGAATTCCTTAATATACTTTTAAGCTGTAATTCCTGATAAGAAAGGAGTAGCTGCTTCATGTTTCCTATCATTGGAATGGTAGTGATAAATCCTCTTTACTGTTACTGTTAAGGTCAGATTTATTATTACCATTTTAGAAATGCCACTTTTAGAAAGTCTTCATTTCTCTGCTTTCACTGTTCTGTGTGCCTGACAACCTGTCTCCAATACACATCTGGTCTAGGCTAGGTGACAGCGACTGAGGTGGGAAAATGTGATTAGGTGACAGCTACATTTGTGCATTCCCTTCAGACAAACACAGCACAGGACACTCAACAGCATCAGCATACTGATGGGTCTTCCTGGACTGGGACCTCCCACTTACACGTCAAAAAAGAAGTTCCTGTTCTCATACAAAGGGCTGATTACCCCATACCGACAGTTTGGAGCCAGGGCTGGGTTGAAAGGGAGACCTGTGCACTTCAGGAAGATACTTTGAAGTCATCTCTCACATCAAAGGCACTTTTTAGTATAAGAACTGGGGCTCTGACCCCCTGAAATCAGTAAACTTCTGGACATGAAGAAAACTCTGCTAGAGTAACGTCTGCTGTGCTGAAAGGATTGCCACCTTGCTGTGCCTGACTGTTCCCAGGAACGGCTGCCCTGCTTTTGCTGAGCTGCCCTGAGGCCTGCTGACCTCGACCCTGCAAATAGAAGGAACCAGGGACTACCCTAGAGTGACCACAAGGGCTTTCTGGCTTGCCTCCGTTCTCCCCTGAGGTCTCAGAGACATCAAAGACTCGTAAGCGGCTTAAAATCAATTTGCCACAATGTTCAAGTACACACTCTCTGCTTCGGGACAGCATTGCTGACGGATTGGACAGATCTGGAGTATGGCGCATAACTGCCCATTCTGTCTGCCTTTGGGAGAAGCAGACCATTTTTGGGGGGGATTCTACTACTGAGTGTAGGGCCTCACTGCAACCTGAACCCAATGAGACTGTACGGTCTCTACTTACTACTCTGACGCACTAGGATCCTGTTACTGATCTCCACAGGTGCTGCGGCCAGAGGTGCTCTGCTCGGTTTCCTAGGCAACTGCGATGTGCTGTATGTGCCTGCAACTCACCTGCTGCACCTCAGCCTGACTTGGCTCTCAGCGGTGACACTGAACTAACCAGGAACTTTATTTGGGTCAGCCTGCGGTAGTGAAATTCCTTGTTTTAACTTGGACCCAAGTGGTCTCGACATTGTGACGCAGTGCTCCTCGCCACAGGGGATACCTACAAGTTACCCATACCTGCGATACTGCCCCAGTGGGACTATGATTGACTTCTGTGTATCAATCTCCAAAATAGCAATACTTAAAGCTTTACTGAAATTACTGTAAAAACTAAGACAAGTCCCAGCAAAAGCACTGCATTTGATATCTTGAAAAGTGAATAACTCTTATTTAACGATTGGATTTTTGTCGTTTTGGTCTTATTCAACTCAGATAAATATTGTCTATTGTTCCTAACTTGTATGGAGTCCTTTCTGTGGTGTTCTCATTGGGTTACTGTGTGTGTGCACAAATACTTTACACATTGCCTCTTAAGTTAAACCTGGCTGCTCTGCTCCAAGCAACCAGAGGGTGAGCACAGGTTAATTTAAAGTGTGTATCTGACTTACCCTGACTAGGATTGTGGTCCCTACTTAGACAGGGTGTATACCTCTGCCAACTAGAGATCCAATTTCTAACAGCTCCAACATCCAAGCCATTAAAGTTGATAATAGGCATACCTCTTCATCCCCCTGCATATCAGTGGCTGGATACAAAAGCTGGGCCTGTGCCCACCTCAAGGCCCTTACTGGCTCCAAGGTCGGTGCCCATGGAGATGCTTGTCGCCTCACCAGTTGCCTCCTTGTTTTCAGGGGCACCCTGTGCCATGTCTGTACAAACTAGACAACAATGCATTAGCTGTACCCTCCACCCATGCCTCCACCTAATCCTCCCCATCTTGCACATTGCCTTCTTCGAGGCTATCCTCTTCATAGTCCAACATCCCACCCCATGGTGTCCTCTGGCCTGGCCCACGTTGGGCCACCCCTTCGAATGTTGGTCGCTCCTAAGCCATGAGCCATCACCTGGCAGCCAGAAGGGCTGAATTAGCCCCACCATACCGGTCTGTCGATGCCACCCATCCTTCTTCTACACCAAATATGCCAGGGGTCCCTTAAGACCTACCCGCTGTTGAAGCCAATTAGGTTGTTCTGGACCTACTTCCGTTAGCTGTGACAGGATCTCCCTCAGACGTCCAGCAAACTGCTCTAGGCCTAGCCATCTCTTAACCTTGGTGCCTCCAAGCCACACCAAGCTCTCCCAAGTCTGGAAAAACATGATGCTACTCAACCTGTAAAAAAGAGGACAGGACTGGTGTGCTGGAACCCCTTGCCCCCTTACCCCTTGTCGGCTGCCTCAGGGACCCAAGACTACTTGCCCCACCAGTTTCTTCCCTCTGCCCTGAGCAGGGGTACTCTCCCTGGGGACCACCTTCAAGCCTTGAACCTCGTTTGTAAGTCTATTTACCCCTGCCCTCTGGTCATATGATTCTGTGGCTTCCTCCTCCCCACTCCATTTCAGCTTGGTCTCCACTGACCATTGCCACGCTGTGTGGCCTTTCATGGTTCCCTGGCCTAGCCTGCTACCCCCCACCCTGGGCTCACCTTTCAATAGGCCCTTGTCCCACTCTGAGTGCCGCAGGGGCAACCATCCACCCAAGGTTCCTGTAGGCCCTGAGGGGCCCTCCTGAACCAGTCCCAGTGCCCCAACCAGAGGTCTTCGTCTAATCCTGTTGAACCCCCCTCACAAAACCGGTCTGTATCAGCCTGATGGGCCCCTTGTTTAGCAGAGCCCCTAGAAAATTGCCCATGGGTTCCTGACCAACCCTCCCTACTACTTTACTTGGCAATCTTTGGCGGGCCAGCGGGAAGTGCGGCAACGACCTCCCGCTCACTATGTAACTGTGCTCCATTTGAACTCTCTTCCACCGCCTCCTGTTCTCATAATGCCCCTGGCACTGCAGCGGCCTTTCACCCATCAGTTGCTGTCTCCCGATGGTCCCTTATATGCGTCCGGGGCGTTCACAGGCTGCCTTGCTTCCTTTAAAGGGAGGTGCTGCTACACTGAGTGGGTACGCTTTCCTTAAAGCTGTGCTTTGACTTTGCTGCTCTGCCCACTTTGTGGAACTGATACAGGCCACTGGGGCGCCCTGGAGCATACATATGTTTCTCCTGGCTGCTTCTCTTTTGCTGAATTCCTACCCTCGTGCACACCTTGCAAGGCTGCCCACTGGGTCACGGCGCAACCTCATAGCCTTACCTGCGATGACACTGCCTACATTTTGCGGGGGAGCTGAATACACAATCGCAGCTGTTGCAACACAGTCAGAGGCCTGCTGCATTGGCCTCGCTGATCAGGTTGTTTCACCTCCTTCCACTACTCGCTCCACTCATTCTGCCTCTCACAGTCACTTATTCAGAGGTATGCACCGTCTTCCTCCTGCCAGAAATATTTCTAGGCCCACACTAGAAAAAGCTTCCAGTGCTCCCTATCGCCAGCCACCAGGCCACCAAAAACCTACAGTGGTGGCAGGGAGCCCCATTTATACACATGTTGAGCTACTTTGGGCTCCAATTGAGCCCAAGTCCAAAACGAAAGGGAAGGACAGTCAAATCTGACTGCACCCATTAACAAATAACACCAGGGGGGGGCAGACCTCTCTGTGGTCGGCTGCCCAACAAGTTCCCATTCTCCTTGTGCTGCTTTGCTTGTTCTGGCATGATTTTCTGCGTGATTAAAATAACATTGTACAGTATTCACTCGATCAGGACTCGAGGCGTAATTTCAAGTTTTTGCCCCACCTTCTCCAGAAGGTAATGAGGGGCCACTGAGTCTCCCATATGTCACAAATATTCATTTGCCTTTGACTGAATGGTGCCCTCTGAAGATTTGGGGCCCGCTAAAGATTTGTGCCTGCATTGCCCACCTGGACTTTCAGTTGGTGGCTGCCAGAGGTTGCAAGTTCAACCCCTGCCTTGACTCTTTCGAGTTCTAACATTGGTTTTGTGTCCACTGGCCAGAGGTGTGATGAAAGCAGTTTCAAGGACAGTAGGTAAACAGTGTCATGGTGAGCACTGTTTACTTTCTACAGGACCCACTGGGACATGAAACTTTGTGTTTCTCAAAATAAATGCATTTATCAGTGCAGCATTCCTTAAAATATATTCCAAAATGAGATAACGGAAAAAAAGTACAATTTTAATTAAACTTGTTGCTTTGCTTCATTATTATGACTTCATCACAAACAAGCACTGGCAAAGTCAATAGGCCTGGCTTTTGTGATACACTTATATATTTTTTAATTTTGAAACAATATGGCATGAAAATAAATAGAAAAAAATGCCATCTCAATGTGACATCATGTGCTTGTTTTGATAATTTCCACTTTAAAAAAAAAAACATCAATTGTATACAATTGCAAGAGAGCAGCATGTGGGCTTCGTAGCAAAGCAGAGACTGCAGATGTGACCAAGGCGCCTTCACACCACTATCAAATTGAGTGAGGCATGCTATCCATTTAGGAGGCAGGTGAAAAGTCCTCATTCAGTGCCATCAAAGATCGGAATATGAATGGAATTCCGACGAAGCCCTCAACCCCTCCCCCACTACACAAACCCCCCCTAAAGGTAGGAGTGCCCGGCCCGCTGGTGTCAGTGTTACTGGAAAAATATAACATCCCCCTAAACAATTCAGTATCCTTAGGCAGTATAAACCAACAATATTCACATTTTTAGCACTAGAAAGGCTATAATTGTTGAAGCCAATGTGGTGTATATGTACATGAGGGTTGCTCATACATTGAGTCAGTCACCTGCACAATGGAGATGTATAGAATGTATCGGTGCCATGCCTAGTTCAAGGGTAGGGTTTGAGCCTGCGTCTTTGTCAGTTTTTGGTAAATTGACTTTTGATTGAGATTCTTGGGCATCAGGGTGCTTTTGTTGGTGCCTGTGTGTTGATTGGTAATGTTGGGTGTGATTCACACAGGTAAACTTACACAAATGTGTACTTATGTTTGTTTAGGAATTGACAAACTCCGATTTAATAGCAAGTTTACAACTGGGGAGAGTTCACAGTCAGGGCAGAGAACTCCACATGTAAAAAGAAAGGCATGCTGCATCTTTCAATGTGTGGTGTTCTCCACCCCAACTGCTGAATCTCCATAGTCGTAAACCTGCTATTAAATTGGAGTATATGAATTCCAAAACAATTTAAGTTTACACAAATGTGTGAGTTTACCTTCTTCATTTAGGCCCCATATGTCTTGGCGTGTGAGGCGTACATAAACTATCATGGGTGCCACAGTGTGAAGGGTTCCTCTGAGAAACACAGGTGCCTGGGGGTCGCTTTGTGGGTATACTTGGCTCTTGTCTGAGCTGGGTTCCCCCTACAGGAACCAAAGCCTCTTCAGTTGGTGAGTCTCTGGGGATCTATGTTTGTGGGGTTACACTGGGAGTTTTGTTGAAGAAGGTTCTGCTTCTTCACTGTAATGAAGTTGTTCTCGTCCAAGTGAGGACATGGAGCCAGAATAATTATATTCTTCTTGAGAAAACATCAATGTTTCATGTTAATTAACATTCAATAAAAACACTGTTTACTTGGGTTACCTTAATTGATAGCAAATAGCACTGCAAAGCCAATATATTTTTCATTGGATGCTACCCTTTGTCTTGGTCAATGCTTGTTTTTCCACAGGTTTTTGTAAAACATTATGCTGAAGGACAAACTGAGCTCTTACTACTATAAAAATGGCAAAGAGCAAAACATCTTTTAGGTATCAAAAGCACACATTGTCATAGTGGTGCCTGGCACCGAAGGCTACTACTTTTTGTACAGATATGCACCTTGTGAAAGAGCAGAATGCTGTCACTCACAGTGAAATAAGCCAATGGCTGAATTTGGCTGCCCCAGTACTGCATGCTGTATGCTGCACTGGATGGAAGCAAAATGTGAATGACTGTTGAATAGACAAATCGCTGAAGAAAAGGTGACCTTTCTTCACTACATGAGAGTGGCGAAACTGTTAAAGATGTCTCTAGAGCAGGGGACTTCAAACTGGCAGACGGAGCCCCTTAGGGGACCTCAAGTGATCCCAAGGGGGCGCCAGGCGCTTAAAGCTTTGTTTTAAGCAGTGAAATAATGAGCGGCAGTAAACCGCTCTGTAATGGGCCATCACCAATGTGTTTTGTCATTTAAATCCTAGCTGGGTGTATGCGTCAAAAGAAAAAGGCCTCCAATATTCTACAAACCCCCACCCTCATTTCTAATAATCTTTTACATGTTAGTAAGGCCTGTATTTAATTGCATTTTTAAAAACGGTAATAGAACTTATCTGCAATGTTTAAATAAGCTTAGATATATTTAAACATTGCCTAAGTAATAGAATAATTGTGAAAATGTTCTGAAGGGGGACAATGATATTTTTCCCACAGGGGGGTGCAGCATAAAAAAGTTTGAAGACCACTGCTCTAGAGATTACCTAATGGAGTGTTTGAATAAAACAGTCACCTCTATGCTTCCTAAGTGTGATAGTTCCCTACAAGTGTCCTAAGTCAAAACGTTTCAACAATGATAAGTTGTAAATCAAGTCAATAACATAGTTGATATTTAATATAAGGGCCATATGGATCACTAACAATGGGCATGACCACTATTCCATTTTTAAATCTCTTTTTTGTGACTATTCTCATGGTCCATCAATACGTTTTCTCTTTGGGTTATATACTAAGAATCAGTGGCATCAATTATTGTGAGGTCATCAGGATAAAAGTCAGGTGCCATCACTTCTTTGGGTTTTAGGGTCACATGTCATGATGTCACTTCCTGTGACCTAATTGAAGTTAAAAAGGCAGGA
Source organism: Pleurodeles waltl (assembly GCF_031143425.1). Taxonomy (NCBI): domain Eukaryota; kingdom Metazoa; phylum Chordata; class Amphibia; order Caudata; family Salamandridae; genus Pleurodeles; species Pleurodeles waltl. The sequence goes on from NC_090436.1 coordinate 803,613,389, forward strand.
CATCAGATCTTGGCTTCTCTACAATACTTTCTCACAGAGTGTGGCTTTGGGCACATCCCTTTCTCTGCTTATGCCCTATCTCCCCCAGCTGAATAATGCTGGCCTACAAAGTGATTAGGCGCTCAATTTATGAAATACGAAAATCTCACTCAGAGCGCCATCCTTAAAATCATGGTTCAAGTCTAAGAAATGTATGTTTTGGTTGCAAAGGCAGATGTCTTGCCTAGTGTCCACTACTTGTCTGTTACTACATTTTTGTAGCCAATACTTATTAGAGAATGCTGATAGCTTGCATCTCTGACGCTATGGTAGGCTTCCACTTACACTTCCATGCTGAGGGTCATTATTTTTTTTATTCTTCAAAAACATACTCCTACAGTGGAAGTTTGTTTATGAAAAAATAAAATGCTGTGCAAAAGTCTGACATTCGACTGTCATGTCAGTCTTTTCCTTCATTGACTGGGACAGCAATGTATAGAAATGTCGGCCGGGCTGGCAGACATCTCTAAATATGGGGGGGGGGGGCAGATATAAAGTCCTCCACCATACTGTTTGTCTTTTCTCCATCTGCCAGACCCTAAATCAGGCCCTAGTTAATGAATAATAATGTACTTTGGTTTTCAGAGGCTGTCAAGTATTCATTGCTTTGCCAGCGGTTGGCTCAATCATTCTGTTTTGCTGAATTTCTTTGTGACTACAGATCTGATAATCACTCCAAGGCTCCTTGAACTCACTCTCTTTAGTGGGGTTGTCATTCTCCAGATTAAAATCTATGATGATTTTCTGCACTGAAATGATTTATGTATTTATCGTTCTCCTTACTTTTCAGTTGCGATCCAGCACTGAGCTTGACCAAGATATCCTCAGTGACTGCCTGACGATCCAACCTCTACAGACGTCTGCTTCGCCACATGATGGTGCAGACACCACCATGGGACGATCACCAGGTCCTGTCCATGATGTATATCCAGGTAAAGAAATCAATGTTTTTGGGCAGCAATTATAAACTTTAAAATATGTTTTTCCGAAATTAAGAGTATTTCCTTCCATCATATTTTATTGGTGCTTTTGTAGCAGTTGTTTACATTTTGGGATGATGATAACATTCTTGTTATTTCACAAAATCATCTCTCACAAATATCCTGGACAAAATTATATTACATGATAAATTGGCTTACATGAAGAAGTGCATGCATTAAGGATTTTTTAAAATATGAATGCATTAGTAAACATTACAGTACTTTAATCATGTGTGGTATAGGCTCCTCGAGGAAACACCGCTCAGTTATCCATGGATGGTTTCAACAGAAACTTTATTCCAAGTATTAACCCACAACTGCTTCCCTCCACTACAGCACGACAAGTAACTGCAGAGTGCTTACATTCTAGAATATCCCCTCCATACATCATTACATAATTCCATTCCATATTATTCACCATACTACCATACTAGACTATTCCCCCTTCAATAAACAAAAACAAAACATCAAACTAGCAAATCCAGAAAATCTAAATACAAAACAAAAATCTTAAAATTAGTGCAAACACCCATCAGAACATAACAAGTAACATGGGGCCAGATGTAGCAAAATCCGATTTTGCGAATTGCAAATTGCGTCCTGAGCGACTCGCAATTTGCAAGTCGCAAAATCGGATGCAGAATGGTGTCTCAGACACCTTCTGCGACTTACTATGGGGTCGCAAAGACCCACCTCATCAATATTCATGAGGTGGGTCGCATTTTGCGACCCCATAGCGAGTCCCTGCACTCACAGTGATGGTGGCCTGCTGTAGTCAGCAGACCTCCATGTCTGTGACTGCTTTTTAAATAAAGCAGTTTTTTTTTTCGTTTTGCAGCCCGTTTTCCTTAAAGGAAAACGAGTTGCAAAATGAAACAAATACCGAAACCATTTGGTTTCGTTTTTTTCAGAGCAGGCAGTGGTCCATAGGACCACTGCCTGCTCTGAAAACATATTTTTGTCGACATTCACAAAGGGGAAGGGGTCCCATGGGGACCCCTTCCCTTTTGCGAATGAGTTACCACCAATGTGACACTGGTGGTAACTGCGAGTTGGTTTGCGACCGCATTCGCGGTCATGAAGCAACTCTGAATTGCGATGCGAGTCGCAAATAGGAAGGGAACACCCCTTCCTATTTGCGAGTCGCATTCCCAAATTGCGAGTCGGTACCGACTCGCAATTTGGGAATGAGCATCGCGTGAGGCCGTTTGCATGGCGCAAACTGCGATTTTCGCAGATTTCGACATGCAAACGGCTTGCTACATCTGACCCCTAATCCCTGAATCTTACAGGAAAGTATCTAATTCTATTACTCCTTGTCAAACTGCTAACATCACCACACTCAGAGCTAATTACTGCGGGATTGCTCACTCTAGTGTTACCAAGAGAACCACAATCACCACTGCCAAGAGAAGGAGCAGAAGCTACATCATTCTTTCTGTCAACCAAGTATTCAAAATGAAACCAAACATCGTTCTGCTGTCTCATTTCTCTGGAACTGCATCTTTCACCAATGATTTTCACTTGTTTTTTACTCTTTTTAACCTAAGAGTTCTTGATCCACCTTCCTTTTTCACAAGCAACACAACCATTTTGGATGCCTTCATCACTTTCGAGGACTCCAATCCCCAGGCATGAAACACACCTCTTTCACTCATCTCCTGCTGTCCAAATACTTCTTATTAGCTTCCTGGTTGTTTTTCACATGTTCACAAACCTTGTCCAAATCCACTTTTACATCCTGGTGTCCTACTATATCTTCTAACCTGGCTGGACTCAACACAGACAATGGTTCTTTGTCTCTCAACAGAATGAAAGGAGCAACACCCATAGTGCTGTGCGGGGTGGTAATATAACTCCACACTTTCTGTTGCAAAAATTCTGCTACCTTCAACTTGTTGGAAATAGCAGTCTGTACACCCTCTTTATGCATACTATTTGCCCTCTCCACCAAACCGTTAGAAGGAGGACTGGACATTGGCACTTTAACATGTCCTATGTCCCGCATGCTGGGAAACAAAGCCATCTCCTCCGACACAAAATGCATGCCATTGTCTCAAACAACTGCCTTATCAGTACCCTCCTACAGAAATAAATGTTCCAGAAATGTCATAGCACCGCAAGAATCATCTGCCCTATGAAATGCAAAACACAGCCATGTGGAAAAATAATCCACTGCAACAATAAGGTAAATTTTTTCATTGCTCAGCAAATTGACCGGATCAGTGTAATCAAGACCAGTTCTCTCCCAAGGACCCTTGGGCCATTCCACAGGACACAACAGGGAAGTGGATGATTTCCAGTGCTTGTCAAAACACAGGCATTCACCACAACACTCAGGGCCTCATTTACAGGAATCGGATGCATCAATGCGTCAGATTTCTTGCGCTTCCCACTCATCCCCTAACGAAGCCATGGGAGCACTGTATTTACAATACAGTGCTCCATGGCCCACATTTTCACAAATACGTCAGAAATTTTTACACATCTGATGGCGGTAAACTCATGCATTGCTGGATTAGCATTATTAAACTGACATAACTCCAGCAATGCAAGAAGTCTCCCATAGGAAAAAGCAGTCCATCAATTTTATGCCTGCTTTGAACAGGCAGTAACATTTTGATGCAGTGAAGTTGCAGAATGACACAGTGAAATGTTGTATATTTCACTGCATCAGTTCTGTGTGGCTTTTCCCGTGGGAATGCCTACCCTGCATATATTACACCTGGCGCAGGTTTATTGTGACGCAGGGCTTTACAAACTGGTGCATTGGGCCCAATGGGTCAGTTTGTAAATATGGAGCAGTGTAGTCCACTGCTAACTCCACCACTGCGTCAAAAGAATGACGCAAATGGTTTGGAAATGAGGCCTACAATGTATTTACTAACCTGCCCATCGATACCAGGCCACCAGTAACACTGCTTAATTTTTTTGATAGGTACAGAAATTCCTAAATGTCTAGCCTGTACTAAAGTAATTATTTTATCACATAACCCAAAAGGTGGTATGAAAGCATCCTCTCTCACAAAATGCTATTTACTACTGACAACTCCGAATCAACCTGAGCCAATGCTCCATCTCAACACTCAAACTCTTGTCACAGGGCCATCCTTTCACTAAATACTTCTTCACTAAGCTCAACCCATTCAATCTCAGAAATCCTGATATGCTCACTTGCATCAGCCACAGTTATGACACACTCATCTTCATCTTCATGCCTACCACTACATTCCTCATCCTTAACAGGAAGACGTGACAAATAGCCAGCCCTAACATTCTTTCCACTGGGATCATATTTAATGTCAAAATTGTACTCTTGCAGCTTCGATAACAGCCTAATCAAGCGCAAAGAGTCCTAATTGGAACAGCTATCTCCTTACCTATAGATTACCGGCTTGTGGTCAGTGACTAAGTCGGATTTTGTCCCTAGATATACATCTTGAATTTTTCAGCTGCCCATGAGTATGCAAGAGCTTTCCTTTCGATGGTACTGTATTTTTTCTCAGTCAAACTTAACATTCTGGAGGCAAAAGCAATTGTTCTTTCTTCACCTCCCACAAATTGGCTCAACTCTGCATCCAACCCTCTGGAGCTAGCATCCGCTGTGCTCACACTCTTCACACCATGAGTGAAAGTCTTGATAGCAGATGCATTTACAATTAGTTTCTTGATACAGTCAAAAGCCTGTTGTGCTTCACCTGACCACACATACTTAATATTTATTTAAGATGGGATCTCGACAGCTGCACAGTAACTGCATACCCCTGCACAAACCTGACGTAATACTCACTGAGCCCTAAAAAAACTCTGAGAGTATCTTTGTCATCAGGAACTGGGGTGTCATTAATTGCTTTCAATAGACTTTCTTTGGATTTTACATCCTCATGCGATAAATTATGACCAAGGTAGTCAACTTGACTCTCCATAAACCTGCACTTTTTCCGGTTGACAGTCATACCATGCTTCTCCAGCCTTTGCATCACATCCTCCAATAGCTCTATTTGGTGATCAGCATCATCTCTGTGGGTCAGGATATCATCCTGAAATGCTTGAATGCCTACTTGCCCATCAAACATGTTATCCATTAATCCATGGAAAACACTTGCAGCTGATGCAAGTCCAAATGGCATCTGCCAGTACATATACGCCAGAAAAAGGGTAATATTCATAGTTAGAGGTTGAGAGTCTTTTCTCAAAGGGATATGAAGATAAGATGATCACAGATCCATGGTGGTTACATTTTTACTGGAACCTATATTGGCAAGCATATCATGAATCCTGGGGAGAGGATGACAATCCACAAGAATATTATGGTTCAAAATTCTTAAATTTGTACATAAATCAATGTCCCCACTCTTCTTCCATGCTATAAGCACAGCAGATACTCAGTCAGAGGATTCGACCGGAGTAATAGTGTCTTGAGTGCACAGTATTTTTAAATCCTTCCTTACAGACATTGGGACAGGTCTAAGCTTCTGAACCACAGGTGAAGCATTGCAGTTTAACTTAATGGTATGTTCAAAACCATTTATGATGCCAATCTTTTCACTAAGCACATGCAAATACTTGTCAAGTAGAACATTCAGAGCTCTTTCACCTGCCTTGTGAAGAGAATGGTCTAATGATAACACAGGGAAATCTCCTAACACTACACGTTTCTTGTGGCCTGGTTTAAGAATGATACCCAGGCCCACTTGATCCTGCCATCCCAAAATATCCTATCCATTCTCAGCCACATACATTTTGGTAAATATATTCCTTCCTTTGAAACAGATCACATCTGTGAAGTATCCCCTCATACGTATATCATAAACTCCAAAAGCCTTTAGATTAACATCAGGAGGTAGAGCAATTTATTTGACCATAACTTTTCAAAAGTGGCATCAGCAAAAATGGTTATTTGAGAGCCAGAATCAGCCATCAAACCCAAATGCTAATCTCCACATCACAAATATGGCCTTTGCATCTTTCATGTTGATCACCCATATTGTCCTCTGACATTAATAAAACATCTTTAACACTCTCATACACTTGTCTTTTTCCATACATATTTGGCTCACCTTGATTTTGGGCGTAACAGATTTACGAGCAGTATAAGAATGCCCAATTGTTTTTTACAATTATTGCACCTCTTGCCTTGTGCCGGTCAAGAAGCACTGTTTCCCGCATGATATTTAGGCCCACACCTGTAACATGCCCCTGAAAACCTTTTCTCAATGTTCTTTTTTAATTTATTCTTGTAAGACACAGCGTTGACATCCACTTCATCCATCTCACACACAGTGGTTTGCCAATTACCCATCCTACTTCTCAGATCTTCTGCGAGAATTCTTGAAGATATTACAGAACATTCAATACTAAGAGCAGTGTCCATAACCTCATTCAGAGACAGACTTTTACACGTTAAAATGCGCCCCTAGATTTTCGTATTATATGAACAACAACTGATCCCGTATGTAGATATCTACATTGGAACCAAGGTCACATTTGAATGCCAAGACTCTAAGAACAGCTAAATAGTCCTCAACAGACTCTTCAACCATTTGCTTATGTTTAAATAATAATGCCTTCCAAGCATAACTGAAGGCTCATCAAAGTACTATTTAGACATAAAGGCAATTGCTTCTATATAAACATCCCAAGCTTCCTCACCACTGGGCAGCTACAACAGGAACACTGTCGAAAACTTGCTGGCCATTTTCACCCAAATGATTGAATAACAACACAGCACGACGTTCTGCTTGAATTTTGAAGCATCTATGGCAACCATGCAAATTTCAAAGACTCTAAGCCACTTATGCCAAGACATAGACGGCTTGCCTGGATTCTGCAAGAATGGTGGTGGTTGCACAACATTGCTAGACATACTCTCCATAGCATAACAGTACACAAAGCATTAAATAAACTTCACATTCACAATGAAGATATCTCACAGTTACCAAGAGTTCCTTTAACATAAACTGCAATAGTGTGCTTTTCACAGAATACCTGAAGGCTGAAGATGGTGATACTGCAGCATATAATCAAAGGTTTCTGTTTAATGTGTGCTCATCACAGAGTGTAGACAGACAAAACAAGGTGAGCCTGTCACCAAAAAAAACAGAAAACACACTGCATGATGAGCAAAACACAACGTTGTGTGTATGAGTGTCTTCAATAGTAAATACCCCAAACCTTCAAAATGGCCACTGAGGATGCACTCTGTGTGCTTTCTGCAGGAAGTAGAGCTTGTAATGGTGGAAAAATAGGTCAGAGCATGGAACATCAACGTATAAAAAGTCACAGAATGAATCCGTGACCTGGAACCAAACAGCACTTCTGCGAGCGTCTCAGGCAGCCAGGAGATGACATTGAAACAAAGGAACTCTTCTGCTCCCCGAGGGCAGACATGATGCGAGATTCAAACAATGATATTCAAAACCTTCAACAAGAATTTCTGAGCCTGAATAAAGTATAACATAGGCCCAAACCAGGGAAATGAGGCAACTAAGGGTGAAAGTGCCACAAACTAGCTGTAAACAGGCTGCTGAATATTTAATAAATAGAAAATACAATGAATGCACTCTTTGCCTATCTGCACGCAATCCACTGAATAAAGTTAACAGGTTGTCAGTGGGTACATTTTGTCCAAAATCACTCATCGCCAATAAAATGTGGTATAGGCTCTTCGAGGACACACCACTCAGTAATCCATGGATGGCTTCAGCTGGAACTTTATTCCAGGAAGGATCCCAAGACTGCTTTTCTGCACTGCCACACGACAAGTGACTGCAAGGTGCTAACACTCTAAAATATCCCCTCAATACATCATTACATCATCAATACCATTCTACATCTTGGGTAGGACTTATAAAAAGGTACAGTTTCAGAAGAACAGTATGTTGGATCAACTGATCAGAATAGTTTCTTCAGGCAAATCATGAGGGCAAGATTAATGTCCCTGACTATTTGTGGACATTATGAAGATCTCACTTTTTCTGAAAGCTAGTTTTAACGTAGTTGTTAAGTATGTATTTATAAAACCTTTGATATTAATAGTTGGAAACAAAGTTCATTAATTCTATCTTCTTTGCAACTAGAGACATGTGATAGTGGGTCAAATTGTAAAAGCTCATCAGATAATGGCACTTCAGTTAAACAGGCCAAAGTTAATTAATATCAAAATTCAGGATCATTAATAGAGTACTAATTGTCATAGTGTGATCAATGGGTAGAAAGAAGATAAATGATTGTCCTCACGTGACCCTTGGAAAAGTCGAGTGTAATGTGATTAATGAGCCTTTCCAGGAAAAAACACACCTTCCCAGGGAGTATTTTGTTCTTACCAAATGAATAACCATGTACAGATAGCTTCAACTCAGTTATGAAACAACTATAATCCTCAATCTCTCATACTAATGTTTTCACGGTGGCATAACATTGGATAAGCATCACCTTATGTAAAAGGGTTATTAAAATACTCACTGCCCCATCCCAAAAAAGCAGTACATGTAAGTTTGATAATTTTAAATACCCATTAATGTATCATTTGTGGTTCATTTTTATTTCATCATTGGCGTAATGTTATTGCTATTCAACGTTATGAAAGAAAAGCAGTTTAAACAAAGAAAAATAAAAACTAATTCTGTCGAGATGGAAGGAGAAGGATGCTATAATGAACGCTCTTTTATGAAAATTCTTCAAATGTATTCATTAACTCCATTCCCCGGAGAAGAGAGTGTACTTTTTAGTTTATGAGAATATATATACTGACTATAGTTATTTGTCTGTTTTCTGCTGGGTATTACGGATGTTATATCACACCCCTTGAACCATCTCCCCATTTGTGCTGACAGGAATAACGGGTGTTGTTGAAATGGAATAGAATTGACAAGGGACCAGTATTGAGTGAGTTGATCAATGCAAAGTATACTTAGGTTTTTACTTGCTCCTTAAGGCTTGTAAATGTAAAGACCATAGTGCTTTCTGGCAGGTCGTTAACTCCTCTCTTTTTAAGGAAGGCCTCACGTCGGGACTGGACACTGTAATCCCTCCAAATATTTAGCTTACCAATTTCACTAAGATCTATTCTTATACAGACCCAGTTTGCACTAAGAACATAGTGAGGCATCTACTCTGCCCAGTAATTGATCTCCGTGACGTATAGGCAGCTTTGGAAAAGTGCCCCAATGGCAAGGCACGGGTCCTGACCGGGGTCCTTGTGACATTTTTTAAGATAATCCTTTTCTTTGGGTTTCCTTATTAACGAATGTTCCAAAAGCAGTTACTAGCCTACGCCCTCAAAGCTTCATTATCTCATGCCACTATTGTCCCATTCTTCAAGTAAAGAGGACTCCAGGTGTTATTGTCTGATTTCTGTAATAGATTGTGCCACTAAGATCATAGATAAGACCCTCTTAGATAGGCTGGAGGGGTTGCCCATTTCTAATAACATTGTCTGTTTTGTAATACAGTTTTAGAGCTGGTTTGGGGACCCCTGAGCAGTCCTTAAATCTGCATCTTTATAGCCAGGGGTAGCACTGTGTATCTCACGTTAATAGACTTAAGCCTAGCATTTGATTGTGTCATTCACTCTAAACTTTGGGAGTTGATGTCTGGCATGGGGTCGGAGAATGGCATTGTCACCTTCTTGAGGCAACTGTATACTGGGGTGATGACAAGCATTACGGATGGCCTGAGGGGTGAGACACAAAAGTATTTGCCATCACTAGAGTGGTTCACCAGGGGTGCACACTTGCCCCACTTGCCCCTTTCTTTTTAACCTTAACATCAATGGACTTGTTAAATACCTTGCAGTTTTGGCCTGGATGTTCCTATAGGAGGATCAAATACCATGCCTATTATGTGTGTGGTTGCAGTTGTGCTGCTAGCTCAGACCATACCTGGTCTCTAGAGGCTTTTGGATACATTTTGTTTTTTCTTTCTTTTTTTTATAAAAATATATTTGTTGATTTTAACCACAAATCTTTCATGGTTGGTACAAAGCAAATAGGAAGGCAAGGTACAGTCATGACAATATACATTAGAGAAAGAGTCAAACGTCCAAAACATGACATTTGCAAGCAAAATACACAGAGCGACCACTCAGCTTGGTCCTGGAGACTCATCCAACCCAACAGCCATCTTAATTCCCCCCACAAGAATGTACGTCTCCACCTCTGGACCTCGGTCTATCTGGGCTAGGTTCTGGCAATATTCTGCTATGACTGGCCCAGACCCTTCATATCCTGTGATGTTTCTGGGGCAACTGCTCACCAAATATATTGGGCGATCCAATCCCATGCAATGATGCATTCCTTTGGGCCATTTACTAATAGATGGGGCCTCTGGATTCTTCCAAGCCTGTGCTGTGTCTCGCTTGGCGATCATCAGCTGTAGACAGACCAATGCCCTCTGGTACCTATTCCCTTCCATGCCCTCTTTAATATGTAAGAGAATTATTTTCGGGTCTCTAAGTGTTTCCAACCTAGTATTGTCTCCAAAGTGCCGAGAACTCTGCTCCAAAAAGACAAAAGTGCCAGAATGTGTGTGCTAAGTCACCATTTGGGTCATCATATTGTAGGCAACTTCCCATCTTAATCAACCTCCTTTTGAACAAGCGTGCTCTAGTGAAATATGTATGATGTAGCAATTTAAATTTAATCTATTAGAAATGGGAAGATATCACCGCCTCCATTGGGGTGGCCACCGTCTCGATCCAGTCCTCTTCCTCTAGTGATCCCAAATAGAGCTCCCACAATTCCCTCACCCCAGCCAGCGGGTCAGGCTGATTACAAAGCATCATCTGATCTATGGCAGATAATTTGTGTTCTTTGATATTAGTGAGTAGGATATTAGCATTCAAGGAGGAGCATTCAGGGATGGGTTTTTACAGACTGTAAGTAGGACACAAGTGCATGTCAGAGCTGGAGGTAACAGAAAAACTTAGGGCCTCATTATGAGTCTGGCAGTCCATGGACCGCCAGCCTCACGGTGTCCGGCGGACCGATGCGGTAGTGGCGGTCTGCCCGCCATATTATGACCGTGGTGGAGATGCCACGGTGGAAACGCAACCACTGCCAGACTGCTGCCACCAGGCAGCCTGACGGTCTCTGCGTTTCAAATCCAACAGGGCAGCGCTGCAAGCAGCCCTTCCCTGTGGATAATAAGTCCCATTCCACCAGCCTTTTCTGGGTGGTTACACCTCCAGGAAAAGGCTTGTGGAATGGGTGACTCGGGCCCCCCTTGGGCCCCTGAACTGCCCATTCACTCGAATTACGGGCAGTGAAATGATTGACGGGTGCTGCTGCACCTGCTGCACCACCACATTGGCCCGCCGTCACAGTGGGAAAATCATAATAGGGCTGGCAGGGGCTTCACCACTGATGGTGAAGTGGCAGCAATGAGTTTGGCAGGCGACACAAGGAGTCCTGAAAAAATTGCGCAGTGAAATTTACAAGTAGTTCACTGCACTATTTTGTCCCAAGACAGGCATTAAAATGATGCCCCCACAGTAACCTATGGGCCTCCCTATGCTTTGCTGCACTAGCGTCAACATTTTTGACATAAGTGCAATAAAGCGCCACAATATCATCAAAAATGTTGACCCTATTGTGCTAACGACAGCCATGGTGCACCATATAATAAATACAGCACAACCATGGTGCCCCTAGGTGGTGGTAGGGGTACACAAGAAAAGTGCAATCTTGTAAATCTGCACCAATGTGTTTACCTGGTTTGGTTTTCTAGTTACAAACAAGATGTTTTTCCATCTATCATACCTGTGCTGCCATATTTTCCAAATAAGGCCACCTTTCTATTTGAGGTACCATGTCATTAAAATAGTTGACTTGAATTCAGGTTGTGATTGGCTCAGGAATTAATTTGTTTCTGATTAACACTTCGCAGTGTTTCATCTTATTGATGGGGTAGATATCAAAAAGATGATCTACATTTGTCAGAGGACAGTTGCATCTCCAACAGCTATCAGTGCCTAAAACATTCAATTTTATGACCCTAAAATGTAGCCAATGCAGCCTGCAGAGAGTATTTTATTGTATCAACTTGTATCTGGTCTCAGCCTTCGGCAGTTTATGTAAGATTTTAGCCCGTCCCGTTTGGGGTTGTCTTTATTGCATATGTCCTTCCACACAGCTTGGCTCTCCTTTATAAGATTTATATAATCTTTTATAATAGCGACCTCTTTACACATTTTTGAAATTTTCAGTTTTTTAAACTTAAGGCAGGTCAGTGTTTATTTTGAAAACATCAGCTATGGAAATGGTGTGTAACTATTTCTTCAACATGCAGTAAATAATTTGTTCAGATTCCTCTGGTTGAATTGGGGCATTCACCATTGTGCCATATTTGTTAAATACAATTAATGCCTGAATGCTTCCCACTTATCCACCACAATTATTCATCATTCATCTTCAGCTATACATTATTCCACAATGATGAATTCATTGGTACCACACCAGGACTGATCTTTCTCGAACAAGATTCCTTTTGAAATGTCTTGGTGCATGAGCTGTCAATAATGCATGCCTGTCAGAGACTCCATCCTTTGAGCACATGATATACAAATAAGATAGTGGCACAAATTAATGTTCTAAGTGAACCTACAGCATTTCAGTTTCTAGGGAAGTAGCCACATTTCTCACTTGGTAAGAAATGAAATATATGAGGTTGCTTTTTAATCATTGAAGGGCAAAAACATCACTTTGAATTCTTGATAATGTGTTAAAACAATCTGGGTTAATATTGGAACAGCAAACAAATTATGTTAAACATGCATCTCTTTGTGAGCAATGTATGCTCTGGCATTTTAGTGCTTAAATATGTATGGTTCCTTCAAGACAGTATGTTAATGACTTTAATGATGTTAGTAACCACATTTTCTAGTTAGTGAAAAACCTGATTCACATCTCTGTTTCCTGAACATAGGGCCAGATGTAGCAAAGGGTTTTTCCCATTCTGTGTCAATGGGAAAATGTGTTCGTACATATGGCCCATAGTTCCTAATCTGATAAAGCTAAATATGCAGGAACTCAAGAAAAAGGGCATTCTTGTTTTGTTCTTTTTGAGACAAAAAAGATCTCAAGAAGATGAGGCTCTTTGAGATTTGAACTAAGCTGTAAGAGAATAAAGCTTGTAATGACCCCACCCACAAAAAAATCACCAACATTCTTATGTTGTTAGGCTAAACCACGCATTTCCAACTGGGTTGCCGAAAGCTCTATCGTTGTCTCAGCTTTGTAAAACCGTGCAACACATGGCAAACATATTTAAATTTACATGCACTCAATTAGTAATGTAGTTAATGTTTGTGCAACCACTTATTATTGATAAATATTTTCTTTTTTTCAAATAAACGTTTTTGCCATCTTGACTGCAAGTTAAGTTTCTGTCAAGATCGTATAGCCCACAAGTAGCAGGTCTGCAGAAAGAGTGTTCCTATAACTCCTTTGCTTGATTCAGGATGACATTTGCTATGTTGTTTTCATAACGCCTGGAAATCTTTATCTCTGATGTTCACACTGTACTTCTCAAAAGCACTTTGCTGAATTCTATTTTACAGGTAGTGATACATTTTAAGTGGTTATACCCTTGAGTGAAGAGAGGGGAAACTTTGGAGACCAAGAAATTGTTTCGAGAAATTTGCTAAATGCCAGGAAAGGGAAATTCCCTTTTTGCACTGCTTGAGGTTGAGCCATACTAATACTTACTTCAAATGTGTTGCAACGTGATGAGTACTGACATAAGAAACTTTCAATCAGGTAGGCCACACTTTCCAAGTCAGACTCCCTGATGTGAAACGGAGTCTTGAAGTGAAAAGATTTGTAGTGAGCGTACTCTGTACTAAGCACCACTGTGGAATCTAGTGGCTAGCTGCAATCTTGTTCGAACACCTGGAAAAGCATTTAACATATTTATTTTCAGGAACCTGCAAAGGAACATGGTTAGAGTTAAGTGTGAGAAGAGATCAAAAGCCATTGTCATTACAAAGCCCACCAAAGAGATGTTTGTGATTGCTACCTTGCTTGATGAAATTTAAATGGAATTTTGGCAGCAGTATGTTTTTATTGAATAACAGCAGTATTTCTGAAAATCTGGTGTACACAATGTTCAAAAGACACATTGTTACAGGCAAGTCTATTGATGGCCATATGTCACTAGAGAATTTCTCCAGAACCAGTGAGATTTCATCTTTGGACTCAACACCATAAATACAAAATCCAGGCACAGATGACAGGCACTGCAATATTTAGCACAATTATATGGTTTATTGCAACAAAAACATGTTTAGGATTTTGGAGTTCATTTAAGTGGGTTCTACGAATAAGTTATTAGCTCATATGAAAGTGTGCACCCCTTGGTCTATAGCATTTTCAGTTGCACCATTTACACATATAGTAATGCATTGGGTAAAAAACACCACATGTTTTTTCCAGGTAAGATTTAGGGCCTCATTACGAGGCTGGCGGTCAGAAGACCGACAGCCTTGCAGTGGTGGTTGGACCACCGTGGCTGTTTGCGGTCTGATTACCACATTATGAGTTTGGCAGGCGGACCCACCCATAGACCGCCGTCCATACCAGGATCAAAGATCTTGACAGGCTGATGGTGGTCCTGATTGTAATCAGCTAGGGTGGAACTGAACTCAGCACAGCCCTCCTAATTACAACCTTGCTCTCTGCCAGCCTTTTAATGGCGGTTTCCCCACCAATAAAAGGCTGGCAGAGAACAAATGCAGGGGGCCACAGGGGGGCCCCATGCCCATGGTCCCGCTGCCCAGCACAATCAGAATTCACACTGTCTGCACCGCAGTGCAAACAGTGTGCATTCTGAGGGTGCTGGTCAGCCCCCTCAGTGCTACGGGATAGCACTCAGCTACTTTAATAGAGCCAAGTGCTGTCTCTTAGCACTGTTCCCGCAAACGCTCTATTTTAAGGTTTCCGCCAGTCAGCCGGGTCAGGCTGATGGAAACCTTGTAGTAGGGCAGAAAGGGACGCCACCACCATGGCGGTGGTGTCCTCCCCATGAATTTTGCAGTCCTGCATTGGGACCGCCAAACTTCTAACGAGCCCCTTAGTTTCCAGTAGAGAATCAGGTGTTCTGCTAAATGTTTAATTTACGTTACCTTTCCTATATATGATTTATATTGGTAGCCCTGGATTTTCAGAACTTTAAATAATAAATTTAAATAAATAAATTGTGTTTTTTTTAGTGATTATTACCAATAAGATGTGCGGAATGGGTTGCTTTAAAAAAAGTATCTCCCGTTTCAAAAAGCAATTGCAGGGGTGGGAGTTTGCTGTCATTTGCAGTCTACTATCCCAGTGTTCATAGGCAAACTCATTGGTTAGCAAATAGCAACCTGTCTAAAAAATAATAGTTAGGCAAATCGTTCTACCACTCATTGCAAATGGGAATTTTGCAAAATGACCTAATAATTGCTTGGTCACACTGTGAAATTAGAAACAAGTTTCAAAACTTAGAGCCTGATTTAGGCTTTGTCAGATGGATTACTGCATCAAAGACTTGACAGATATCCTATAGTTGTAATATGGCGGACGGGATATTTGTCACGTTTGTGACTGAGTATTCCTAAGTCTAAATCAGGCCCTCGGTCCGCTATTTGCAGCAACTATTCACAACATGCCTGTTAGTGTTAGCATTGTAAATCTAATTTGCAATCCTACCACGCCATTGAAAAACGTACTAGTTTTAGAACCTTGATGTTCACCGTGCGTGGTGTGGTAACTAGCAATTTTGTTTAATTGTCACTGTGGAAAAAGTATTAACGAACAGACCAAACCAAGAGAGTTATTGGGGATAACAGTAATGAAAATACATGTTTTCTTCAAGCAGTATTTCCTGTATGTGTCTGTTTTTACTATTCCTTAGTAATCCTGTACTACTGCATGCCAAGATAACTCTAGGTTTATTGTTCTTTAGTATATTATTGATTGTTGACGTGCATGCCTGCCACTAATTGGAATCGAAGAGTGTATTCTGTCAAATAATCCAGATATGATGTAACACTATTAATACATGCAGGGCACATGCCACAGGCATCGCAAAGTCAGAATATACACAAGATAAACTGCTCTGTTCCACAAAAGGGCTGAAGCCTACCATGGCAGACTTTTGATGTGCTGGTGGCAGACACTGTTGGGTGTGGAGAGATCTGCCACGAGGGCAGTCGCACTCAGTGCTTGGAATGGAAAAATAGAAGTGCAAGCACCCTACGCCAGGGCCCCTGTTTGTTCCCGAGAAGTGCTGTTACTCTCCAAGTAAAAGTATTGCACCTCTGTTGAGAAGTGCAGGCACTCTCCCTTGTCAGAGAAAAAGTGCTGATATTCATTACCTGACAGCACCGGCCCTTTTAAATCACTGATCGCACTAAAAGAAAGTCTCACTCTAGTACTTGACCATTGGTCGTCCACAATTAAGAGTGACATTCTAACTGAAAGTGCTCTGCTAAAGCTTGCGGAAAAGCCCCAGCGCCTCCAGGCCACCAGCAATCCTATTTGCGTGATATTCAGTCCTTTGCATCATATTATGTATGTCACATTATCTCTGAGCGGTGCAGCGCGTGCAGTGGCAACTCATGCAGCTCAAGGTAAATATTAGGAGGAGCCTGAGAGTAAAGGCAACAAAACAGACAGAACTGAGAGCAACTTTTGACAAGTCTTCCAAGTATTAATAAATAAACAACATCGACTCCCTTCACATAGGCACATCCTGCCACTAAACAGGAGATGCGTATTTACTACAGTTAGACAAAGAAGACGCTTGTGAGTGACAACTGACAGCTGAAATATGCTTAATGGAAAATTCTGATCACTGGCATCCCAGAGCTGCAGCGTCCATAAGAGCAAAGGTTCTCATTAAGTGGCATCTAGCTCAGTTTTCATTGTCATTGACATGTTCTGCAAACGGATGGTAAATAGTCTGTGAAAAGACCTAATGTGAGCACTAAGGCTGTGAGATAGCGCTTCAAACCTCAGCGTAAGTTGAGGACTTCATTATGGCTTCTTCATTTTATTGAACCACGACAAAAATAAGAAGACGGCAAACAATTGAGATAAAACATCACATATGACAAACGGATAAAAGCTTAATGACTGCACAGATTTAAAGGAGAGATGACAGTTTGCCTTTAAAAGATCTTGATCACACAATGTATTGACTTTTGTGTCATAAAAAGATTTTTGCAACCTTCATTATGAAAAAAGAAAAAGGGGTGACAGGGTTAGCAGCGCTGCAAGCTTCCTTCTCATACTCAGAGTAGTCACACTACAAACAGCAACATTGCAAGCCTGCCTTTTCCTTTGGCGTCCTGAACAGCTCGAATCCAATGGTGTCAAAGTAGATGAACAATATGTCCAGGATTTGGGAGGGCATGTGGAATGTCAGTGTACAGAGCCAGAGGCATCACCAGCAACATACGAAGGTTGTGTTGAAGCTATAGAGTGTACACGTGACTGGTAAGGCCGCATCTGGAGTAGTGCTTAGTTGTGGCATAGTGTGCTCCTTCATTGAATTTATTTAATTATGGAGGGCTGATGCTACATCTGGAGAAGTGCTTCCATTTCGAGATGACTTCTCTGTGCTGTTGTGTCTGGCTACTTAAACTGTCAATAATGTTTTGAGTACCATTGTGAAAGTCTTATATGGAAATTGTGTGCAGTTCTGGAGGCTGTGGCTCTCATCACGACACCGCTGTGGCGGTGTCCCCTCGACGGGCCATCGGTAAATACTCCTAGTTTGGCGGTTTGGCAGAAGCCAAACCGCCGAACCTCCATCCATCACACCACATTACCGCTTTCCACTGGGCTGGAGGTGAGCACCTTGAGCACGGCGGATGGCGTGATACCGCTAGTGATATCACGAGGTGGGAGAAAACCTGGTGGTCTTGCACCCTGGGGACAGGAATAAGCATTCCTGTCACCAGGATACACTTGCACTCATGTCCACATACCAGCACACATGCACTCTCTCTTCTACACACAAATAAACCCACCCCCTCTCACTCATGCAAATGCAACATACACACCCATTCATATTGACAGACACAAACACGGCATTCACTCCCCATCCCACCTCCCCATGTGCATACAGACATTCACACACACACCCCCGCACTGCACTCACGCACTCACTCACTCTGCCCCATCCACTCATACAAACACTCACCCCCATCCACACACAATCACTCACACATGCAGACATGCACCCACAAACACTCCCCCTCTCCCTGCATTCACAACATTCACACACACACTCACACACACACACACACCATCCCCTGTTGGAAGATCCATTTACCTTTGTTTGTCCAGGAGTTTGTCCGGGAGGGGATGGGGCCTGGTGTTTCCACTGCCAACAGCGCCTCGCCATCTGGACACTTCCACACTGTATTACGGGTTGTAATAAGGTGTGCAGTCTCTTTTTGACATGGTATTACCGGTGGCGTTACCGCCTCTGCACTGCCGATTGTCAGACGACTGTGCTCGGAATTCCATCCGAGTTCAGGCTTAAGTCAGAGATCAGTCGTATTAGGACAGTCTTAAGACCGCCAGCACTGGTGGTGTTTTGGCGCCCACGGTTTCGGCGGTCTTTGGAAAAGATCGCCAAAGTCATGATGAGGGCCTATATCTGGATTCTGTGTCTAGGGCTGCAGGCGCCACATGCCAAGTGTTGTAAGCAGTTCGAAAGGTCTTATCTAGAATATTGTATCCAGAGAAAGGAGTCTCATGTAGGGCTATTCTATCCAGCTCTGCTGAAATCAGTTGGAATTCATTTGTGTAGCCCATAGCTGGTGTATTCTCTGTGGTTCTAGAGGCCAGCTCTTGCGAGCTGTGTCCAGCTAGTTATATATTGTCACAACGCCTGGGACTACTTCTAATGTCATGTGATTAGCTCTGATGGTCACACTTGACATCTTGTGAGTTTATGGTGCATTTAGTTGTATGGATATGCAGCTGGAATTATAGTTGGATATTAGAGTGAATGGATGAGTGAGTGTGCAGATCTGTTGGTGGCCATGTGAATGAGAGGATGGATGGATGGACATGCATTGATAGTTCAGTGGGTGAATGGCTAATGTGATCTGTTTAGGCATACTAAAGTGTTGTGTAAAAGGTTTTCTTTATTGGTGGCAAGGTGTGTGTGTATGTGGGTGGGGAGGGATGTGTCACAGTTAGCTAGTTTTTGCATGGATGGATAAGATGAGTGGATGGGTAGGTCAGTGAGTGAATGGTAGAATGAATTAGGGAAAGGCTAAATTTGAACAGGTGAGTGGGTAGATGGGTGATTAGGTGGTTAAATGCATGAGAGGGTGAGTGATGGATGTCAGATTTGCCCACATGGATGATTGGGCAATATAGATGGATTAGAATAGAATAGATTTTAACATTAAGAAACACAGCGAAGCATATAGGTACAATGCCATTAGTAGACCATTGTGGCAATACAACAAGGCATCAATGCTGCCTTCATAATATTATATCCCTAGAGCCTGTTGCACACAGCATATTGCATTTTGAATACCACTACAAACAACTTTGTGACTACAAAGTCTTGATTTGCAATGTGCCAAAGCAGTGCAAACTCAAAAGAGCAGGCACAGACAAAGGGCCTGATTATGAGTTTGATGGTCAGAAAACCTAACGCCAGATCCATGGTGAGAAGAACGGCGTTGAGGCGGCGGTCTAACCACCGTCCTTATTACAAATTTCCCACTGGGCTGACTGGCGGTTATCAGGGTTCCGGACTTCAGCCCAGTCAGAAAGCTGCGGCAGCATTGTTCTCAGCTCATAATTGAGCCGGTGGCAATCTTGCTGCATGCAGGGTGCATCAGAACCCTTGAAATGCACACTGTCTGCACAGCAGACAGAGCTCATTTCAGGGGTGCTGGACATGGGCAGTGCAGGGCCCCCGTAGACCCCTGCACTTGTCCTGCACCAACCTTTTCATGGGGGTCAGCCCTGGCTGATTACAAACATGTCTGCTGTGAGCCTGTCAGGATCACTAATCCTGGCAAAGACGGTGGTAGGTTGGCGGGTCTGCCCGCCAACCTCCTTATGTGGCGACCAGACCACCACAGCCGGGTCAGTTCAACCACCACTGCGATGCTGGCGGTCTTCAGTCAGCTAGCCTTGTAATAATGCCCAAAGTTGGTAACTGCTTGAACAGCGACCTCTTTTGCAAAACTGAAAAGACAAAAGTAAATTAACGTTCTGATTGACTAACAGCATGCACTAAAATGAAACGTTAATGAAATGTACCAACAACTGTGAAAAAAGTGCAAACATTGCAAATGTGGTACAAAAACAGTGCAAAATATAAGAGGGGCTCTTAATAATTTGAACATACGTAAAGATGTTGGTAGTGGCTCCAAGCTTTGCATTACACTGCGAGAAGCCTTTTCCTTTGTGCCATAAAACACGCTCAGAGTCCTTGCAGCACAAAGTACTGTTAAAAACAGTCACACTTAGCCCACCTGAATAATATTAAAACCTGGATATCAAGATTGCCAGTTTTGCAAATGCTGAGACAGAGGCCTGCAAGTGACAGCAGGTCTCCACCCAAACGTTAATATTAGAGAGCTGCCAGATTATTTTTGTGAATTTACTAATATTTTTATTATTCAAGATTCCCCTGGCATGCTCCTGCCGGATGGAAAGACAGTAGGGAGTAAAGAGGTTTTAATGTCATCGGAATCGATACACACGAGCTATGGATAACAAACTATGTTAACCTCAAGTGAGGTAAATGAATAGTAAAAATACAAAATGCGGCTTTCTATCATTCAAGCGGGTAGTGTTCGTTCTGGGTATCAGTGGCATTTCATTACTATCAGTGGCATTTAACAAGTTCAATTGGAACCAGAAATGAAAGGTGTAAAAGTAGTGGGTCATGACCATCAGTGCCTAACAACGCCAACCTAATGCCATTTCATACCGAAGTCTGGGTATAGCGCCAAACGTAGCTCTGTGCAACCCCTGGCAGGCACTGGCAGGTTAGTGGCTTCTTCAAAATTGTTTTTTGGGATACTCTTTTGCTGAGACAGGTGCTGGTGCAGGCAGGTACAAAGATACCAGGGGACCTATGAACTCCCTATGGGTGAAGCTTGTGATTGCATTTTCCATGATGAGGTCCCTTGGCCTCCCACCAAGATCTGGGAAGGGTGATGGTTCCACTGCGTCTCTAAAGCAGGGCACACAGGTGGTGTGTTATATGGAGACGCAAGCACAAATTGCCTCACCGGTGCACATCCATATGCTAAAGGTGCTGTACGCAGGAAGTGTGACGCACGCTTTCAGAACAAAGCACCTGACTTTTAACCCACTAGAAAACTATGTTGTACACAATTAGCACTGGTTGAATACACATGCATGTATCCATTATGTATTCCGCTACCAGATTAACTACATTTTCCACACGTGTAGTACAGTTTTGCATCTTCATTTGCACTCGCCTATTAGTGCACAAATAACATCGTAGTAATTGCCCAGTGTTGAAAATTTCGCTTTTACACCAGAACACCAAATTTAATTACAAAATTGCATTGCACCAGAGCAATGTTATGCAATTTGGCTAATAATTGCTGTATCTAATACTGCCTCTGGTGAGAGCTGAGTGGACAGGTAGATAATTATGATCTTGAAATTGCTAGCTTCCTGAATGACCTGCACCACTCAGTCTCTTCCTCTTCCAATCACTAAAACAAACAGTATGTATTGGTGTACTTCAGTAAACAGTTAACACATAATGTGCAAGAGTTGGCTGAAGGAAGTGTGCCGGCATCTATGGACAAGCTTATCCAGCGCTGATCTGATTTCTGCTGGTGTTGGTTTGCCCTTCACCATTTAAGTAACTAGTACCAATTAGCCTGTGAACTGTCCTGCTGTAATTTTCTCACTTTTTAGCCCTGAACGCCTGTCATATTTCCTGAATTGCTGTTGATCAGAGTTCTTCAAATTCTCAAATAAACGTTATTCACAGCAGAACCTTTTGCACATAATGGACTGAAATGCTTTATTGTTACTTGGGCTATTTGTAGACGCAACATGTGTTCTCATTCTTATGAAAGCAGAAACGACCAAAAGAACTTAGTTGTACACAGCTTAGAAGACACTGAAGAGTGTCAGACAGGTCCTTCACAGCGCAAAAAAAACAAAGAAAAGGAAGCAAGGAATAATACAAATTGTGTCATAGTATTTATGTTGCCTGGTCGCACTATAGTTGGTATTCTCCAACACCTCAATCGAGTCCTGACTCACCTCACAACAAACAGGTCTATGCCCACTGAAAGGTGCTGGTCATTGGTTGTGAATAGAATTGGAGAATTTTCTTGCTGCTTTTCAGATTTCTCATGGCTTTCAACAGTGGCATCCGGTAATTTTAGAAGGGAGTGGGGCCGACAGAACACACACACACATGCACACTCACTTGCACTCATTCATTCATACACACACACGCCCACACACACACACACATACACACACATCCATTCACAGCAGTCATTACCAAATATTCAAACATACATGCACACATGCACCAACAATTTTAAAACACACACACACTTACCTGCAGCTCAGCCTCGGTGGTCACAGGAGGATTGGGACTGCTGCTGTCCCTCATTGGTTGACCTTGAGTCAGCCAGTGAGGGACGTCAGCAGTCCTAAGGCTGAGAGGTCCCAGGAGGGTTGGGACTGCCGCCTTCCATCATTGGCTGACCTTAGGTAGGAAGGCAGCAGTCCCAACCTTGTCAAAGTGAGGCTGCTGACCCCACCCACCTCTATGATGAGGTGTCACTGATTGAAACTTTCCCTAGGCGCTTAAAACTGAAGCACCCAGGTCGGAGGCATGAGTGACACTACCCCTTGTCACTGAGAGGGAGGGTCTCGAGGACATTTGCTGAGCGGAGGAGGTCACGCCCACAGGAGCTGTGACCTTCTCAGCTTGGCAGAGTTCAGCTCAGGGAGCCAGCGCAAATAGCGCATGTCTAGCTCATGGCTGCCTGACCTGAAAATAAAGTGTCTGTGCTCCGTTTGACAGACACTCTTCATGAGGGGCAAAAGGCAAGGGGGCGTAGCCCCTCAGCCTCAAAGGATGAGCTGCGGCTGGTGATCTCCTACCGACATCATGGTGGTTCCCTTCAAGGTACAAAAGTTTGCGGCCGATTTTGACAGCCATCCACCAAACATTCAACATTTCTTTTTCAAAAACAAATTTCAAAATGAGAGCCCATTTTTTTAAAAACAAACTGTTAATAATCCCCACTCCTTTGTAGTTTGGAGGTCATTATTGTTTTTCTGTTCCTCACTGTCAGATTTTTCATGACAATGAATAACAGTAAAAAAAGGAAATTATACCGCTCACCTTAGATAGGGAGGGCAGTGGGAAACATAATTTACAACAACGCATTTCCCAAAAAATGCATTTATAAGTTTTTGGGGGACTGGGTTTTGGGGTGGTAAGGTCATTTTTAGGTTTTAGGGTGGGTATGAGTTTTGGCGTGGTAAAGTCATTTTTAGTTTTTAGGGTGGGTATTGGATTTAGGGTGGTGAGAGGATTTTTAGGTGTTAGGATGGGAATTGGTTTTGGGGTGGTAAGGGCATTTTTGAGATTGGGTATGGGATTTAGGATTGGATGGGTATTTTTAGGTTTTAGGGTGGGTATGGGTTTTGAGGCGGTGACGTCATTTTTGGTATTGGGGTGGGTATGGGTTTTGGGGTGGTAAGGGCATTTTTAGGTTTTAGGTTGGTATGGGATTTAGGGAGGTAAGGGAATTATTAGGGCTTAGGGAGGGTATGGTTTGTGGGTGGCAACATGTGTGTGTATATGCATAAATATATATATTTTCTACCACGCAAATGGCTTTATCAACCATGCCTTTACCTCAAAATATTTGTGGTAAAGACATATTTGGTAAATGCATTTTCGTGGTGAAAACCTTCATAGTAAGTGCATTCATTTTAATGATGGATGCGTTGTAATTACCACGTTGTATAGGCAGTCATGGTAATTGAACTCGTGGTTCCGTCATACAACCGCGGGCAGTGTAATGCCCTGTCTCGGACGTCTTCTACTCCGTTTGGCAGTTGAGGGAAGGTTTCTATATGGAATCAATGAGGGCTTTGTCAACAGAAAGCTGGCTGTTCATCTGACTCTAAATGAGACAGGCAGAGTGTAGACACGGATTGAGGGATGGGGTAATCTGTCGGCCACACTCTAAATAAGCTCCAGTATCTTGAATTGCAGAGGAGTCTACATGACAAGAAATGCTTCCAATAAAACTAGCATGAATATCTCTTAAATGGGCTAAAATGCCATGAAGCAGTGCGAGTCAGGCAAACATAATTCCTCAAAGATGCCCTCCACTCTTTACTGTTCCTAGCCAAGAAGGGGGGCTATGTTAAAACAGTTTTGCAGCTGAATGGTGCTTCAGTTTTTTTTAACCGAATGTATCCTTTTATTTGTACCCATGTAGCAGAAACCCTTTTTAGCGGGTTTACAAGTGACACCCCCAACAGAGGGCACCACAGGCGCCTGGCATGTAGTCTCTGCATGTAAAGGACCCCGCCCAGGAATGTAACAGAATTATCATTTTTGTAAAGAGCTAAGTGCTTGCCCATGCAAGGGGACTGCGGCTCGAATCTGGGCAATGGAGTGTTTGGAGGTATGAGGTACGTGCCTCTATATTTGACATCATATAAGGGGTGCCTTCCCTATTAAGGGAAACCTGGGCTTTTCCTTTCCACCTTGCATAAGCTCCTGTTATTAAATATGCATTAAATTGAGCATCATTGAAGTACAGGTCAGTAGCGCTCAATCGATCTCAAACTTTGCAGTGATTTTTAGACGTAAAAATCGTGCCACTTAATATTCATAACACTTAATGTGTTTGCAGCTGTGAAAAAAAGTTTTTTAAAAACCCTCGCTCAGTAGCAAAGGCATGTTTGTGTGGCAACAGATAATTCTGTAGGAAACATGCACATACATTCAAGCCAGAGTTTTATGTTTCTAGTATAGACTTACAAATAGCTTGATTTCAGGTGGCCAGGGACAGTGGTGCAACTCTCGAAAACTCAGGAGAGAAGTGGTTGCAAATATGCGTCTTAGACCAATGCTAACGAACACAACTAAGCGGCATATATGAAGCTTATGGGAAATGACGTATCCCTACTGTGTCACCAAAATCACACCACAGAACATAGAGTGCTACCTTCTCCATCCAGAGAAGTGATGAAGAAAATAAAACAAAAAGGGCACTTTTTAAAAGCACTAATTTATTGTATTCAAACAGGTTGAGCCAAACTCCCAGATTTAGTCCCCTTTTCACACTAAAGAACGAGTGTTTGTGTATTCTGCTCGATAAAGAGGTATTCACACTGTAGACAAATGGATGCAGAAACAACTTTTGTTGAAGACAGTCACATTTGATACGACTGAGAAAGGTAAAACTATAGAGAAACTGATATTAACTCACTTTTGTATTCATATAATAAACTTTGTAAAATGTTGAATTCATTTGGAGCTCGTCAGCGGACAACTTTTGATTGTAGCATAAATGCAGATCAATAGGTTTTTCCCAAAAACATAATTTATGAATAAAGAACGAATTGAACACTCATTACAAAGGACAACTTTTGTTGAAAGTTGCTGAAGTGTGAACGTATGAGGCGGTAGAATAAAGCCTTCTTTCCTCTCCAGAAGTTTCATTTTATGGTTACCTAAATAAACAATTGAAAGGAGAATTATCAAATCTGAATTGGTGAAAGAAAGGGGGTACTTTTTATTAGTTTTTTTTGTATGTACATGTTCTTGCTGCCATGCAGAAGTGTAAGGGAGAGACACACCGATTAGCCAATGATGGATACAATTAGTTATGTCTACAATGACAAATTATTGTAAATCATTTTGATTTTCGGATTTTGTGTGGGCTGTGGAGTATCCAATATCAATACGAGAAAGCACTTGTCCCATTATTTGGTCCCATCTATACATAGATGAGTTAATTGTTTGCTAAATAGGCGTGTTACTTTGGAAATAATACATGTAGAGCCATCTCAGAGCAGTCTTGTAAGGAGCGATTATAAACAAGATTGGAGAAAGGTCCTCAGTTTTGTAGTATTATTCCACCTTTATTTTCTCATTATGTCGTTTTTACATATCGCCGAGCTTATTACAATTAGAGTATGCGTGTTGCAATATTCTAGCAGGTGTGGCAGTGCAGACTACACTGTAAGGTCCTACAAGGTTTTCAAGGTTTTCAATCAGTGTACTATATAGGACAAAGCAGGTGTAATGTACGTTACAATCAGTTATGAAAAAAATGCATTTAAGACCTAAATAAATTACATTAAACTAGTCTATGAGATATAGAATTTGTTGTCAGACATTGTCTAATAATGGCTATGAAATAGGTACTTTTAGTCACATATATTAAGGTACCACCACAAAAGGACTGATAAATTTGGTCATCCCGCCATATCAGTGCAGGGTGTACTCAGTGTCGCCATGTGTAATATGCTGATAATCCAGAATTTGGCTCTCAAATAGAAGGCTCACTAGTTCAGTTTGTTGATATTATTTTATTTTGCCACCATTAGGTTCTTGATAAATAAACCAACCTTTTTGTGCTTTACCATATATAGGCCATGTTGAAAAATCATTAAGGAGAATAAGTGATCTTGATAAACATGTATAAGTGAATGACAAAGGATGGTGACAAATTCTGTCAGCTATTTTTCATCTGCCCTATCCTCCAGGACATACTTTCTCTGTGGATCATAAATCAAATGAATAGCTACACGAGGATCATTCCACATTTGATTAGCAAACTTAGAGAAAGCATGGCTCCCTAGCTGTGCATATCTTACCACCAGGGCATTAAAGTTTAAATGGAATATCATAAATTTAGGCTGGGATCTGATACGTTTCTATGCTTGTCTCAACCCTAAAGGTGTCTAAATTGATGCAATGTTTATATTACAGTCACAGATCCTAGGGACAGGTTGCAGATTGTGCCAGGTCTATGTCCATTATAACATAAATACGCATCTTACCCTCATCTTCATGAAATGTTAACAGTGGCTTCAATTTAAAAATCAACGTAAGGTATCACTTAGCTCAGCCTTTGGTTGTGCAGTCCAATCTCAGTGCTTATTCCCTCTGAGACATGAGAGTACCTAGATTACAGCAACTCAAAAAAATTGAGAGACAAGGAACTCTACAATCCAAACCATGAATTCGTAACAAAAAGGTACTAACTAGGTAGCACACAATTAGAAAAGTGAAAGCTACAAATCAAAAGATGAAAATTAAGTTTTTTCATTTCTAATTGAAGATAACTAAGTCAAGGTTAAAATTATATAAGTGAAGCCACATGTCAGTCTGTGGTGACAAGTAAAGTGCAAAGCACAACCGAGGCCATTATGAAGGTTGAAACCTGAGTGAACACTGGTGGCCTAGAGTAAGGGGGGGTCAAGAATTTTACCTTTTACTCTCAAAAATCAATGAAGCAGCGTGAGAATTCAGCTAGCATCCAAGCAGTATCCTTGGCAGAAGCTGACCACCATAAAAAATGAAAGGTCAAAACAAAATCTGCCATGTGAAAGAAGGTGTCTTCTGGCTGCTAAGGAACACTTTTGGAATGTTAAATTGGGTTTCAGCCTTCTTGCGGTCATTCTTTCTGATGTGGATTCTCTGTTGCGCAGACAGAGCTGATGGGCGAGGTCAACGGAGTAAAGCTAAGCAGACCCCGTGAGCTGGAAACATGTCTGAGAGTCACATAAAGGTCTTTGTGAGCTTAGGATTTCTGAGAATGGAACAAAACACTTTTTCAGATCGCACAAGCTGCATCTGTCCAAGACAAGCGCCAGAGAGTCAAACGTGCTCTCTAACGGCTTACAACATATTGCCAATGTTTTCGTTGCAATATATTAACAACTCATCAATATTTTGGGGGTGACAACAGTGCTACTAAAATGTTTCAGTGATCATTAGGAATGGGTTCGAGAAACTCAGCCCACATCTTCTGCAAACTGGCTGTAAACTGTGTAATATCACTGTCCATTCTTCTCAACACAGGACCTGTTGACTGCAAACGGAAAACAGCACTACTATATAAAGTATTGCACTACAAGGAGGGTTTAATACCCACCTGACATATCCGCGGACATGGTCAAGTGTGTCCCGGACAGTGACATTTGCATTTTATAACTGAATTCTCTCCAGAAGTGCATGTGCACTCTGGAACAGAAGTATGCACAATTCAAGTTAGTTTCTATAATAGATATAAAACCTAATTATCAGATTTAGGTGTTGAGACAACTTTCACATGCTGGGTTTATAACTTCAGCTGTTTTCTAGATAATAAAGATAATAAAATAGAGCCTTCACTACTTGTAGAGCGTTTGAGCCAAGGACTGACTATCTGTGCATACAACCAATCAATGATGCACATTTATTAATAAACCTGGCAGTCAATGACCAACTGACATGTCAAGTGCCTGGCCACACCTACAGTAAAAGGGGGCTGTGCATGGGCCGAGGGGCAGCAGTCTTACACAGACCACTAGGAAGATGAAAGTTGCAGGACACAATCACTAGTGGTGGATAACAATATGAAGATTTGAAGGTAACACACCAGGGAATAAACAGCTGTCAGAATGAGGTAAGCACTCTAGTGATCTTCGGTGTCTGTGAACACCTTAAAGAAAAAAAACATCCATCTGTTAGCAGTCCTGATTCGACTTTATTTTATGGTACTTTGTCAACCAATGACACAGTTACCCAGGACTATGATCAATTCAAAATGGTTTTGTTACAGTATCAATATATTATTATCCACTTGGGAAATAATACAAATTCTCTTTCCAGTCATTTATACCCTCAAAACGTCTGCTATATGTCTCTTAGAAGTTCCCTGTTCTCCCCCACATGACACGTTGTTAGATTAGTTGTAAGACATCTTGGCATCCATTATTTTCTTCCCATCTGCCCCTACAGTCCCTTTCATTCATGAGATGGGTTCTTAAATCGTCACTGACTCTGGTGGGCCAAGTTCATAAAAACAAAATGAGGAGGCATCAGGAGGGATGCTTGAACTCCAACAAATCTGTCCTGCACTCTACTGGAAGGCTTATATAGGGTTTGAAGCATTTCTTCTCAGTCCCATTTTCTCCCCTAAGGATTCCAGCTAGTAGTTGGCAGGTCACTGGTCAAAGTCCCAAAGAAGCTCCTCCCCCTACAAGAAGAAAAGTTCTTCCGCTTCCCTTATTTCCTTTCCTCTTGTGTCGACAGTGCAGCTGCCTGGCTCATGAGCCTATGATAAGGCTTCCCAAACTCCCCAACCTCTTCCTGGGAAGAGAACCTTCTCTCGCTCAAGAGTCAAGATCCCAGTGAATTAGGTCATTAAGTGAGCACAGGCTAATGAGCCAGAAGTAGACAGAGTGGGATTATGGAAACCTAAACACAGCCTATCCATTGTGTTGGTTCCCCTTTTCTGTATATCGGGCTTTTGGCGAGCCCCTTCCCAATCAAAATGGTTCCCCCTTATTAGAAATTAGGGGCCTCATTTACAATGTTTTGGTGCAGGGCAGCGTCCCAAGTCTTTTTGCTGCACTGCCCTGTATCAAAACAAAATATCTACAAGATATGGTGCATTTCTGTCCTTGTGCCCTGCGCTGGTGCACAAATTGCTGCCATGCGCAAATGCAGGCACCCTTGCACAATGGTGCAAGGATGCCAGCGTTGCGGGGATTATTGTTTTTTTGCAGAAAGGGACATCTTCCTCCACAAAAACAATCATGAGAGGCATTTTGCTTCTTCTATGTGTGCTGCAGATATTTATCTAGTAAAAACAAATCCAAAACGACAAAAAAAGAATGTATCAAGAGTTACTTCTTTGATGAGATTTCCCAAACAGTGCCTTTTTATATCAGGCACAATCCGCACAGCCTCCGGTGCGCAGCACAGTTGGCGAGGAAAGCAACCACTCTGGATCTCGAGCGAGCCTTGCACACAGGGCTTGCGTCTGAGTCAGGTGAGGCGTATCTTCAGTTGTAGTGGGCCTCGCACACTGGCCCACATTGAGAGAAAAGAGAGTTGCACTGTGGCTGGACCCTTGCAGGTGCTTGCAGGGCTGGGGCTCGGAAATATCCTACTCTTGAGGCAGTCCCTTGGCCTTGGGGACTCAGGGCATGTCTAGCGTGTTACTGGGTCTAGAGAGAGCCCTACACACCACATAGAAGGGGCGGAAATATCCCCGTTGCTGACATGGCACGAGCAGAGAGACAATGCCGCACTCACAGTTCTCCTTCAGCGCTCTAGCGTGCTGGAGCTGCTTGGGTGGCAATATCAGGGCGCAATTGAAGGGTGATGAGACAGGGGAAGCACCATGCCCAGTCCTTGGTAGCACAGTATGATGCACTCCAGCAGCTGGAAACAGATTTGTCAGTGTTGGAGGTCCTTGATGTCCAAGGGACCGCTGGAGAACCAGGGGCAAGCAAATAAGCTCTTAAAGTTTCCCTTGGGAGCATAGAGGATATAGAGGAGAGTCTTGAGTTTTTCCCTAACTGCAGAGGCAGCAGGCCAACAGAGCAGTGCACAGTGCAGAGTGGCATCCCTCCTGCCAGCACAGCAAACATCTTGCAGCAGGCCAACACAACAAGGCAGTGGCAAAATGGCAGTCCTTCCTGGCAGCTGAGCTCCTCTTAGTTGCAGAGTCCCCTCAGGACTCAAAAGTGAACTGATTTGTTGGGGTCTAGAGTCCAGTACTTATACCCAAAAAGGCTTTTCATGTAGGAGAGACTTCAAAGAATTTCTCTGAAATGCACAAGGGTCCCTTTTAACATAGCACTGTCTGCCGGCCCATCTGGGGGGGAGGGGTAATTAGTCCTTTATGTGGAGGCAGAACACCACCAATTGAAGTTTAAGTGTCAAGCCCTCCCTTTCCTTCTGCCCAGGAAGACCCATCATTTATGCAGATGAATGAAGATGCAGCTGAGTCTCCTGTGTTTGTGGCTCTCCAGAAGGAACTCACAAAGTGTAGCTGTCACCCAGCCCAACCCAGATGTGTATTTAGAGACAGGCTAAGGCACAGAATGGTTTAAGGTAAGACAATGCCAACTTTCTAAAAGTGGTATTTTCAGACTTACAGTTTAAAATCCGACTTCACCATAAGTTGTGATTTTAAATTGTGAGCCAGGGACACCAAACTCCATATATCTATCTCTTCCTAATTGGAAATTACACTTAAAAGACTTTTTAAGGTAATCCCAATGCTGCCCTATGCGAAAGATTGTCCTTGCAATAGTGAAAATTGACATTAGAATTTTTTCACTATCTGGATACATTAAGCTTAAAAGTACATGTCCAACTTTTTAAATACACTTAACCCTGCATTAGGGCTGACTAGGGCATACCTTAGGGGTGATCTGCATGTACTAAAAGGGACGTTTTGGGCCTAGCAAGTGGGTACACTTGCCAGGTTGAAATGGCTGTTCAAAACTGCACACACAGGGTCTAGAGCGGCAGACCTGAGACATGTTTGAAGGGCTACTGTACTGGGTGGCACAACCAGTGCTGCAGGCCCACTAGTAGCATTTGATTTACAGGCCCTGGGCACCTCTAGTGCACTTTACTAGGGACTTACAGGTAAACTAAATATGCCAATTGTGGAGAAGCTAATGTTACCATGTTTTAGAGCACAGAGGACCTGCACTTTATCACTGGTCAGCAATGGTATAGTGCCCAAAATCCTAATAAGTCAGCAAAAATGAGTCTGAAAAACGGAAGGTCAGAAGGCAAAAAGTTAGGGGAACCACACCAAGGATGCCAGCTCTAACAACCCTACATTACACTGGTGTCACTGTTAGGGTATAAACATGTACTTTTCTCTGTAGACTGGGTGGCATGATCTTTATATACTTATAAAGTGCTGCATGCATCCATATGACAGATGCAAGTTCATATGAGATTTAAAACATCACAAACTAAACACCTGTATAACAATAAGCATGAAGATTAACAATAGGAAGAATATAACTGACCAGGTTTGTGTTTTTACACATTCTTAAGGGAATTAGCTGAATATATCAACAATCTTTAAAGCTCCTGAAGGAGCAAACCACAACTCAATACTTTAAACTCAAAGATTGCACCCACCAGTTGTACTATGATAATATCCTGACTGGAAGTTTGCCCATGACCCTGGAACTGAGCAGTGGATTCTGGTTCAGATACACAGAATGGACAACCCGTGTCCGAACTCAGGCCTATAATCATGTCAAAATATAGAGTGAAGGTCAAAATATTTTTAAAATACCTTTCAGAATATTTGTCACATATTATAGATACATAACACATTACGTGCTATGGGCGCTTTCTATACGCTGTTCACTCTGTGTAGTTCTTCCATGTGTTAAGGAGAGGAGAAACCAATGGAAGGGTTAGAGAAGGTGAGGAAAGTATTCGATTTTCTATCGCTTGACTACTAACTGGACAGTCAATGTTGCGTTGACACACTCAGTCCCATAACATTACTCTGTTGTATGCATGCATGTGGGTGTTTGTATAGAGTGGACCTAGTCCAGGGCAATGGATGCTACGGGCCAAGGAATTGTCCCAAGATATTCACAAACACAAATTCACACACTGCTCCAGCTTTTTCCTAACTCTAACACATACTTTGCAATATGGTTGCTAACGCTTTATATTCATCCAAATGAAAATTTGAATATTGCTTTTGTGCTTCAGTTACATGAGCCCACTCCTGCTCCCACGAAACAGACTCCAGGCTCCATCTTATAAAAGAGTTGTCATGAATATGGAAATCTTTTATAAGCACAGCACATTGACACCACCTCCACTCACATCTCACAGAAGGTATTTGAGTTGAACAAAATCTTTGATAATTTGAGCTACAAGGAGAATCTCGGCAACATGAAAACAAGAAAAGAAGCACATTACTTCACAATGCTGCAAAGTTAAGACTGTGTAAAGTAAAAAAAAATACCAGAGAACATGCGGCACAGTCACCGCCACCCAGAGGCAAAGGGCCTTAAAGTAAAGTATTTCCGCTCCCCTGGATTACCACTTTCTCCAGTGTGCTGGTTTTGTAATGCTTACACCGACCCACCCACAGTGTCACGATGCATCCCCCAAATGTTCTTGTGTTATTTGTCATAGGGCCTTGTAATCCAGTATAGCCCAGGCTATGGTGACATATGTCTTGGACATACAAGTTTAATTTATCTTGCATGCATTTATAAATGCATTTTCTGGGCAGTGCTTCTATAAATTCATGTTCATCTCCCCTTATGAGGATGCTTGTGCTAGCCCTGCTGTGAAAAAGAGCGAAAAGGTAACATTAGCAAGCCGTAATTCCCTATATCTGTATGATTATTCAAGTTTGACTTGGAAAGAGTTTTAGTATCACAACCATCGGTGAATTTGCACTCTTTCTCTCTCATTAAATGCTGGCAAAAATCACCACAATTATGTTGTACATGTAATCAATTGCATATTTCACTACGGTTTCCCGGCGGTGCGTGTAGATGATTGTACTATGGAATATCGAGTACTGGAATATAGTAAAATCAGAATATTGCGGACGCACTATCGAGGAATAAAATATCAACAGGTAAGTCAATATTTAGAGGAAATATAGATGTACTAAGCTTAACTTCATTCTAATGCACCTTAAAGATATATCGTTATGATGTAGGTATGTAAAGTTATGTATATAAAATCTCTGTTTACTTAGCTTTTGACATGTCAGCCCCCACATTCTGGTCATTTTTGCCATCGAGGTTCCCATTTCAATTTTCCAGGCGCCCTCCCGTCTAGTATAGGGACAATCTGAAAGACACAAATAATTAAACTGTGTATTGGTGGGTTTAGGAACTCAAGATCTATCCTCATTCTTAACTGGGAAGGTACCATTATTGTCTTTTACACTGCTGTTATTAGAATGTCCAACCCTCCTATCAGCTTTATCAATGTCATCATACGTGTTACTTTTTAACTGGACCGCTGCTTAATATGCTTGTCCTGTCAACGTCTTCTGTAAGGAATCCTCCATATTTCGGGCATTTCACACCTTGCTACACGAACAGACTTTTTAACAAAAAGGCACGTTCTTGTTTTTTTTCACATAATGTGGATGAATATTGTTCATACGTGTTGCACATGTTAGTACATTAGAAGTCAGGGGTTATTGTGGTATCTGCACACGATTAGTCTCCTTATACTATTAAACTATTTTTGCAGATCAAGTAACAAAATACAAAATCATAAAATCTGCTAGGTTTCAGTAGAAATTGCTGAAAGGTAATTTCAGAGTTACCTTGCACTTTAGACACATCCAGGTGAGCTATTTACACAAACATTTGTAAACCTGCACCCATAAAAGTACTCCTGCTATTGTGTACCTATTTACTATTTTTTATAATTCACAAACATTCCAGGTAGTATTCCTGGAACGCTACACTAGGCGCGCATTGGAGGTGAAATACTGGGAATGACATGCAACATGTTCTTTGGGCTTGCATTTCAGCATTGGATAATCCTACATAGTATAGGCTTGGGCACTAGAGAACTGGTTCACGAGGTACAAATGCACACATTTGTCTTTTAATTTTTTTCTCCTCTGGAAAAGTGACACCCCTTTCCCTAAAGGTTCTGTTTTGTAAACGTTTTTGTAAGGTGCTGCATTATACTTTCAAACTGTTGTCTTGCTGCTAAGGAAAAAGGTCAAAGCTAGCTCCCAGAACCGCTCTCAGATGAGTGACTAAAGATTCGGGCATGCCTGACGAAACAAGTATGTTTTCATCAAACTCCTAAACATTGCAGGATCCTCCAAGATTTTTAAGTCTATGGGCAGCAAGTTCCAGACACTATTACCACAGATCAGGAACGCACAGTCACCCATCTAGATCTCTTGACTCCTTGGATATGAAGGTAGCCTTGGGCAACTGATTGCCAAGTTCTTGCCGGAGGACGTCTTTTGACACAGTGATGCGGAAAGCCGGAACCTCTTTACAAACAAAGCTCTATAGACTAGACTCTGTGGTTGAAACTGAATATGCTTTCTGAATAGAAGCCAGTGCACACATGGTAATAGTAGTAGGAACATGGTCTTATGAGCAAAAGCTGCATGTTAAGTGGACCGTTCCATTTTGCATCCTATGCATTTCACATCTTAATAACCCATCAATTGTTAGATAGCCATGGTTTGGGTTGAAAGGTATACTACAATACTTTTGTGGTATACAACCACAGATAACTTACAAAAGCCATGATAACTTGGGCTTTGTGTGGCGGTTAGCTAAGAACTTATGTTTTTTTAAGCGTGTGTAGATGACAGAAACCAGCACTTACTACTGAATAAACTTGATCTTTCATTGAGAGCGTGCTATTTAATACGAAGTCTAATCATCCTGGAAAGTGTGTTACTCCAGCTCTTTGCCGCAATAAATCTCCAACCATTTCCAGGATCTGAAAGGTACGAATCAGAGTTTGTTGAATAGGCCACAAAAGTACCAGTTTGCGGGCATTCAAAAACATACAGGGTAACCAAGCCTTGTTCTACCCTTTCCCAACCTCTTGCTTTGGACACATTGCATTTTCCATTGTGAAGGTAGTAGGGCTCACATAGGGAGTATTCCAACCCCTTTTTATAATCAGACATGTGCTTCCCTTTATTTGTGATTTTAAGGCACTCTGGGGCTTATTTATAAAGAAATGGAGCAGCATGGCGCTGCAAGCCAGCTTACTGTTCAGCACTGCGTCGTTTTAAAAGTGCAGGGATGCATCATATTTACAGAAATACAATACATCCCTGTACTTTTCTCCGTAATGGAGCACAAACTGCTGGGTAGTGCCAATGCAGGCATCCTTGCATCATGGTGCAAGGGTGTCTACGTTGCAGGGATGAATGTTTATGTGCATGAAGGGACACCTTCCTTCACATAAAGAGTCATTAATGGTGTTTTCCTCTTTCTATGCCTGCTGCCTCTGAAGCTCACATAGAAGGAGGACAAAACAGGGAGAAA
The DNA here is from genome assembly GCF_031143425.1 of Pleurodeles waltl. Classification (NCBI taxonomy): domain Eukaryota; kingdom Metazoa; phylum Chordata; class Amphibia; order Caudata; family Salamandridae; genus Pleurodeles; species Pleurodeles waltl. The sequence goes on from NC_090436.1 coordinate 803,649,468, forward strand.
TAAAGTTATTTCTCCCCATTGCACCACTTTAACTCAACCCCTGAAGTGATGTAGAAATCTGACGCATTCCCAACATTGTAAATCTGGGAATGCGTCAGATTCCATGGGTGGCTTTGTGTGACTTTGTAAATATGGGTGGCACACTGCGCCACCAGAATGTCAAAAAAATTACCCTCCAGTGGCATAATGTGCCACTATGGCCTTGTAAATGAGGCCTTCTCTAGCTTGCTGAATATGCCAGCTCACAACAACTTATGGAATCTTCAGAAAGCAAAGATATATAATAGGCATCTATACAATTAGCGTGAGTAAATATTTTGAAGAAAACATTATTATAATCCATAAAACTGTTTTATGATTCCAGTTCAGTTTCTTTAGGGAAGATAGTTGTTTGTTATTTCAATTTCAACTTATTTGTTTTTAGTTTGTTATTGAATTACAAACCATAACAGGCATGAATTAAAAAGAGGAATATACAAGCACATATTATAACAGCAATTCATCAAATAAATATTCCCCATGAAATCTTTAAATAGAAAAATATATAAATTCAAGAACAATCAACTGTATTCAGAGCCTGGTCATAATTTATTGTATCATTTGTTTTTTCCAATACACGTCTGTGAAACATTGTTTTTAAGTTTCTACTGAGCTCAAACTTTAATTTGGCATATACAGACAATACTTATACCATATCCTCTCTACCCGATTACACTATGCATCCTATGCCATTGCCTCAAGCATCACTCAATTGTAGACATCTGTCCCTAAGATTAGTATAATCTACGCAAATCATGCTCTACTAAAATATTGAAGTATTACTCTACATGACAGAGAATTGATGATTCAGAAACCTTGTAACGTTTTCTCATGTTTGAAGCCATTCCATATCTGCATTAAAGCTGTTGGAAATGGCCTCTCTGCAGGGTCACCCTCAAACTTTTTGTCTTCCTCTTCTTCTTTTTCTGACCTCATTGTTGCTGTCTTTAGGACTCTGGACACTTTACCACTGCTAACCAGTGCTAAAGTGCATGTGCTCTCTCCCTAAAAACATGATAACATTGGCTCATACCCAATTGGCATATTTGATTTACTTGTAAGTCCCCAGTAAAGAGCACTACATGTGCCCAGGGCCTGTAAATTGAATGCTACTAGTGGGCCTGCAGGACTAGTTGTGCCACCCACATAAGTAGCCCCTTAACCATGTGTCACGGCCTGCAATTGCAAGGCCTGTGTGTGCAGTTTCACTGCCACTTCGACTTGGCATTTAAAATAACTTGCCAGGCTTTAAACTCCCCTTTTTCTACATATAAGTCACCCCTAAGGTAGGCCCTAGGTAACTCATAGGGCGGGGTGCTATGTAGGTAAAAGGCAGGACAGGTACATGTGTGTTTTCTCTGTCCTAGTAGTGGAAAGCTCCTAATTTTTTTTCCACTACTGTGAGCCCTGCTCCTTTCATATAATAGCATTAGGGCTACCCTCATATACTGTTTGAGTGGTAGATTATGATCAGAAAGGGGTAACCAGGTCATATTGAGTATGACCAAAATGGTAATGGAAAATCCTGCTTGTTGGTGAGGTTGGATCTTATATTAATATTTTAGAAATGGCACTTTTAGAAAGTGAGCATTTCTCTGCACTTAAGATCATTCTGTGCCTTACAGCCTGTCTCCAATCAGTGTCTGGCTGGGCTGGTTGACAGCTCCCTTGTGTATTTCACCCAGACAACCACAAACATGGGACACTAAATCACACCTGAACTCATATGCATACTGAATGGGTCTTTCTGGGCTGGAAGGGTGGAGGGCCTGACAGTTACATTTCAAAGGCTAGTGCCCTGCCTTACACAATGGACTGCCAAACCTACTACTACTGGGACCCTGGACAACATACCTGTACTGAAAGGGGACCTTGTGCACTTCAAAACCACTTCAAAGGAACTTTTGGGTATATAAACTGGGTCCCTGACCCCACCAAATCAGATACTTCTGGACCTAAACCTGCAACCTGTCAAGAGGAACTGCCTGGTTGCCCAAAGGACTCATCTGGACTGCTTTGCTGAGAAGGACTGCTGCTCTACTGTTGCCCTGCTGCCCTCTGACTTTGCTGAGAAATGCTCTGCAAGGGCTTGGATTGAGCTTGCCTCCTGTTGTCTGAAGTCTCAGGGCCAAAAAAGACTTCATCTCTTCAGGAAACTCCTTGTGTGCCGAAAATCGATGCACAGCCTGCCGGAAACGACGCACAGCCGTGGTGCAACTGAGAAGTCACCATACAGCTGAACTGGAATGGTACAGCCGACTTCCTGAGTGAAGAATCAACACAGCGCCTGCCTTGCGTCCAGAAATTCGATGCACAGCCCTACTGGATCGATGCACAACCGAACCGGAATGACACAGGCCGATTTCCCGAGTGAAGAATCGACATAGCACCTGCCGTGCGACAGAAAATTCAATGCATTGCCGTACCGGATCGACGCAATGACCGTGACTTTGTCCTGCACACCCAGGATTTCCACGCACTGTCCCTGGGTGTCAAAAAGATCCCTGCATCACAGTGAGGAACCAAGACTGCGTGACAGAAATCGACGCAAAGCCCCTTGCAGCATGGAAAAAAAAACACACATCGTCTGTGCCACATCGGAAAATCTGACGCACACCCTATTTTTCCACGCATCTCCTCCACTGCGGTCTCCGTGGGTGTTATTTTTGACGCACACCAGGTACTTTGTGAAAACAAGAGACAACTGTTGATTTCTAAGATTTAAGACTCTCTAATCTTACAAAAGTGATATCTCAACTTGTGCTTATTGAATCTTTATCGTTTTGATGATAATTTGGATTGTGTGTGACTTACCCTGACTAGGAATGTGGTCCCTACTTGGATAAAGGTGTATACCTCTGCCAACTGGAGACCCCATTTCTAACAAAAGCTATATAAGTGAACTGCTGTTTTACCATTAAATGTATATGAGAATCAGTGATGCTCCTTAACAAATCAGAATATGACATTTTCTGAATCTGTGAAACATGAATATAATTGTTTGCCATCTTAATATGAGAACCTGCGTAATATTTTTTTTTCTGAATTCTATATCGCAGGGGATCTAATTTAACTGAGAGTACTTTAATTATCCACCTTAACATTACTTCAAAAGTTTTGTGCATCACACCTGGAACTGCTAATTCTAGTCTCCAGACCTGAATGGCATAGGACCACTTACTAGAGGTCATAAACTTTGGCACTCCGTCCCCAATGTTATAGAAAATAGAAAGGTGATGGAGAGGAATACATTCTACTCATAAAGTAATGGAAGAGATTTTTGACTGAGAGCACCTAAGTAAATGAGTGAAGTGATGCCTACCAAATGAGCTATTGTCACTACAAATACTTTTACCACTTGCCTTATTCTTGCTACCTTGCTTCCCCAAACACGTCATACTATAAATACTAAACTGCTAAATAAGTCATGTACCGGTTCACACAATGAAGATCTGATAGAAAAAGCACATTATCTTGTACTTCGGACTGTAACGATCCAACATCTGTGGAAGCTATATTTTGTTTATGTAAGTGGTTTACGATCGATGTTCATAAATATTCACATATTACTTAACCATACCATTGGCTAATGTGTATCATATTGCTTTTATTATGCAACTTTTACCTGCTCTAACAAATCACTCCCAATATACCGACTGTATCTTCTATTCTTCTGTCTCCAGGAAAAAAACTTTTTTTTTACTGTATGTTTAAACACCTCTGCAAGCCCAACGATGTTAGATTCAAGCAATCAGGTCACCTGCATAGAGCAATACATGAGAATAATATATGAAAAGATCTTCCCCTTAATATTGGTGATTTTCCCCCATACTTTCCAAAATCAATGGATACTCCGCTAATATAGGCAGAAGAGAAGGGATTAGAGAAAGCATCAGTGTTTGAGCTCATTTTGTGTTGAAGTTGTGGACTATAAACCCTTTCTCTGCTCTCATAAACTCGATGGGCCTGTTGTTTGTTTGCAAAGCAACAATTAGGCACTGCAAATTGATTGAAATCTATAACTTAGCCTGTTTACACTACAGACTCGACCACTCAACTTTGTCGAATACAATAGTTCTCTTATACAAGCAGACTTTTCAACAATTGTGCTAACCAATACCATATTATCTATTTCCTGAGTCCTGATTGCTCAATTAACGGAATCCCTTTTCCTTCTGCCCAGTTTTCCAAACATTCACGAGCAAAGTAAGAAAATAGCTTCACAGTCCTATTCACCTTTAACTCATAAAATCTCCTCAAGAGTTCTTTTTATTTAGTGGAAAAGTTATACTACCTCGTCAAGAGTTTGGAATATGCAACTGTACTATACACTCACAATAGAGAGACATCAAAAATTGTCCAAATCCTTTAGACAGTTGTTCGGGGTAATCCATCTGTGGCCTGAGCACCAGATTTCTGAGCCTGTATTATCAATGTTTTAAATTTATCAACTATCAGTTGAAAAATCATGAAGGGACAACCCAATGCCTATTCCATATAACGACACTTATTATCAACATTCGCAGATCATAGCTCTCTGAGGAATATCGCGCAGTCCGCTTTCTAGTAGAGCAGTCCTCCTGGTTAATTATGTACCATCACAAAGGAAATGTATTGTCAAAGTCTTCTTAGGTTCTTTTCTGCTGCCACTGCATGCAGCTGAGGCAAAGTACATAACTTATTGTGAACCTTTATATTCTCTGATGTAGAACAATCTATGTTTTTTAAAATAGTATCTCTTTGATATACCTATAATGGATCTTTGTATGGTGTCCTAATATATATCTCTAACCTAGATCTCAAAACACTCTCTTGTTATTGTTTACACTCTTGAACCAAACAACAAATTACTTGTATCTTCCATGCAATTTTCATTGTATTTAATTATATTCTTGATGCATCACTTAAAGGCCAGAAACATTTTCCTTCTGGGGCAGGCATTACATCCCGCTCAAACAAACGTTTATATAGGCATGAGCGCTTTGCTTAAATTTGTAATTCCAAACCACACGTACATTTTTGTGGATTAACACTTTGTGTTTTCCTAAATTTCGAATGTGTGCAGTCTTTACAAAGAAGGCCAAAGTACAATGTATTCATTTATAGTTTCTAAGTGCAGTGTCATTCACTACTCAAAATGAAGGCTGATGATATAAAGAATACATGGAAGCAAACAGAGAGAATCTCATCTTTCCATTTCTAGTAATTTGTGCTAGAACATCACCCTCCATCTGTCCATTTAAAGTTCCAGCATCCAATCTGTGTAACTGGTGGAGATATGTTCTGTCACATTTGTCAAACTGACATACCACTGGCACGGGAATACCTGGGACATCTTAGGTTTTCTGCTGCTCTAAATTTTCTATCTCAGTAATAATGGTACCCAAAATATTTACAAGTGTCTTCATACATGTAGCAACACACACATTAACAAGAAACAAGTCTGTTTCTTTGGAATACTTATTTTCTTTGTTTGAATTTATACCAGAAGATGCCAAAGATTGAGGCAAATTAAGCAGATTAGACAAAATGCCCCTCCCATGCCCTTAACTGGAAAGTGCAGGGAATTTCTCCACCACATAGTATTCATTATTTCGCATTTTTGTGGTTGTCCACATTTCTTGTAGACTTATTATAAGCAAACATTAATCCTTGTTAACTGTTGTTAAATAGCACATTTTTAGACAACAGCTATGCCTGCCTATTTAAGGCTGCAGGCAAAAAGAACATTTACAAAGGTTTTCCTGGCATTCATTTGTTTTTATCTCAGATATAGGGTAGAGTTCAAAGCCCTAGCAATTCATGTGAGCCACATTCCTAAAGTTTGTGGTGTCATAGGGGCAATATAAATGTCCGTCCTGATGAGGGGAATCCAAATCGTGTTAATGAGTATTGTTGTGCAAAGAGTGCTAGCTGCCCGGTGACATGGGAGAGTGGAGGGGGTGGAGGAGAGGGTGGAATTGCAAGTTTTGACAACAAAATGAGACCTGGAGGGTTCCCCTTCAGAGGATGATATCATCCTAGTATTGCTCTGTATTGCACTGTTTTTTGAAATAACAAATATTTTAAAAAGGATGGATCGTTGAAATGATGGATAGGATACATTGACATATTGATGGTTGGATGCATAATAAACTGAATGTATATTTGAAAGGATGGGTGCAATCATGAGGTTAGAGGTAAGTCTCCTAAAGTGGGAAGGAGGCCATGTTTGCTCTCCTCAGGTGATCGGTGTGATAGATGTATGGTTCAAGAGGGGGGTATTTTAATTTTCTGGCTACTCCCTTGGTTCAAATTGAACCATTACTATTCAAAACATTGTGCTTACAGAAGCTCTCCCACTTAACATAACAGATAACCCTGACTTACTCAATGGGAATCCCAGAGCCATAAAGAGTGGTGCCAGATGTTGCAAGCACTGCACAATGCTGAAAACATCAGATAACAAAGTAATGATAAATATTATCATATGGTTCTTAGGAGAGATAATATACTGTGATCTAGGTCATGTCTTGTTCTATTTGTAAGGATTATTGAGTGTAGTTCCCTAAATCTACATTTCTGCAGCTAAAGATATGATGGCAGTAGACATTGATGCTGTATGCGATGCTCTATATAGTGTCCACAGTGGTGCTATTGTGGTTCATGTGTGGATGAACAAATACCTGATATGTCACAGTGTATTCAGGGAGTTAGGACTCCAGAATTCATCTTGGTTTAAAGTCTTTTCAAAACCTTCCAATATTTAGGTGAGCTCTGTTAACATATCTCTTTCCCAAGACTTTCTACTGTGACAAATTCAGTATCATCATAGCATTGATGCAGTCTGTTTCTACCCTCTAGCCTCAATGAAATTAAAGCTAATTTCTACAGAATATCATTTGAATAATTTTAGCTCACTCATTGCTAGTTTTTTCACTCACTATCTAAGTCACTCACTGGCTCACTCATTCACTCAAAGTTTAGCATAGGTGTCTGACATCCTAGAGAGGGCATTGGTTTCTTAAAAGTATTACACATCCTTAGCAAATATACCTTGATCATTGGAATGTGAGCACAAGTTACACTCTTTTTTGTTTTTTTTACTTCTTCCTTTTATGACTCAGATTGACCATAGTCTATTAGATAGTCTTTTTCCTATGGCCATCACATTGGGCTCTGTTTTATATGCAACATTATTAGACATGCATTGCAGTTGTGCCAAGAGTCTGGAACCCCAATTGGTCATAGGATGGCCTTAATTGATCCCAGTCATGCTCAGCCAAAGAATGCCTGTCTATTTTCACTGAGCAGCACATATCAGTACCAGTGCCCGCATTTAGATGGGTGAGACCCGATAGGGTGTGGGGGGGGGGGCAGCTTCTATCCTGCCCTTATTTAAGTTCAACTTAAGTTTGACTGCTTGGAAAGTATCCCTTTTAGAAGGATAAATACTATTTAGAGCTGAAAACCAACTGGGAAAGGCTGCTACCTTGGTTCTGCATCATTGTGGAGGAATACATGTGATGGGATTTTATTATTACATCAACTTCCCCACAATATATCTTCCCCCACCCTGACACATTATTTTCTTTAGGTGCTTTAGGTGAATCCAACTGGGGTCTAGAAAGAACACAACATTAGGGGAAATGGAGGAGGAAGTGTGCTGTGATCTATAGAAATAAGTCAGAAAAAAATAAAAAGGTAGCAATAAATGTAAAGTTTTAGTGTTCTTTGTAAAACAGTGGTAATACCATGTCTTATTGCTATTCCCCTAGTCACTGGAATATATGTCTTAATTCTCTCTAGGGCACCTTCGAAGAATAGTCCTTAATAGTCGTAAATAAGGGTTTCTTCTTCTGTGTGCATTCTTCAGCCGACAGATTTTGATCACAGGGGCAGAATTCTAGTTTGAAGCAGTGCTTAATTTATTAAATAAAATAGGTGCCAGGGTTCTCATCATGAGGTCACTGCTGTTTCTTGCACCACACATAGTCCCTGCCAGCACTGCCATTGACAAGAACTATACAGCTACTAACCCTCACACTATCACATGTATGACAATTCAGACTATCCCAGGCCACCAAAGCTATACAAATGGCATGGGTGGCAGGTATTGGTCATTTTAATGTATATTGAACTAATAAACAATAGTTGGGCTCATCTCTAAACTAGGCAGACGGTATCACCCATCACATGGGGCAGATTGCCATAGTGCTGGTGATGACGACTAAGGGGGTTATTCCAACTTTGGAGGAGGTGGTAATCCGTCCCAAATGTGGCGGATTTACCACCAGCCGTATTACGAGTTCCATAGGATATAATGGACTCGTAATACGGCTGGTGGTATATCCGTCACTTTACCGTCACTTTTGGGACGGATTACCACTTCCTCCAAAGTTGGAATAACCCCCTAAGTGTTGATGCCAAACCCCAGAAAACACTGGCTCAAATTAAGCACTGGTTTAGGGACACCTAAACTCTAGTATTTTTTAAACGTGGCAGCTTAGGGGTGTCGGGCAGTGTTAGACTTTTCATCCTTGGAGTGGGCTCCCTTAACTTTTTGCCTCTGTTTCCCAGGTTGTTGATGTGTGCTGAACTCTGGGCACTTTACCACTGCTATCCTGTGCTAAAGTGCAAGTGCTCCGATACAAAATGTGTATGTAATTGGTTCTTCTGTGATTGCCATATTTGATTTACTAGTAAGTCCCTAGTACAGTGCACTAGAGGTGCCCCGGGCCTGTAAATCAAATGTTACTAGTGGAGCTGCAGCACTGGTTGTGCCACCCACATAAGTAGCTCTGTAATCATGTCTCAGACTTTCCACTGCAGTGCCTGTGTGTGCAGTTTTAACTGAAAATTTGACTTGGCAAGTGTACCCACTGCAGTGTATGGTTAAGGTAGGACATATAGGAATGTGTTGTATATGTCCTGACAGTGAACTATTGCTAAATTAGTTTTTCACTGTTGCAAGACCTGTCCCTCTCATAGGGTAACATGGAGGCTACCTTTAAATCTGATTGAAGTATAGATTCTCTTTGGGAGCGGATAGACATGTGGAGTTTGGGGTCTCTGAGCTCACAATTTAAAAATACATCCTTTAGTAAAGTTGATTTTAAGATTGTGTGTTTGAAAATGCCACTTTTAGAAAGTGTGCATTTTCTTGCTTATACTATTTCTGTGACTCTGCCTGTTTGTGGATTCCCCGTCTGGCTTTGACAGTTGGGCTGGTTGCACCTCACACACTAGACAGTGACACAAAGGGAGCTGGGGTGTAGTCTGCATTTCCTGATGAGCCATCTGTGCTAGGAGGGAGGGGAGGAGTGGTCACTTACACTTGAAAGGGCTGTGCCTGTCCTCACACAATGCAGTCTCCAAACCCCTGGTGAGTGTCTGGGGCCTGGCCTGGGCAAGGCAGGATTTCACAACCAAGAGAGATTTTCCTTTGAAGTAAGCCTACTTCAAAGGGCAAAATATGTATAAGAAGGGCACAGACTTTAGAACACTTCTGGAAACCAAGAGGAACCTCTGCCTGGAGAAGAGCTGAGGAAGAAGAGCTGCCCTACCTGTGACTGTGCTTTGTGGAGCTATCCTGCAGTTGCTGCTTCTGCCTGTGCTAGAGGACAAAGACTGGACTTTGTGTGCCTTCCATCTTGTGAAGAACTATCCAAGGGCTTGATTTAGAGCTTGCCTCCTGTTGCTTGAAGTCTCATGGACAGCAAAGACTTCTCTCTGCCAGCACCTGGAGCCTCTGCTGAGACTCCTACTCTGCCAAGTGGTGCCCATCCAGTTCCTGGGACCCTGAAAGGAGAAACTGGCAGCCCAAGAGTGAGAAATCCACACACCGACCGCTGTGCGGGGAAAAGATCAACGCAACTCCGATCTGTGGCTGAAAAATCGACGCTCGCCTGCAATGCGACCGGAAGATCGAAGGCCGCAGCTGGAGAAATGACGTGCAGCATCGCTGACGGAGGCTAGTGAGATCGCAACCCGCGCTGCGTGGTGTTCGGATGATTGTGTGGCTGGATTTCCAATGCAAACACCGCTGGGCATGTGAAAACGATGCAAGGCCTGCCTGGACCCGAGAGTGCTGACCAGATTGACGCATTGCTGTCCTGTGGAGAGAAGACACGACGCACGCTGACCCGACGAAAGGAGAAACGACGCAAGTTCTTGCTCGTGAGTGAAATCGATGTATCGCAAGCCCTTTTTGATGCACACTTGCCGTGAGGGGTTATTTTTGATGCGCCCAAGGTATATGTTCACGCTAATAGCGTTAGTGTGTGTTTAAGATTACATGAAGACTTTTTTTGCATTTTTAGTGATAACTTGACTTGTGTATTGTGGATTTTTGTTGTTTTGGTCTTGTTTTGTTTAGATAAATATTTTCTATTTTTCTAAACCTCTGTTGTGTCATTTTGTAGTGTTTTCATTAAGTTACTGTGTGTGTTGATACAAATACTTTACACCTAGAACTCTGAAGTTAAGCCTACTTCTCGTGCCAAGCTACCAAGGGAGTAAGTAGGGGTTAGCTGAGGGTGATTCTCTATTACCCTGACTAGAGTGAGTATCCTTGCTTGGACAGGGGGTAACCTGACTGCCAACCAAAGACCCCATTTCTAACAGGCAGGAAGAAAGAATGACATATAGTTTAAGTATGCACTTGAAAGCAAGTTTCTTGCAGCAATCAGAAATGATCTTTTGTTTCAAAAGTCAGTGCTATTTGGAGACAACTTGAACTATGTTTGGAAAAGTAATGCTTGGTTCTCCACCACGGCTACCTCTTCAGTACTGCAGTTCTACCTTTGCAACTGCAAAGGCTAAAAAGAGAGCTAATAGGATTAGGGATGTGTGTAGAAATGTTGGGAACTCAGAGGTTTGTTGGCCTTCCACAGGGAAAGTGGGAATAAAAAAATTATTTAAAAAAGGAATAATCGGTGCTATTGTACTTTTCTGTCTAATCCTTTAACTAGGGCATCAAAAACAAAGTGATGGATGAAATGCTTGAATTTATCTCAGCTACTGGCAGTCACTTCAGGCAGCATTCCAATCAATCTTTTTTCACCCACCATGCCACCTCAGTTGGACCCAGCCATATGGAAATCATCTGTGGCCCTGCTTCAATGGGAACAGTCCAGGCCGGACTGCAAAAGACCTCTCTAAACTGGAACACAAGCAACCCAGAACACGTTTCATCCCTAATAGGGCTCATCAACATGGTATAGCTTGGTCCCAGTCGCACAGTGAGCATGGGATCCACGTCTGGACATACCCGTCATGTTTAGGGCTTCAAAAATAAATTGATAAATGAAGTGCCCAAATTAATCTCGGCCACTGACATTCCCTTGGGTCTACATCCCAGTCTATTGTTTTTCGCTGACCATGCTGCCTTAACCATGTGCAAATCAGTCTTGATCCTGCTCCAGTGGGAACAGTCCAACCCAAACTACCAAGCGAGATGTTCCCTGAACCGGAACACAAGCAAAACCAGGACCAGTTTAGTCCTTATTAGGACTCATCAGCCAGTTATAGCTTGGCTCCAGTGGCACAGTGAGTACGGGACTATGGGCCATGTGTATGAACACAATTTCCCATAGACATAGAATGGGTAAAAACCTTTGATACATCTGACCCTATGTCTGGGCATACTCGTGAAGGATACCCTTCCAAAGTGCCTAATTGGCATTTGGGGGCTGGTGCCCTAAGCTGCTGCTCAAATAACTGTGGCTGGTGCAGTTAAACATTGGTGTGTCAAACACCAGGGCTGCATAGTCTAGAATCTACTTCGTGCCTGTTTAATCCACTATCAGACACTTCATGCTGCCATATCTCACTCTTAACTTTGTGACAGTTTTATTTCTATTTTTTTTCCCTTTGTGGCTCAGTAAAAATCTGATGTGGAAAATATTTCTGTAACCAAAAGTATGCCACCAGCTAAAATTAAGCACTGCTTTCCACTAAAACCTTTGCTTGACATCACACACGTGTGCGTTAGCGCAAGGCAGCCAGAAATGTGCCCTATATTGGTGGGGAAAAAAATTATTTCCAAGCATGATATTTTTATGTTTTAGCAAACAGGTAAAAACAAACATCTAAGGCAAATATTTACTTCACTTTATGCGCCTGTTGGGAATTGGGTAAAACAGATCATTCCTCAATTATTGTATTCAATATTTTCTTCATTCATACCTCTTGTCTAATAACTCCAAATTCACAAGTTTATGGTGAATTGTTTCGAAATGACAGCCTGAAAAATTCTGTTCTGCTTTCTTAAAATTGACTCAAAACCCAACTCCTTTAAATCCCCTCCACACCTGAACTCTCCCCTTCTTCTCTCACTTATAATCTTACCGCCAAGCAGCAGAAATGAGCTGAAGCAAACCGGCTTATTTGAATGGTAGCGAAGTGATGTAATGGCCTCCGTTCTAGGATTTAATCAAGACCACAGACGGTTGTACTTTGGGGAATTTCTCGGCCTCGTAATCGCTAAAGCAATAAGAGTTTTTTGATATGTTTATCTGCCATGCCTAATCAATTGTTCCAGCTGCCAATCTGTAGAAATATCTTAAGGCCTGTTTAAAAGCAACCAAGCACACAGCTGTGACCAAACGTTGACAGCAAAGGGCCTAACGAGGCGTCAGAGAGGCAACGTGTGGTAAACCCCACACACATTACTGTATTATATTGCAGACGACCGTAAGTTGCATTTTGCTGCTGATCAATAATATTAAATCATAGACAACAATGGTAAATTATAGAAACAAATATTTTTGTAATAAAAAGCAATATCCTTACAAAATATGATTGAAAATACATATTTGTATGAATTGGCAAACAAACGTTTTTAATGAAGTTTTATGACTAATACATAGAAACGGTTTGCAGTGTTCCACATCAGAAACAATGCTTTGTTTTGGTGCAGTAATGCATTCGAACCAGTTGTGGGAAACTTTTGCACTAGGAGTGTAGGAAAAAGGGGCGCAATACAGGAAGATAGAGGACGCTTCATAAACCCTTGTCCTGCCAAATACAGCTTGCATTGCTGTGGATGCATGGCACAGTGCACACAAGAGCTCGCAGGACTTAATGAGACTGCTGTGACACCACAGAAACCTTGTAACTTGTAAAGGGATTGGAAACAAGCATCAAGCCCCTGTCCCTCATGTGAATGTGTATTTGTTCCATTCCAGCCCCACCACCCCAGGCTTTTCGCAACCCTGTTACTCCCACTCTTCTCTGAGCTGGGTTTTTATAGAGAAATTATCACTCAATTTCTTCCAGCACGACTTGGACAAGGAAGGAGAATCAGGGGTATATTTACAGATTTGTGGCGCAGGTAGAGCGCAGCAAGTTACCTTTCTGCGCTGCCCCACGTCACAGTGAAAGGGCAGGAATGCACCATATGTGTGACATATGGTGCATTCCTGTCCTTTCCCCCTGTGCTCGTGCCATTACGGCAGCCTAGCGCCAACATAGGCACCCTTGCACCATTATGCAAAGGTGCCTGCATTGCATACACCTTCCTGCACAAAAACAATCCTAGGAGGCTTTTTCCTCTTTCTATGTGTGCTGCAGAATGCAGGACACATAGAAAGAGGAACAAACAAGGCCAAACAGTGATATTTCCCCTCCTTGTGCCTCCCCTGGAGAGTTGTAAGGTTTTAGTGGATCGACCGATTTACAGGTCTTGTAAATCGGGGGATGAGTCAAAATCCATGGGTGTTTCGTGGGAACAGCCACCACAATGCCCATGGAACACTTCCCTAGCACAGAGTGAGATTTGTGCTGCCTTGCCTTACTCAATATTTATGAGGCCATTCAAAGCCATGCAGGGCTGCTTTGCATGGCTTCATAAATATGAGTTAGTGGGTTGCGCTTCATAAAAATGAGTTAGTGGTTTGCGCCACCATTGCATCACAAAAAGTGATGCAACAGCAGTGCAAGGGAATCATAAATATGGACCCCAGTGTTGTGGAGGAACTCACAGCCCTCGATGTCCAGGATTCAGCCATACACTTATTTCTAGTCAGGGTTCAGTTTTATCCTGTTCCTTTTTATGTTCACTATCCAACCCATCCAAGTACGTGTCACTGCTATTGACCTAATCTTTGTAACCCTGTGTCTGGGCAGGCATGAAACGTATCTTTGTTTGTAAACTTTATAGTGAAGCAGAGTGTGTTACGCCATCAGGAAATGTCTGTCAGTCATTACGTGTTTCGAGAGTTGTTTCATTGTCATTGTGTCACATAGTCTGATTAACCAGTTGTTGATTGATGACACATTTGTTTGTTTCCAAAACGGGGCTGTCACAATACTGGCAGACACCAACAACAAAAATTGTTGATCTGTTGATTTCAGGTTCTGTTTCTTCCAGTCGCTCTTTCATCAGTTCTCCCATTTCTCTATTCCTGTGATTCCGAAGGTTTAGTCCATCACTGACAGAGTTCCTGAAGCTTCTGTATTCTCCAGCCTCTCCTCTGCTTCCTCTACTCTCTAGCCTACCAGATCCAGGTCTTGTCTAATGAGACCGTTACTCTGCATTGTCTTTCCACTCTTTCCTGAGGATTTTTTGAAGTGAGTGAATACCGTCTTTCGTCAGACTTTGCCCTTCCGTTTATGATGCCATCAAGTATGTTCCTGATCGCTATGCACTTGGAACCGGCTCCCAGTTGACGATCTTCCCCAGGACCAGCTTTAATCATACTGTGGTTTACCTGTTTTGGTGTCATACAGATTTGGAAAGGACCTATTCCCTCGGTTCTATTAGAGTGGCTGGGTTGTGCCTGGTCCCTCTAATGAACGGGTGTTATTTCTCCCTGAGCAAGTGGACACCCCTACTCATTGGAGCCTTTCCTTGCCGTAGTGCCTAATGAGTTCGCACCTGCTCATTTTTGCCAGGGAGATCCTGTACAATTACCCCAACGTGCTACCTGCCGCTTCAGGTCTGCCCGTCTTCTTTACTCCCGGCTCGGTCCCGGTTTTTCTTGTCTTACTTCTACTCATGATAAACACCAGGTCGGTTCCTCTTGCCTCTTACTCATTCTAGAGACTTCTCTCAGCAGTGCTTGAAACTGAGTCTTCTCTGCACGTTCTTCATTTTTTGTCTTGTTTCCTTCTATTATGTTCTCTAATTGCTCCCACATTGGCACTGCTTTTCTCTGGGTCAGGCTGTTGTTTGTGACTTCCTACTGCCCTCTCTTAATGCTCAGTGCTGGGGCTTCTCAGTTTCCCGGCACCATCTAGCCCATGCTTCCCCCCTTCCCACGAGGCCCCTCCCTTCGCCTGCGAGTGTTGTTCTGGCAATAGCTTGATTTGCCATGATCCTTGTGTTCTTCGACCTTAATTCAACCCACTGTGGTAATCTTTAAGCTCCTGGTCTGATGCCATCCACCTAGAAGTCTCTGGAATCTTAGCAGCTGCGAACGCCACCTTGGCAACTTGGTCCAGCCCCCAAGAACTCATTTTTGACTGCTGTCGGGCCTTTTTTTTCAACAAAGCCCAGGAAAGTGACTTTTCTGGTGTTCAGTAAGGGCAGTGACTGAACTACAGCCTCTCCCTCTGCTTATCGGAAACTACGGCTATCTGCTGATCCTGCTATCCTAGCTATAGATTTCCAGAAAATACTGACCTCGCTCACAGAATGTTGTTTTGCAACAGAATAATCCTTAATTTCCCAAAGCAGAAGTGGAAACGTGCTGTGAATCTGTCAGTTTTGCTGTGGGCTGCAGAAGCATGGCACTCCATAAAACAATATTCATCATTTCGCGCATTTATCATACTTTCAACGTGTAAACTTTAGTCTTAAATCTGGATTCCATTGCAGTTTTTATTGTATTTTAATATTACCATCATTACTATTCTGGTGATATGACTGTCATTGTAAACCAGTGTAGAACCAGATAGTGGATTAAAGCAATGTGTTGTGATTTGTCTATTTTAATAAACAGAATTTCCTTCTCCTGGTCTGAATGTTTTATATATTTTGAAACACTCCACAGGCGGCTTTCCGAATTCGGGTATCATTTCAGATGTAACCTTCAGAACTGGACTGAATACACACGTTGTGGAATCTAAATCTCGACACAATACTCTAGATACTCCAGATGTTGACTGTAGAATACAATATGCCGAAGGAGACTCACAGAAAATGACGTAATACACCAGAGATGGCTATCAGACATGGAAACGATGTGTCAGGCTTCCAGAACTTAACATAAAACACTGGATGCAGCTTCCAAAACTAACCACAATTCTCTTGAGGTAGCCTCCGTTAAAGGTTGAAATACTTACAATGAGTCCTCTACAACTGGACCTAATACCCCAGATGAGACCTTCAGGACTGCACTCAGCATACTGAATATGATCTCTAGCATAGGACACAGTACATCAGCAGTTGATTAAAAAGCTTGATACAGTGTGCCAGAGGTGAACTCTGGAACGGACCAATATCCAGATGAAGGCTTGCAACTGGCCACATCAGTGCAGATGTGATTTCCAAAATTAAACACAATATACCACATGAGGTTTTACCAGGGATGTGCATAATGGTGATACAACCTCCGCTGGTTTTTGTCTTCATGTGCCCCCAACATACGTTGTGCTTTCCTGGAGCCTGGTCCAACATGTGAACCCCTTGATGTTGTAGAAGAATTATCAATTGCACTGGTGCTACTCCCAACTCCGCTGAGTATGCGAGTTAATGTATTGCACAGCTGATGCCAGAGCTGTGACTCTTCTCTCTGTCATGGAAGTTTGCACTACTGCTGTACTTTTTCTGGTATATGTGAGGAAAACCTTAGCTATTGCTTTCTCTACTGTACTTTGTTTATTTATGTTTGTGTAGGGACATTTTCTGTACCTTTTCTGTATATGTGAGGAAAACCTTAACTATTGCTTTCTGTACTGTACTTTGTTTATTTATGTTTGTGTAGGGACATTTTCTGTACCTTTTCTGTATATGTGAGGAAAGCCTTAACTATTGCTTTCTGTACTGCAACCTATTTATATTTGTGTGGGAACCTTGCACTGTTGCCATCCAAGATGTACAAGTGATGTGCATGTCTGTGAAGATTGACAAAACCCTATCAGTGTTTCAAAGTTAAAACAATTTTCTTTGCAATTCGTATTTTTGTCAAGCTCTGAAGCAGGCTGTCAATAATAGTGAGCCAAGGTGGTCTATAATGTCATAGTAAATAGGTTTTGTAGTCTCTGTGGATGAACATTAGATCACTAATAATAACTTATGTACTGAAATCAAAGTATTGAAGAATGAACTGGTCCCTGAGGCTTGACATGCAGGATCTTACAGACAAAGCAAGAAATGACTAGCAAGACACTGATTAGTCTGGCTGACTCACACAGTAAGGGATTGTTACACATATTTGTATTTCTTTATGTGTGTACTGTTTTCTATGTGGACACTCACCCCATAACTTAATACATCCCTCACCAGCTTCTTAACCATAGGATCAGCTTAGACAGAGTCCTAATAGTTGAGTCCCAAGTAAATAGAGTAGTAAGAAGTGCCTTCTGTCACTTATGCCTTTTCTTGCACAGTCCTTCCATTTGCTCCCCATTCTCCGGATTATCTCATTGTTGCAATAGTAGTTACTCTATATTCACCTTCTTAGATCTCCCAGGAAGGCTCATTCAAAAACGTAAGCAACTTTCACATTGTGGCCCTGGTATAATCTCCAGTCCAAGAAGGTCAGGTCACATAACGTCTGCCTGGTTGGTTTATAATAAGTTACATAACAAAATAAGTTCTAAATTCAAGGCCTTCATTTGTATACAATTTACCAATGAATATTCTGGATGCAAGTCTCACATATTTTAACCCTGGCAACTAGCCAGACAGCCTAGTTATTGTTCCCGCAACAAGCCCTCTACCCTTACAATGATGCATAGCAATGGTTCAGAGGATGATGCATCAGCATTCAGGAATCACAGCAATAGAAGTTTCTTACTCTAAATACTTGACATAGAAAAGACCACTGAAGTTCAAAGGAAGAGAATAAGGCCTCCTATATCTATTTGATCCCAAATTCTGCCATCACGAAATGATTGGCCTTCCCTGATGAACACTCACCCCATCTCAGGCAACTCTACTGGCTCCCCGTACAGAAGAAATGCCACTGACCCACACACACAAGGCTGCTGACCCACACACACAAGGCTCTACACAACCAAGGACCCAGGTACATTAACCACAGCCTGAACTTCCACCAACCGTCAAGAAGACTACGTTCTTCTTCTCTTTCCGTTGCCCATACTCCCAGCTTCTACCGAAGCAGAAGTGAAGGATGCTCCTTCTCTCACATTGCAGCAAAAGTCTGGAACACCCTCCCCACACATCTCCAGACCACCACCTCACTTCTGGAATTATGAAAGGCCCTCAAAAGCTGACTGTTCGAGTAAGCCTCCGGGACCTACAAGCACCTGGATACCCGATCGGGTGATTAGCCTCGCTTTATAAATCTTGATTAATTGATTGTTTTGCTCCACCTGTATTGTTGCCTTCTACATTAGTGCTCTGAAGTGACTGTAAGGATGGCTGAGCATTTTCTAAGCAAATTAAAACATGTAAATGAAATAAATAAACCATGAAAGCATAAGTAACATTGTAAAGATTGTAACAGATTCAACATCAGATAAATAAATCTGTGTCATGGTTCATAGCTAGATAGTACACATGGTTCCTCTGAGTGATGTCAGAGCTACATCATACCTATACTTAGCATTGTCACATGAGAGATGGTTTGGCAAATGAGTATAATTCACATATTCACTTACGTGCCTTTTTGAGTGTAGTGTTCTACGTTTCAGAACTTTGTCTTGGATCAGCCTTTCTCCCAAATGGGAGCTCCTGCATTTACCCACTGAGATTCTGGTATCATGGAGATATTATCAGTTGGCAATGTACTAAATTGAAAAGAGGTTTTTATGGGTCATAATCTGAACACCTGCAAGCTTTGCAGACCAGAGAAAGGAATTTTAAGTTTTATTAAGGACTCTCGCCAGCTGCATTTCTAGGAATCTGGTCGCTAGAGATGGTCAGTGGCTATAACCTGAGTCAAAAATCAGCTATCGTTTGACCTGTTTGCAGTGCCACATCTTTCTTGAAGCCCTTACACTGGCTTCCAGTTAAAAAAAGTGCACACATAGGGTCCCTATGCATGCTTTATAAGGCTGCATATGACCACTCACCTATCTTTCCAATGTTTTCTAGTCACCACACAACGAGAACACACCCCGCAACAACACCCTCATGCACCACACCAACACCACCCACCACAACCACCTGAACTGCCTGCTCCTCGACACCCGCTCCCTTCACAAACATGCCATAGAACTCTGGGACCTCATCACATCACACTCACCCGACATCGCCTTCCTCACGGAAACCTGGACCAACCCCTCCTTGGAACCCAACATAGCCATCGCCACCCCCAAGGGATACAAACTCCAACGCAAAGTCCGCCTCAACAGGCCAGGTGGTGGCATCGTCATCTTACACAGGGACACCATCAAAGTCACCACCAGCTCCCAAGACACTATCGACAACACAGAACACATGCACTTCCTAATACACATTAACAACAACTTCACCCTCAGAGGTACACTAATCTACAGACCACCAGGACCATGCCCGCCTTCTGTGACACCATCGTCGACACCATCAGCTCGCACACCCTCACCTCCACAGACTATATCCTCCTCGGTGATTTCAACTTTCACATGGAGAACCTTCAAGACCACAACTCAACCTCCTTCATAGACAACCTCACCAACCTCGGACTCAAACAACTGGTCACCGCACCCACCCACTCAGCAGGACACACGCTCAATGCAATTTTCACCTCAAGCCAACACATAGCCTACACCCACACCACCGAACTCCACTGGACTGACCACCACTGCGTCCACTTCTCCTTCACCAAACCCCCCACACACCACCATCAACACACCACACCCTACTGCATGTGGGACAAGATCCCCACAGAACGCCTGAACTCCCAACTGGCTCACAACCTCCCCCCCACACCAACAACCCCAACGCAGGAGCACACAACCTCTCTAAATGGATCACTACCTGCGCAGACACACTAGCCCCCCTCAGAAAACACATCGCCACCTGCAATATCAAGAACGCCCCATGGTTTACCCCCAAACTCTAAGACTCCAAGCGCAAATGCCGCCAAGCGGAGAAAATATGGCGATAAGAACCTTCTACAACCAACTTCTCCACCCTCAAAACTACTATTCACACCCATCACCAACTCATACGCACCACCAAAAGAGATCACTACAAGACACGCCTTGACAACAACTCCAAAAACAGCAAAGAACTCTTCACCATCATTAAAGAGCTAGCCAAACCCAAAGCCAGCAACATAGACCCCACACACACACAGCCCCCATGTGACGCCCTCTCCAACCACTTCCACCACAAAATCCTGGACATCCACAACAGCTTCATACCACCCACACCCACCACACACACCCCTCACTCACCCAACTCAACCCCCACTCATGACCCCCCCACCACACTCACCACCTGGGCCCCCACCACACACAAAGAAACCGAAAAAACCATGAACTCCATCCACTCCAGATCCCCCTCCGACCCCTGTCCTCATCGCATCTACAACAAAGCCAGCCCAACCATCGCCCCCATACTCCGCAACATAATCAACTCCTCTTTTGATTCCGCCACCTACCCAGACCCCTGGAAGCACGCAGAAATCACTGCTCTCCTAAAAAAAACAAAGCTGACCTGGAGGTCCTCTCCAACTATCGCCCCATCTCCCTCCTCCCTTTCCCCGCCAAGGTTGCCGAGAAACTAGTCAACGCCCGCCTATCCCACTTTCTCGAAGAAAACAACACTCTTGACCCGTCACAATCCGGGTTCCGCAAGAGCCACAGCACAGAAACCGCCCTCATCGCATGCACTGACAACATCAGGACCAAAGTCGACAAAGGCGAGACCGTCGCACTCATCCTCCTAGACCTCTCCGCAGCCTTTGACACTGTCTGCCACCACACACTCCGCACATGCCTCCACAACACAGGAATTCGCCACAAAGCCTTAGACTGGCTCACCTCCTTCCTCACCGACCGGACCCAAAGAGTCCGCCTTCCACCTTTCCACTCCACCGCTACCAAGATCATCTGCTGAGTCCCCCAAGGGTCCTCCCTCAGCCCCACACTCTTCAACATTTACATGATCCCCCTAGCCAACATCCTCCGACCACACGGAATCACTATTCTCTCCTACGCAGATGACACCCAACTCATCCTCTCCCTCACCTGCAACCCCACCACCGCCAAAACCAACCTACACGCTGCTCTCCTCGACACCGCCAACTAGATGACAACTAACCACCTCAAGCTTAACTCCAACAAACCAAGATCATCATCTTCGGCCCCAACAAAACCATATGGGACGACTCCTGGTGGACCACCGCCCTAGGCCCCACACCCACCCCCTCAAACCACGCACGCAACCTCGGCATCATCCTGGACCCCTCCCTCTCCATGACACAGCAAATCAATGCACTAACCTCCTCCTGCTTCCACACACTCCGCACTCTAAAAAAATCCTTCAAATGGATTCCCCCAGACGCCAGGAAGACAGTCACCCATGCACTCATCAGCAGCAGACTAGACTACGGTAACGCCCTCTATGCCGGCACCACGCTCAAACTCAAACGCAAACTCCAGAGAATCCAGAACACAGCTGCACGCCTCGTCCTTGGTCTCCCCCGCCACGAACGTATCTCACCACACCTCAAATCCCTTCACTGGCTCCCCATAGACAAGAGAATCACTTTCAAGATCCTCATCCACGCACAGAAATCCCTCCACAACACCGGCCCGACCTACCTCAACGAAAGAGTGAACTTCCACACTCCCACCCGCAACTCCCGATCAGCCGACCTCACACTAGCTACAGTCCCCCGCATCCAACGAACCACCACAGGAGGCAGGGCCTTCTCTTACCTCGCCCCCACAACCTGGAACTCCCTCCTCACCAACCTCCGCAAAACCAAAGACCTCCTACTCTTCAGAAAAAACCTCAAGACATGGTTGTTCGAACAGTAACCCCCCTCACCCCTTCCCCCACAAGCGCCTTGAGACCCTCATGGGTGAGTAGCGCGCTCTATACATTTTTTGATTGATTGATTGATACCTATCAGCATTGAAGAACATCTATTAAAAGTCTATAGATTTTTGAAGATTTATTACTTGTCCTCTACAGAAGAAGACAAAGGGGAATTTTTGTTCTCAGCCCCCTTTGTCTTCCTCCACCACCTCAAAACTATGCATACAAGATACTTCATGTCTTTACTCATCATGCTCACAGGGTTTCTGACATTTGTTCAGACATCTATGTTGCTCTCGACTGCAGCCTACTGGGCACTGAAGGATTCCAGTGGCCTCCCACTTCCACTACGAGGGTGTGTCTACCATGTTTAGCATACCAAGAAACTAGTGAGGAATACTGAAATGAACGCAGTTGACTTTGGCTAACATCTTACCTACACAACCATATTGACATGGCTCCAGTAAAGCCCTGCTGGGTGTGTAAAAATCAGTGTCTCAGGCTTTACAACTATCGCTAAATTAATACCTATATACTGTGCAATGTCAGAGAAGAATCAACAGCTGCTAATCTCTGCATGTAATTATTTCAAACTAATGATGTCATAATATAGCAAGTTTTAAGGAGCACTTTTTCTAAAAGCACTTTTGACAAAGTTGATAATGGGCAAACCACTGCAGAAGCATTCCTGTGGCATACACAGGGGCATTTAGATTCTTGCAGAACTGGAGTTTGTGCTCAACTTAGATAATGGCATGAACCAAATCAAGCAGGGCCCACATAAAACCTAATGTATCTGGGAGGAACAGTATATCACATCATCAGTACCTTATTTGGTGCCCCTTGTGAATAACCTATACATGAATAGATCTGCTAGCCACCATTGCCAACAGTGTCACCTCTATGTAAAAACACCATGAAAATCATTGCTGTCCCTAATGTCACAGAGGTGCTGGCTGTATGCTCTCAGTAATATAAGCGATATTTATAAAGTGGGTACTGTAAAGTACCCCTCCTTTGGGTACATTTTAGGTGCCCATAGTTGTGATAGTAATTCTATCATGTCACAATCATTTAGTGCTGGAGATAGCCTGCCATGCCAGCAGGATCTGCTGTACTAGAACAGTGACAAGATAACAGTAGGCCTCCTGAAATGCAAATTACAGTTGTTTACTGATGTGCCCACAGCATGTCACCCAAGCAACCATTCCAAGGCTGCATCCTTAAGCTCATGCTCACCAGCTATGCAATGCACACCATCCATACCATTGGACAGAAGATCTCGCCATCCTCTATGCCCTGCTACACATCCAACAGCCATATTGAGTTATATCCAGAGGAGAAAACAAATCTTCAGATCTTTCAACATCTTCTCCAGTGACAATTTATAGCTCAGGCTTTTCTCTGCCCTCCTGCCTCTCTTGTCAATATCCTTATCAACAACTTCAATCAATTCCTGGATAACCGTGAAAGCACACCCAAGCTTATTTTCCAATGGAAACCTGGTGCTAACTTGAACAATTGGCACACTGGTGCTCTAAATGCTCACTGTTATGTCATGTTAAGAGAGTTTATATAGCACCAAACCCATCACCTATTGGGTATGCAGGACCACTAAAAGGAGACACAGATAGCCCAAAGCCTAGAACAGAAAGAAAGGAGGAAAGATAACAAAAAAAACAGTTTCAGAAGTTTCCTTAACTTGAGGAAGTTAGTTGTGAAACATATATTCGGATGAAGGGAGTTCCAGTGGTGGGCAACAAGATATGAAAATAAACATCCACCTTATCTAGAAAGACAGACATAGGGGTGTGGGCTTGAGTCAAAGTGGAGGGTCTGAGGATTCCAACTGGTCTATAAAAAGATAATCTGTTATGAAGATAATAAGGACCTGCAGCATGGATAACTCTGTGTGGGTGGCATATGAGTTTATATATAGATCACTTACGCACGGGTAACCAAGTGTAGAGATTTGAGAGTCTGGGCCAAGGGAGATTGCACAGGCAAGTTAAGCACCAGATGGGCTGAAGTCTTTTCAATAGGGTTTTGGCAATGCCCATAATGAGAGGATTACTATAATCCAACCAACCATTTATTGGTGCTTGGATGATGTTATGTGACAGTTCAACGGAAGCCATTGAAAGATTGATTGTGCACAACGTGCATAGGATCCCATGGAAGGTACTGCAACTAGTGCTCTTTCATGGAAAGGGAATGGTTAGTGCTAAAAACTATACGATAAATCTGTTTATTTCATATTCATGGTTCATAAAACAAACAAAAATGTAAGACATACTAGCTTTAAAAGTAATACCAGTTTGGATGCAGTGAATAATTAACAGGGTGAAAGAAAGATCGAAAATATGAAACCAATGATTGACAATTCAAAATACTATGCAAAATAGCAAGTTGCAATAGCTCATTATAATGATTATAAAACACACTTTCTAAAAAGGGTAGAATTCACACTGTGCCAGATCACACTCACTATAGTGAATAAAACGATTCTAAAATAAAATACATACGACTATAATTCAGGGGCATAAGCAAATCAACATAAAACTGAGCAATGCATTTGACAGATAAAGCTAAGAATTACCATATATTAGTCTAACTATATAGAATATGTAAGCAAGGCGAGCTCCTAAAAATATGTCGGCAATTACAGAAAGGGCTCATCGTTGTATCAATTGCTGCTAGAGGAGCTACCAGAAGTGCCCTTGAGGTATCATTTTCGCATGAGTCATGTAGCATGTAAACATTTGGCAATGCTAATAACTATCACATCTCTAATATCAGAGCCCGGAATTCTTAGGGCATTCTCGTATTGTCTAAAGCCTAGCAATTGGCACACTGGTTTGATTCATTTCTTATGGAACCATTCATATGAGTGCTCAAGTAAGTGTTATTTTCCCGATTAGCAGTAAAACTATAGATAGTGAGTGAACGATATCTAAATTTGGAATACAGCTGCTTGGGTAGGAGACCTAGAATATTGTCAAAGAATGCTTTATATACTGGAGTGTTTTTGTGATCTAAAAATCTGTCAGTCAAACTACCTACCTTGCAGCTCTTGGGTTCCTCCCTCCATAAATATTCTCTTAAACTTTCCTCGATCAGTTGCTTGGCTATTGCAGAAGCTTCATCTGGGAAATCCCAAAGGGGATGAAGATCTAAACTGTAGAGCAGATTTTTAATGTAGGCTAACCAAGGGATTGTTAGATGGCCCTGAGTGCTTAGTACTTCCCTTAGTGGTAAACTATAGGCTTCCAAATCTTCGGTGGACCAAAACCTGCCAGAAAGGCAAAGATCTCAATTTCACAGTAAAAGGGATCAGATACATTCCTTTTCTAAAAACGATGGGAGCCGAGGAGTGCTTAGTGGAAGGTTTAGTAAGGACCTAAGAAACTTGTTTTCTGCCATGGCTAGTCCATTACCACTGTCATAGCCCCAGAGCTCCGAGCCGTGTAGGGTCAATATGTTTTGCTTTAGTGTTAGAAAATTAAACGGCTAGGGAAAGCAGTTTAGATTTCATTCTCTTTGATAGTTTAAGAACCGTTCCTGATTCCTGCTGCGCAACTGTTTTTTAATATATAGTGCAGAAACAGAACAGTTGATCTACTATTACTGGTTTTAAGTTTGAATCCCACTTGGAGGTCTGATAGAGTCTAACTCTCTGTGGCAAAGTCAGAATGTTTCCCAAGAAGTTGTCGACAGAATAGCTTCTGGAGACCATCAATTAAGCTAAATGGTCTATAGTTACAGGGATCGTCCCGCAGGCCCTTCTTGTATATGGGGACAATCTCGGTACTCTGCCATGATTTGGTATGGGGCCACCATCCAGGACTGCACGTGAGAGGACATTAAGAAAATGGCCCTTTATACTTGCCTCAGCTGTGTGTAAATCACCTAGAATGCAATCTGGGCCAGGATCCTTCTTAGGGGCTATGGTCTTTAAGGCCTTAAATGATTTGTTGATGGATACCTCTAGGTGTTCTAGTTGTTTTGTTCCATTTTTAGACCCCTAAAAATTGGTCTACATCGCATGGCCTTATTTTCAGAGTACAACGTCTCAAAATGTTTGACCTGACATTGACTATGGAAGACCACTAGTGGAACAGTATGGTGGCTGTCATGTGCGAATATACCCCAAAAGGTTTTGGAATCACCTGATTTAGCTGTATACACCAGGTCATTCCAAACCTCATTCTCCCAGCATGATTTAGCATGGGCCAACACCTCCTTGTATGTACTTCCACCGTGCCATGCGGATCCCTCGTTGGTCTTTGGGTTTCATGGACTCTAGCAGCACAGCCTTCATGAGTCTGCACTGTTCCTTGGAGCATGAGTGTGTGACAGCTTTATTTTTTGAACATTTAGGCTCTCTTGATAGCAAATCTCTTATGGCTAAAAACAATTCCTTACGGCATGCTACTATAGAGTTGGGGTTTCTTGGTAAACTAAGCTACTCATAGTTTCCAGTGTGTCAGCTACCTTGGAGTACACAAAACCTATACCAACACCATCACTGAAGCATCAGCACACAACTCCAATAGCACATTAATTTGAACCATATTCTTCGTAACGATCAGAATTCAGGTTACACTGCAACACAGAAACAACCATCTTACAAACAGCAGACATAGCCCTCCTCATCACATATGAAGATGACCCCTGCCGTCTGATACTGCTGGGCATATAAGCCACCATCAACACCATCACAATCAACTATCTGACCCTCATCCACACCCTGAAGTCTTGAATGAGATTAATTGGCAGTGTCCTCTACTGATTCTTCTCCTATCTTTACAACTGGCAATAGTTGAGACAGATACCCACCGAAGAATCAAGAAGCTTTGCATCTCCTACAGAGCCCCCAGCGATCCATCCTGTCTGTGGTCTTCTTCAACCCTGACAAGGTACCACTGGAAATCCCTGAAACACTCTATGCACAGATAAAAATAGAAAATTACACCAATATAATGACTACACACAACCTAATGTGAAAGTCTCCTCTGTTCTCGACATCTTACACCTGAAGGCACTGCCTGCAACGTATCCAGACCTAGACGTCCATCACCTACCTGAAACTCAACCTCACCAAAATCAAATTTCTTCTGTTTTGCCTACAACCACTAATAACATGTAGTCCAAGTCTCTCTTAACAACATGAACCCATTACAAATCTCTGACTCATTCTCTACTCTGAACTCATCCTCAGAAAGCACTTCATCAAGAAGACCTAAACGACCTGGAACCAGCTCCTGCTGTAAAGTGAAATAATTCCCTCTAGAAAGTGACTTCAGAAGTGTTGTCCAAGTCCCCATACTCTTGCATCTGAATGTGGCAACGTCCTGCTCCACTGCCTTTCACGCATCATACTGGTCGCCCCCTCAAAGCCGTCCTACATATACACCTTGTTACACCAGGGCTCTGAGCAGGTTTTAATGTATGAGTCCCCTGGCTAAATAAGCCAGTGGACTGCCCAATGTACTTTTTTGAGATAGGCATTTGCAAACATGTTTTATATGTTCATGAACAGGAGCAGATATAGAGAGTAAGTGAAGATTTAGTCCCTCATTTTGACTTGGGCAGTTAATTTGGCTGACCACCAAAGCCAAACCCACCACTAGACCGCCAGTGCTGGTTGTCTGCAGACCACAATACTATGAGTGCTGGCAGCCGTCCTCCATCTTTGTGGTGAAAGGTCACCAGCAGTAATGCTGGCAGTCGGCGATGCAGAGGCGGGAGCATCGCCAGCACTGCCACGGCAGCAGGACTCCGCCCACTGTATTACAATTACAAGCCTCGCCCGAATATCCTCCTCGATAGAGAAGGTAAATGGGCGTCTGAAAGGAGGGGGAGGGTGCCTGTGAGTTTGGGTGCATGTGTGCATGTCTTGGGAGGGGGAAGGGGAGTGGTGAATGCATACATGTATACGAGTGAATGTGAATGTGTGTGTGCGTGTATGTGTGCGTGTATGGGGGTGTCTGTGTGGATGGATCTGAGTGAGTGGGGATGTCTGTGTGGATGAGTGCGAGTTAATGGGGGTGTCTGAGTGCATGTATGTGTATGCTGAATGGGTTTGTATGTGAATGCATGCGTGTGTGAAGGGATGGGGGTGTTTGTGAGTGTGTGGATGGGTGGGGGGACGTGTGCATGTGTGGGGACATGTGTGCATGTTTGTGCCGAAGACAGGAATGAAGATTCCTGTCACTGGGTGCGTGACCACCAGGGTTTTCGTGGCGGGGTGACCACCACAGAAAGCCTGGCAGTTTGCAGCCTTGAAATCCGTCCGTCAGGCTGAGGCCTGCCACCGGGTTGGAGGTGCTCACCGCTGACCACGGCGGTGCGACCGCACAGGCAGGCCAGGTGGGGTTGTGGAGGCTTGGGGTCTGGCAAGTCCCACAACTCAATGTGGCGGTCCTTACCGCCAGCTCCATGGTGGAAGGACCGCCAGCCTCGTTATGAGGGCCTTAATGTGATTTGTAGGTCACTGAATCAATATAAGGAAAGTGCCATATCTTTCAAACTGAGAGACTTTGTATTAATGAAGTAATGAAGGAGGGTGTGATACGTTCTGAAGACTTTGCAGCATAGATATGCCCTAAACCAGTGGTTCTTAATCTTTTAACTTCTGTGGACCCCTACTGAATCATTACTGGAATCTGTTGACCTTCACTGAATCATTTTGGAATCTGGAGCCTCTGTCCTAAGCAATTTTGATGATTTGAACTGCAAAACATAACATAACAAATATGGAAACAAGCATTGCTCAAACAATTACACAAATGAGGAAACATTTTTTAAATCACAAATATAAAGAAATCCAAATAGTACTTTTATTGGAAAGGTTGGAGATTTTCTAAATTCAACTGAGGCCACCCATTGTCAAAAACATATTCTACGTGGTGCACTTACACTGCTCCTAAAACTGGGAATCTGAGAATACCAACTTAGTTTTTAGCGTTCAATGTAAAATTCCTTCACAGTTACAAAACACTTATAATTTTCATTTCAGCACTTTGCGTTTCATTTATGTACACTCAAAGGCATAGCATGAGGGGGTGTTTGGGGAGTTACACCCCCCCTTAATAAATGTATTTTCTGATGAATAGTTGGTTACAGGTGCTTTCGCTTACGTATCATGAGGTGTCTGTTGGGTTTTCCTTGAGACTGACAAAAACACACACACACACTCTCTCTCATCTCTGTTTTGATAACACCTAAAAATGTTCAAAATTTTACAAAATATTGTGTTTTTTCTCTCTTAGTACTCCTAGCAATCCTCATACCTCGTCCCTTCTACGGCCTCTTAAGCCCTTCTCATGCGTCCTGCTTGTCATATAGTGTATTTTGACACTATGGGGGTTATTCTAACTTTGGAGGAGTGTTAATCCGTCCCAAAAGTGACGGTAAAGTGACGGATATACCACCAGCCGTATTACGAGTTCCATAGGATATAATGGACTCGTAATACGGCTGGTGGTAAATCCGTCACTTTTCCGTCACTTTTGGGACGGATTAACACCTCCTCCAAAGTTAGAATAACCCCCTATATGCCAGATTGATTGTGGGAAAATCTGAAGCTCACCCCTCCCCATTATTGTGACCAAGTGACGCCATTGTAAACACTTTGTTGACCTTTAAATGTTGTATAATTTTCTAAGAAGTCACAGACTCCCTGAATAGATGTTGTGCCACCCCCAGGGTACCCGGAACACAGGCTAAAAAACGCTGCCCTGGCGAAAGACTTAAAGACAGTGAATGGGAGGCCTAATGACAGGGAGAAGTCTGTTTTGTGGTGTACCAGCAGTGCTCCTTCTTAAATCTCTTTCTAGGCGATAACAACAGAAGTAATTTTTGCTTACGGACTTCACACTGTTGGTGCTTGGCCAAAACAGTGCTTCAGATAGCCTAACACCACCTCTGTTTCATTTCAGTAACTCTCTACTCCAGCACTCACTCAAGTCGAAGCGGAACAGCGGCTGGAATCGTTCCTCCTCCTCCGCATGCTCCAAGTCACCCGTCTCCAGCTCACAATGCCCAGAGCAGTCCCCACAACCCACCTACGCAGCTCCCTCCTCTGACAGCAGTGGACCCGGCTACAGAAAGGTAAGGGGAGATTTTAGATCTGCCAATGTGACCAGCGGTGCAACCTTGAGATGCCTCGAGTGTGCTATTCAAGTAACAACTAAACATAGCTCAACAACGCCACTCAGTCTGGATAATGAAAATGGTGACCTTGCACTTTTAGGTTTGCAGATGAGTAATACATCTCAACCATCAAGACCATATTGTGCTCCATAGACTCCTAGAAGAATATGTAAAAGTAATTTAAATGGGAGCACGATAGCCAAGGTTAGTGTGTTGTTGACCTCTGTATTTTGACTACCAAAACAATGCTGTACTAAGAAGAAACTACATTTTGACAGCCGATGAAGACCACCTGCTTTTTCAGTTTGCCCAGGCTCCCTGTGTTCCCTGCCCACTATGGTTGTGTTTTAATTTCATTGGTCTCTACCCATGTACCTTTTTTATTACTGTACTTTTCTGACGTCCGTGACTTAATAGGGCACCCCAAACAATGCACTCCCCATGTGAACATTGTAGCTCCTTAGGCTGCAACTTTCTCACTGTAGCATATACTTTTCTACGGAATTTTTATTTTATTGGAAAATTCTCACCTCTTTTGCTGTGTTAATTCCTTTTAGTGATTTGAATATCTTTATTACAATCCTATATCTACCATTGCTTCTAACGTAACATGCTCAGGTAAAGGAGCATCTGATCATTGGGCTGGTCGTCTCGACGATTTCCGATTTTTGGTAGTCTTTTATTAGACTGCCTACAATCTGCCCCAGTTCTTACAGAGATGTGACCTACTGGTCAGTCTAAGTCTGGTCAATTGTACAGAAACATTTTCTACTAAAGGAGTAACAGGGCCACATTTGTCTTCTCCACTAATAGCATATTAAGCTCTGGACTACCTGAGTGGAGTACTTGACGTTAGTTTTACTCGCCCCTCGGATAAAACGCAACAAGTGCGGTGGGCAAAAACACACAAAGACAAAGGTTCATCTATTTTGAGAAGTATTGTTAGAAAAGTGTTTCAAGGGCAGTGCTCTTCAAATGCTATTCCCTAACTATATGTAAATTTGGAGGTAGAGCTGAGAGTTTCACTAAATATTTTAAACTAACTTGCAGTTTTACTCACTTCAGGTCTGGCTTGACAGCACAATTGCTACTCATCTATTGTTATCAACTCTTCAAAATATACATATAGTGGCTTTGTCTACACCCAACAGATTATTTCTTTCTCACTTTATGCTACTGGCTGTTTGTCCCGCCTCCTACATAGTGCCTGCATTTAATTGCATGGTGGGGCTTTCTCTCTAAGGTGCATTCTACATAGAATACTTTGTTGGTTTGCTTTTGTCACTGCAGCACACCTTTTTAATGTTTTAGTCAGGTCTCAAAATGCAAGCCAAAACGATTTGATTTGCTAATGCTTGTTTGCATATTCTGCTTGTTGTCTGTGATGTCATATAGGGCCATATGTACGAACACATTTTTCCATAGACACACAATGGGTAAAACCCTTTGATACATCTGGCCCATAGTCCTCAGCAAGCAAAATATAAAATAGGAACGATGAATTGCAAACACAGATTTTCAGAGTCTATACCATCCCTAAACAAATAGAAATATTACAAAAATCACTTTCTGTCTAAATGTCTGGCAACTGCACTATTTATCCAATACTTTTAATTGCTATTTCTGTGATGAGTGACGAATATATTGCACTTCTCTCAGGGCCAAAATGTTCAAAATCTGCTTTAACTGTGAAAGGGAACACACATTCTTTTCCAGAGCCTGCCACCTTATGATGACATTTTGTTTTTGTTAAGCACATTTTCCAAGAAATTATTATTTTGCACATTGGGCCACATGTATGAATGTTTGAATTCGTAATTTCCTAATTGCGATTTCCTGTGAATCGCAATTAGGAAATCGCTAATTCAAATATATGAAACCCTTTAGAGCTTCATTTGCGATTCGTAGAGGGTCGCAAATAGATATACCTCATGAGTATTAATGATATAGTCAATACGGGCCCAACTAGCACCTCCTGAACAGGGCATAATAGTCCAGTTACACCCCACACCTTTTTGTGTATTGATGATTTTCTAGCCAAAACAGGAGCATGTGTGGGGTTGAACCACTCCCGGCACTCTCTTTTTGTGTTTCAATATTAATGATATAGGTCATAATTTGCAACCCATTGGGAATCGCAGCCATCAATGGGATGGTAGCCTGCTGGGGTCAGCAGACCACCATGTCTGTGATTGCTTTGTAAATAAAGCAATAATTTTTTGTTGTTAAATGCAGCCCGTGTTCCTTAAAGGAGAACAGGATGGTTTAAAAAGAAAAAAATGAAACTTTTAAATTTCATTTTTAAGAGTAGGCCAGTGGCCGCAAATCTCTAGGGGAAGGGCAGGTGGAGGGAGGGATGGGGGCTGGAAGAGGGAATAAAAAATAATGAAAACATAACTTACCTCTTCTCGTCGCTGCCACCTGCTGCCTCGATCCTTTTCTTGTGTCCCAGCATTCACTGTCCCAGCATTCCTGTTGCCAGTAGACGACTTCCCCCATCTACCCAAGAGCCCCCACCCCCTCTTCCCTTACAACATTCCCACCCCCACCGCCCTGAGCCCCACAGTAACCCTCCCACCGATGCTCCCAGAAGGGACCCCGCATACAAGTACTCACTCCCCACCCCGATCTCCGTACTTATCCCCCATATACACGCACGCACGCACACACACACACACACCCACAGACGCACACCCTTACACTCACAACACCCTTACACTCACGCACACACACTCAGAACACCCTTATACTCATGCTCACACATATGCAACACACCCCAAATCCATACATGCACACACGCACAATAACCCCACTCACACACGCACTCACTACATTCACCCCCATTGACACGCGTACACACTTCATCATCCCACCCCCTTCTTGCCTCGACATACAGACACACACAACCCCCACCCCTGTCTACATACATGCACACACGCACCCGAACCCAGCATTCACATTCGCCCACACACGCATTGCCATCACCACATTTACACCACATTTACACAGAGACACACCCCTCACACCTCCCTTGCAGAGGACACTTACCTTGTCCGACGAGGTGCTCCTCGCTGAGAGGACAGGGCCGGCGCTCCCACTGCCGGCAGCACCCCGCCATCAGGACACCACCAGGCCGTATTAATGGTCATAATATGGCTGGCGGACTTTTTTTGGTGGGGCAGGGCCGGCGGTGGAACCACCTCTGCACCTACGACTGCCAGCCTGACTACTGGAAGATTTCCACCCAAATTGTGGCGGAAATCCTTTAGTACTCATAATATGGTGGTCGGAAGACCACCAGCACTGAGCAAGGAAGCCTGTTGTCTAGAAAGACACCTTCCCCATATAGGCTAGGGATTAGGCAGTCTAAGCAAGCAGCTCTAGCAAAAACATTCAGCAATCAGCATGCAGTCATGGGCATCTGACTGGAATCTCCCTCTAACATGTATGGGACACAGAAGTGTTTTTTATAAAGAAACAACTGATGTTCTAAGAAAAGGTCTCCACGTAAGGATATGTATGTTTCTGTGAATGTCGGAGACACAGTGTACCACTTTTGCCAGAAACCCTATCTGACTGCAGCCTTGAGAAAAGCACAAAGTGAAATGAATGCAGTGCTAAGAACGTAATGCTTTCCTAGGTGAAAGAAGAAACAGATAGAGAAAAAAAACAACATCACAAATGCGGCTAATGCTAGAAAAATAAAGTGATGCTGAATAAAATTTAACTGGGCTAAAGTGCACAACGGCAGATCTAGTTTGCTAAAATAACATGTCTAAAATATGGCTAAAATAGCTATGCAACACCCCTCAGGTCCTGGACCTTTGGTATGGCTCACAGGCTCTTTAATTAAAGCCTTTGAGCTCTTAGTGACCACAAATGGGCCCATTTGCACTGAGACCATACCGCTTGCACCGAAGTTCAGCGCAAGCTGGCGCCAGGCAGTCTCTTCACTCAGCAAGCACTGATCACCCACAGAGGACCGGCAAAGCAAAGTTCCAGGCCGCCCATCTGCAATGCGTAGCCTGATCTTCGTGCCATGCCGACCACTGTCTGCGATGCTATCCTTGCTCCAGCGTGACCAGATATACCCGGTTGGTGCTTTAATCTTTTTAGGTGCTTTTTTAACTTTATTCTTTAAAAATTCATAACTCCGATTCTACAGTTTGGATTTATGTCCTTTTGCTCTTGTTTTATTAATTACATTAAGCTTTGCATTTCTAATCTGTTATGAGAATATTTTAATGTGGTGTTTTCACTCTTTTACTATTTGAAGTGTTGCACGAGCACTTTATACATTGCCTCTAAGTTAAGCCGGACTGCTCTGTGCCAAGCTATCAGGGGTTCACGCGCAAGTTAATTTGTGGTTTGCTTGTGCCTTACCCTGACAAAGATTATGGTTGCGGCTTGACAAGGGCTCACACCCTAGTCAACCAGTAACCTAATTTCTCACACATGCTTTACCCAGATACCTCCTGTTTTGTTTTTCCTGCCTTTAGATCAGGACAAGAACCAAGCAATGCAAGTTAGACTCATTCCTGGCTTGTGGTCTATGAACACTTATTTTGCTTAGAGTAAAGGTTCCTGCTGGACTTGAACCTTTGTTGCTGAAACTTCCAAACAAATGCCATGATTGTTTTCTGTGGGGCTTGAAACCGCAGGGTTTACAGCGTTTAATAATTATCCTTTATGGGCTTCTGGTGTTCCTTATAGATCAAAGGGCATTTGTTGGCCAGTATTTGGTAAAAGTGTTCCTAGGATCTCTAGAGGTTCTGGTAAGACTTTGGTTAAGTCTTCATATTTAATGACATTTTCTGGTGTCAGGACCTATCTGTGTCTATATCCAATTACACTCCATCTGAACTCAGAATGGTCTCTGAAATTTCAAGAATTAAACAAGATGGTTCCAAACCCTCTTCAAATAAAAACAGGGTCTGAAATGGTGGCTAGGACAACACATACTAACAAAAGGATTTCCAGTTCAACCTGGGGAACCATGCATTACAACAACAGTTGCAAGTTCCTTAGGGTGGGGAGCAATATCAAAGGACTATGCATTGGAGGATCAGGCCTTAGATTCAAAGCATTTGATAATACAATTGGAGACACATAATTATTGTGGAAAATGCATTGAAACACTTTCAGGATTTGGTTCTGAAGAATCATGTTCTGATACTTTCAGACAATATTGGCAGTGTATCATACTTGATACATCAGCTAGGAACAAAGGCAAAATCCTTGGGGGAGATCACATGGTAGATCAACCTCTGGGTGGTAATACTTATTCTTTCCCTGAGAGGTGTGTGTACCAGGGGGAAGGACAAGGATTTGAAAGAGACTCGAGCTACAATTCCCTTATCTTTTGCATCTATATAATAACAAGCACATTCACAGGTATTTCTCTAGGTTTCTGGGGGTGGAGCATGGGGGTGGCTGCCCTGACAGTGGGGTGCCCTCAGAAGCTCTGATATACCTTTTCTCCCTTTCCTATATTCTCAGACGTCTTGCAGAGAATAATTGATCATTCTCAAGAGGTGATCATGGTTGTTCCATTCTGGCTGAGGAGGTTGTGCTTTCCCATGTTGAAGTACATGACAGTAATACCTCTGTTGATTCTCCCTCTCTCTGCATCCCTTTGCAACAAAGAAGGCGTTTTGTCAATTCCCAGACCATCTATAGGGAAAGGGGAAAGAAATTCCTTCACATAAGCAAAGACTATTCTGAGATCATGTAAGGCATCAGTGTTGAGGGCTGATGCAAAGCATATGAAAAGCTTTAAGTCATGTCATTCTGCCCATTCTCTTTTCTTGTTAGATTGCCAAATTTCTTCTATTATGCTTTTTTATGCAGTGGCTTCAATAAAAATATTTTTTGTAGCTCCATTAAGATCTGTGTGGGCATTCATAACAGTTTTTAGAGATCTATCGGGACATTTGGAGAATGGTGATGGGGACCTGGTTATCCAGTTGCTTAAGAGTTTTCTTTGGAACAGAAAAAACAAAGAAAAAGATTAGACAATCACCTTAGAATTTACTTCTTCTTCAAAGAGCACTTCAGGAACATCCTTTTGAACATTTTGAATCAGCTGTTATCACGTTTATGACTTTGAAAGTGATGTTTTGGTGGCTATCACATCAGCCAATAGAGTGGAGAAGTTCGGAGCTTTATTATGTTGGCTTCCCTTTTTGAATATTTTGGATTACAGGACTGTGAGGTTAAACCCTGCCTTTCTCCCTAAATTTTCATCATCTGCTAACATGGAGCAGGAGCTACGTTTACTTGATTTTTCCCAAATCC
Organism: Pleurodeles waltl; assembly: GCF_031143425.1. Classification (NCBI taxonomy): domain Eukaryota; kingdom Metazoa; phylum Chordata; class Amphibia; order Caudata; family Salamandridae; genus Pleurodeles; species Pleurodeles waltl. The sequence goes on from NC_090436.1 coordinate 803,686,045, forward strand.
TTCTTCTTCAGAGGAAGGAAAATTACACGTGCTAGATGTGAAAAGAGATTTGTTTATGTATATCAAAGGGTCTTAATCCTTTTGGAAATGTGATTCTTTTATCTTAATATTTGGAGCATCTGGTCAAGGGAAGAAAGCTTCATCATTAACTATAAATAGGTGGCTAAGATCTTTAATTTCTCTTATGTATATGATGAAACAACCTCGTCCAGGGGGCATTCTGGGTAGGTCGACAAGAAGTCCTACTGCTTCATGGGCAGAGGTTAACTGAGCTTCTGTTGCTGACATCTTGTTACAGCGACTTAACATAATACTTTTATCCATCATTACAGACTTCATGAATGGAAATGTTATGATAAGAATTTTGATTTGGGATTATAATATCAGTAATAATGTGAATAGAATGTAGGCATTGGATTAAACACCGGGTGCAGCATATATTTAATTTCCTTTTGATTCACCTTACGATTTCAATTTATTTGGTGTATGTGTTAACGTAGGCATTCATCACTTTGATATACCTCATAGAGTAATGGCTCAGACGAGAACACAAGATACATGACTTAAAGGTAATGTCTAGGATTATTCATTGGTAATCTTCATTACTTGTGATCCAATCATCATTGTACCAGTCATTATGCCCCTCCATTCCCTCCCATTCTGTGGTTTTCGTTGGAAGCAGGAATATGATGGGTAAGGTGCCCTGAAGGGAATGGACAGGGCTTGGTTTACATTATTTCCTGATTTGGTTTTACTATGTGGAGAATGTGACAACATCATAGAGTAATGTAGTCAATATGACTCTATGCTTGCTGTCTCATAACAGTGATCTGAAAAGTAAACTGCATTACCAGGCCTATTTCATAACCTGTGTCAGAACTGTAATCAGAACAGGTGGTTTTCGTTTTTTTCATAAACGTAAGCTGCAACTATGTTTATGTGATGACATTGGTGCTCTATACAACCACAACAAACAGAAATATAATTTGTATAACAAAAAATAACACAGAACAATCCTGTAAATAATCTACATGGAAATTGAATGAAAAATGCAGCTGTACGCTCTATGTAATGGCTACCTCAATGATATAGCTGTAACCGCATGCTTTGCTACTCCTGATTGCAGAACACCTAGAACCAATTAAGGTGTTTCTTCCCAGACAATCTTATTGAAATATCCCATGAAAAAGGGCTTATTCCACATTTACTAAGTATTTTTCACTTCATCACTTTGGATAATTGGGTTTGCAATGTATCTAGTAAATATGGAGCCATTACATATATCTATTAGGAAACTCTGCTCAAGTGTGCTACATGTTCACAATAGATGAGGAAGCCTACAAAGGCAAGTGATTAGAGAAGATTGGTATATTTCTTTATTGTTCATCACTGGTGTCTTACTTTTTCTTTACATATACACAGGTTTTCATCCGCAGCTCACTCTCCTCATCATATCAGTCCCCGGAGAATACCTGCCCCTCCACCCATGATGCAAAGAAGAACTCCACAGCCATCTCATGCACAACAGGCAATGCCTCCCCTCCTCAAGACGTACCAACCTTTACAGGATTGCTCTGTGCAATCAAATAACATCCAGGTTCAAGGTAAGGAAGATAAACCACCTTATTAATGATGTTGTCCGTAGAGATGCTGTTCCTATTTAATAGAATGTGAATGGCAGTGGAAAGGTACATTGATCAGGAGGAAAAAGGAGCAGTCATCTAAAGATACTGCAGTGCAAGTTTCACACATATGTAATGGGTGTTTCAATTGACTTACAGAGGGATCTTAAAAATAAAAAATATTTTAATCATGAAGGTACTTTCCCAGAGATGATTATGCTACAAACCATCAAGTATAAGGATATACGGTCAGACAGAGGAAATGAAAAGCTTGATGTTTATGCCTACTATATCTACTGTTATATTTCTGTTTAAAACAGCTTCTTTTGAGGAAATATATGTTTTATCTCAATTACAAGTGAACTGAGACAAGAGAGTTTGATGATGTGATGAAATCCATCTTTTCCCTCTGTCCTCCCTTTTTATTTGCTCAGGATATCTCGTTTTTGACCTTGTCCATTGTTGCAGCCTGCTAACCTGACCAGGCAAAGCCTTACCATATTATGCGTATCAATTGACATTTATTACATTACATTTATTTTTTTTACCTTTAAAAAAGTATTAAAGTTATTCAGTGTCATAAACAATGGTTTAAAATAGACGACTTCCCTTTTTTGCCTTAAATGTCATGTCTCAGGGAAAGAAATCAAATATATTCAATTCTACTAATTTCGCCGGTCCTGTAGCCACTTCCTTTGGAACGTCGAATTCATTAAAACAAAAATCTGTAGAATAAACACTAGACTATACATGAATACATAAATATATGTATAAATGATCACGAAGGCAGGTAAATACAAACTATTTACCAAGGATAGTTGGAGCCTAAAATGAAACAAGCACCCTGGTAACCATCACATTTATCATTCATCAAATAGCTTTAAAGTGGACATCTCATTCTATTAGCGTATTTGTAATTTACTCCAAAGCGGCTAGATTATAGTTTTTTCATCTTAAATTTCTACTTCTAATTTCCACTTTCTTAGGATTCATGTTTTCCCACAGTGATTGCTTTTTGGATTCAAAGTTTTGTTTACGTGAATGTTTTTATCTAGCTGAGGTAACTCAACAAACTCAAGAGTCTGTTGTTTGACATTGTAGCAATCCATGAACTACTAGAGCACATGGCTACCCTAAAAGAGTTTTCCAGCATTGTCCATAAATGCAGGACAACAGAAAGCTTACAACAACCAGGTTTCCAGCAGTTCTCAACAGCGAAGTACACATATGAAATTTCAAGGAGAGAGAATTTCACAAATTGGACCAAGAAAAGGAAAAGACCTGCTACCCTGCCTTAGGCGTTTATAGCAAGGCATGGTAGCAAGAAACAGATATCTGGGGAGAAGGTTACCCCCAGAGAGAATAAAAATGCACTAGCACCCTAAGGTATGATGGGCCACCACATATAAGGCCTTATGCCTAAAGCATGGTGTTTTAAAATGAATGTGGTTCTTTACAGTCAGCCAATGAAGAGATCGAACGTTGCAAGCAACAGAAGATTGTCTAGGAACATGGAAAAACAACCATGCTGCAGAATATTGCATCAACTGAAGCCTTTTCAGTATTTCCTTAGGTGCACCCATATAAAGCACATTACCATAATCCAATTTAGAGACAATCAAGGCTTGAACCGCCATATTTTCTGTGGACAACACAATAAGCCAAAGAATTTTCTTGAATCACTTAAGTAGCCAGAGGCAGTAAGTCGCAGTGTTAGTAATGTGGATGTCCATAGAAAGTTAATCTGAGAAAGAGAAATATGCAAAAAAACTTGAAAGGGATCTAGCAGATATTTAATAATCCCAAAGAGCCCCTTAGATGAATTGTGAGCATTAGATATTTTACTGGAATAGTAGTCCGCCCAGAATCTATGTCAGGCTTTTACGGACTCCTTATCAGCTGTCTTCAATTTAGATCTGGCCTCTCCTCTTAAGTCTTACACCATGATCGTTCCAGCCACTTGCACATTTTCTGAAGCAATAGTAAGAAGCCATTAAACCAAGGAGAAGGTACACAATAATGTATAATAATGTCTACCTTACTTGACAGGGTACAGTCCAGGGATGTACAATTACCAGTGGCAATAGCATATTTATCCATGCAAACTGTAATAACTGGGCTTTCCTCAGGCAGATTGGTACTGACCATTTGTACATTCAGTTTTGCCCACGGCCGGTAACTGCTGTTCAAGCTTGGTGCAAGCTGTCTAAACCCATAGCATAGGTCTGAAGTAGTAATGGAAATGCATAATGGTCCCTGGCTGCTGAGAGGTAGTCCATATTATAGAAAATTGCATCAAGAGTATGGACAGCAATGTGAGTTGAGGTATGTACAAGGGGCATTAAGCCAATAGTTTGAAATTCCTTGCACAGGGTGGCAGCCAAACCATTATGGGAATCATCAAAATGAATATTAAAATTTCCTAAAATAGTAAAATTAGCTGGGTTTATTACAAGCAGGACAATACTCTCCACTATCGTAGAGCACCACTGACTAGCAGGGTCAGGGGGATGATTTATTAAAACACCTGACATGGTATACTTCTTAGTTAATAGAAGCAAAAATATTATACCTTCGAAATCGGGAGCAAATAAAGGTTGAGTGTGACAGTTAAGACTAGCTTAAAAAATAATGGGGATCCCACCTCCTCACCCTCCACTACAATCTTGCCTTGTAATTCTGTAATATTCAGCAATAGTCTGAGCAATATCAGATGACTCATTAAGCCAGGTTTTAGTAATAAAGAGAGCATCAATATTGTGCTTGCTTCTAAACTCAAGAATATCCAGAGAGTGTTTGGCCAAAGAACAACAGTTCTCAGAAACAAACTGAAAATTTATTCACCTGTCACCAAGGTTCTCAAGAAACACTGACTAGTGAATGTTAATGTTTAAAGTGAAATTAGGGGGGCCAGCCACAGTGGCGTCATGAATATAGTTTTGCCATTGGAGATAATTTGTGAAACCAGATAGGGTCCTGGGGCACAGAGATCACAAGGTCTCAGAAGCGTACCTAACAATTTCTGGAGAGAAAAGTACAGAATTCCTGGGGTCTTAACCTTTTCAGGAATGGAGCATATAACCCTTTAAAAACGCTAACACAATCACCTCCAATAGTTCCTCTAGTTGGTCATGCTGCAATTAAACGAAGAAGATTTATTCTCTCAGAATCACACCTACAGGTCTGCTATCATATGGCAGTCTGAGTGTGTGGATTGTAGCTGGTGACCTATATTTGCCTAGGCAGATTATTTGCTGCATGTAACGTTGTGCAAAATGTATACTGACTTAAGGAATGTATACAAATATCTTTATCCATAAGTAGAAGGGGATTTCCATAATTAATTACAACTCAAGCTACATTTTGCAAATAGATTAATTTTATAGTTTTGCAATATTTTTCACAATACACTTGATTTCAATTCTCTTGTGTTATCATCAACTGTTTTACTAAAATTGGGTTATTTGCTACCTTTCCCTTTGGTTTCTTCAAGAAGTAAATTTCAGTAATTCTCCTTAACATGAGATAGTTCCAAATCTCTGTTGAAGGAAACTCAAAAGTTGTAACTAGTATATTAAACTTTACAATTGTATTCTTATCAATAACATGTTCTAGGTTGTTATCCTTCATCTTATCCAAATAGAACACCTTTTTTCATCCAATGGTAGCCTTAACTGCTTATTATTCCAAAAGAAGGTCTATCTTGTGTTACTTATGACAATTTTGCCCTCCCTAAAAAACTCCTACACAACTTTTCTCATTACTTTCAAACACTCTAACATCTCACCTCTATTGAACGTTATATGAGGAAATAATCAGTAATTCAGCATTAATTCTAAATAGACTGTTCTCCAGTAAGCCTCATGTAGGTGTTTATCCTGCAATGCTTTGAATAAAATGCTGACTCAAACAAGAAATGTGCTTTTGCAGTAAGATTTTATGTTGGGTAGGTTGAACCCTCCACATAGTGTAGAACTTTCCAGTTTATTGGAAAATACAGGTCTTTCTTCTTGATACAGATAAATTCTCTAAACATCTTTTTGTGTCACCAAATATCCTACTTTGAATATTTATGTCTAAATAACTTAGGAAACATACCAATATTTCTAAAACCAAATCATTATCGTTTTGTTGCATCATTTTATTGTACTGATTTTGCTTCAGACTCCCAAACTCAGAAAAATCATGTGTTCGTGTTTTCTTTCATTTGCATTAAATGGGGAGCTACATTATTTGATATTGAGATATGAATTTCCATATCAATTATTGATTGGTGTTTTTACTGTTTCTATTTTCCAGTCATTTTGTTCCCTTTCATGGAGGTTTTCATACATGTTCATTATATTGGATTTTACTCACTTGCTGTGGTAGCATGAGAATATGCCCACACAAATTGTAATATCAAAAATTGTTAAAATAGATGTTTCGGGATTTGCCACGGCCAGCACCATGTCATCTGCATAGAAATTCTTTTGTATTCTTCTTCAACTAACTTGTTTATAAATTGTGAAGTTTTGTATTTTTAGGCACATATTTGTATTTTAAAGGGTAAAACATACTGAAGTCTGATGGTTTTCCTAACTGTTTTACCTGTATTGACATGAAAATACCAGCCAGGTTGGCAAAATACTGGGAGGTGGCAGCCCTAGTGATGACTGCATGGTGTATCTGTCTCTTTCCCTTTTTCTTAGTGTGTGTTGGGAGGTTTGTCTAGTCTACCATACTCACTGCAGAATAAGGGTCTGAAAAGTCCACTTAAAAGAGATCGGGTAGAATTAATGGCACTCATTACACAGAGCCCAGGCAGGCTCTTTCTGGAAATCACTACTATATGATCTATTACATTAGGTTAGTGGCTTTTCATTTCACATTTTGCAGCAGTTTTACAGCATTTTCTTACTGCGCAAGAGGGAAATTTCCAATATTTATCTCTTTTGGTGAACTGAATTGCTTGATTTTACTCATGTGAAAATGCCACTAAAAGTGTCACACATGTGGAATCAGAATGACTTCCATAACATACAAACATTGAACCATTGTATGTCATAAATAAGCAGTCAGAAAACGTGAGAGCTTTGTGATAGTCTTAAGAGGCGCGTTTGATGCTGGTGTTGCATAAACATTCTTTCTCACATTTAAGGCATGATATGAGCTGAACGTTGTGAGAATTTTACCTTAATATTGACACAGGAGAGAGATGCAGGCAAATTCACTTAGGTTCCTGTTTAATTAGGATTTCCATGTTTTAGATAGTCTAATATTTACCAGCAGTAGAACTTTTTATATTACTCGTTTTGATGGGTTTAAGCAATTTACAGGTTTCCTTGCCCCTCAGTTTATCTTGCCATGTTGTGTGGAGCTATATATGCCTGTTAAGTTAATTCCAGGTCAGAAAATAGGTTTGTTGACTGAGTGTTAGGCTAGTTGAAATAGGGTATAATTTTCGATTTTTTTAATACGACATGCATTCCCTTTTAGAGTCCATGATATAAAAGGACTTTTATGATTGTCTGTAGGGCTGTGTGAAAATTAAATTATACCTGCTTGGCTAGTGATGTGGTTCATTGAGTTGCCACAACTATAATATTCCATTGGCTTGATCAGCCTTGTGATTGAAATGTAACTGGCGATGTTTTAGCCAACACATGATCTCAAATCCAAAATACTAACTGTTGAACATCTTGAAACCTGGCAAACCCTTGTGGGTGTGGCACCATCCTGCCCCCAGCCTGTGGCAACCGGGTCTACCAGGCAAAAGCTATGGCTTTACCTACCTCTCACTGCATGGATCTATTCAACCCGCAGGAGTTCTAGACTCCTCCACAGTCTGACGCCACCCTTCCCCAGGGAGGGAAGGTTGCCCTGCCAAGTGCCTAGAGATTTGATCTACAGGGATCGGCCTCCAAGCTGAAAGCCATCACTTGCCCACCTACCATGGGGATTCCTGGAACTGTCAGCTCACAGTTGCCCCAGACTACTCCCCAGTCCAATGCCATCCTCCCCCAGTTAGGTTAGGAGGCTCTGTCTAGTGGTCTTTGCTCCACTCCACCCTGGAGGAGAATGGGAGCCCTCCCCGGTCTGCAGCCACCTTGCCCTCTCTGTCACCCCAGCCCATCAGCTCAGGAGTGCCCTAGGGTGGTGCCGTCCATCTTCATGGAGGGTGAGCTTGGGGAGCCAAGAAGAGTTTTGTCCAACCACCCCTCCCTTTGGACCTGCCCAAGAAGCTACTTTTCCTCAGCTAATAAGTCCCCACAAAGTGGGAGTTTGCAGAATCTGTGAGGGGAGACACAAGTCATAGTTTGCTGTTTCAGCCAGCCCACAAGTCATCTTGTCAACCATCCACCAACTGGTCATTCAGCTGGCAGCTACTGATCAGATGTCCTGGGTCCTTCTGGTGACCAGATGGCCCAAGTCGACTGTGCGAACAGTGTGCAAGGGCCCATGCCAGTCAAATATCAGAGTGCCCATGCATGTTCAGGCCAGCACTCAGGAGGACTCAGGAGGACTTTCTCAGAGCCACAAGCCAACCTGCTTTTCAGGGACTCCAATGGCACCTGCTCTGGGCATCTGGTCATGCCTTGACCCTGTGGTGCAGAGCATGTGAGGAGACGTGTACTGCACAGCATATGGTAAAGACAGCTTTGCACAAGCGTGCACTCTATCCCTCCTGCCAGCTGGCAACAGAGTCACCAGCTCTGGGAGTCATCATACATGGTTCTAAAAGTGCTTCAAGGAGCTCAGCCCAGGAGCCCCGCCCCACTGCCACTGTGGGTAGGCAAGCAGCTCTCACAGAAGCAGAGGAGGCAGCTCCATTGTTGGCCCATCAGGATGCCTGGGCAGGTCTGCACAAGTCTTCAAACCCCCGCCTGGCCACAAAAGACATGGCAATCAGGTTCCCGGCACTAAGGGAGGGTCACACCACCTGCATTTCACCTATCCGCTACCTTGTGGAATGAGAGCTTGACCCCTTGCATGTCGAGAGTCTTCAGTGTAGGTGTTGGCCGATAGCAGTGCTGGCAGACTATGGTCCCTCTTCCCTGGTTGAGTGTGATGGAGAGGAAGAGCAGGGTTGCCTCATGCCCTCAAAGAAGCTTGTGATGCCCCCTAGAATTTCATGCATTAAAGCTTTCCCTCATGCCCCTTGAAGGAGTTTGCACCACCTTCAAGGGGCACAACATCTCTGCCAAGAGGAGCCAGGGTTCCCTAGTGGCATTGGCTCCTTCTCATCAAGGCTGCCCTGCCCTCGAGACAGGCTGCTCCTTTGTTACTCAAAAAACAGGGCTGTCTAGGATCAGGTACAGGAGGGCTAATGGTGATCCATTCAGTGTAGAGTGCATGTTACCCCAGACATAAAAGAGCATCGTAGTCCTGTTATTGCTCAATCTGCTGTGGCTGAATAATATTTATCACTCTAACAATTTGAATGCAGACTGGTTGGTGTCATGTAACTATCTAGCTTGGAGGATCACTCCACCAACTAAGAGTGGACATGTACTGCCACCCATAGAATCAAGAAAGAACTATCATTCTGTCAATACTTCCTGTGTGTGGGCTGCGTGAAGTTTAGAGGCTCCAGTCCAGGTGGTACCTTCCACCAATTCCATTAAGCTTTAGCTTTGCAATCATATTCCTCCTCAGAACCCAAAGACTTTGGTTTCTGGGCCGCAACTTGGCGAGTCATGGGAATAACACCTCCAGATCACTATGGTATCTGATCATAGTTTGCTGCTTCCCAGCCTTTCTCTTCAGAATCAAGCCCTGATTCCCCATTACCCGTGGTCACCATGGAAGTTGATAGGGCACACAATCGAATGTATCTTCGCTGTCACAGGGATGTGCGATCCGCCTGAGGTTGTCTAGAGTCACTGAAGCAGCTGTGTGAGCCCAGATTGGTCTTGGTCTGATAAATGCATGTACCTGCGGGGGTAGTAACTCATCAACAAGTATTTTTTCAAGAATTACCACAGTAATCCAAGTGATTGATGGAGTGATTAAAGGAACCATAACTGGTTAACGAGATGCTCACAGTATCACTGTACAGGTGATGTGTATTTACACATGCTTGGCTTATTCTATGAATATTGAGGTACAATTGTCACCTGGGACTTATTTCATATGGCAACTAGCCTCGCGGTCTGTGATCCCTTTATATTATTACATTGCATGTAATGCAAAACAATTTTAATCGTGGAAAACATGCCTTTGAACCACAAATCATGGTCATAATACACATGCTGGATCCATCAACGTGATAAATCACTTTTATATTTTAGTTTTTCAGCAGTCATATAAGTTGGAAAAAACAATCTCTACATTGACAGTGTGAATAAAGTGAACCAAATTAAGTGCAGACGGCGCAGTGCTAATGTGTAATTACAACAATACAAACAAGTGTATAGGGCAAATGTTATACTGTATACACACAAATGGTGTTTGCATAAATTTAAATGCTGGGCTGTCCGAGTATCAGAGCTATTCCACCCTTATAGCAATACCCTTAAGCATTTGGGGGTTTCTTTTGCTGTTTCAACCCCTAATTAATCATGGGGTCTCCTCAGGAAACCGGCGCCTGCCTTACACACAAATCCCTTATCCATGGAATCCACGCTTCCAAAAATAAATGGAACCACTTGTCATCCTCTTCACTTACTGCGGTGTTCAAAAAGTGGTCCTAGTATCCATGAAAGTGACACCCATACTGTGGACACCTCCTTCGTTGGACTACCACTACCTGGAACAAATCCACAGTGTCACTTTTATGGATATCAGGACCACTTATTCCTATTCTATTCACAACTAGAAAGCCGAGCAAAAAGTGACAAGATGGCTGTAATTGAAGTCACTCGGTCGCACCATGTCTTATGAATCAGATTCCGCTCACCCTAGAAGGAGCTAGGGGATCCATGAGCTGGGTTCCTGGAGCCCAGGGCCTGTGAGGAAGGGCCTCATGGAGTTCTGACCCAGAGCCCAGATACACCTTTTCAACCCAGCAAAGCACGGAGTCCTCCTGGGGTCCATGGAACCACGTTCTGGGCAGGTTGCCATATAGGTGGACCGGAGTAGGGAGTCCCAGGCTCGGGACTTTCACCCCAGGCCAGAGAGAGCTCTGACCCAGGGCCCCGCTCAGAGGTTTTTGACCCAACCAGATAAGGAGCCCTTCCCCGGGCCTGCAGGGGCTTGTGCTGGGCTCTAACTGGCACAGCTAGCCGGAGAAGGGAGCTTTAGGCTGGGGACTTCCACCCCAGGGCCAGATGAAGCTCTGACCTGGGGCCCAGTCAGAGCCTTTCCACCCAGCCAAGTAAGAGAACCATCCCCGAGCTGTTGGGGCCCCGTATTGGCTGTAATTGACACAGCAAGCTGGAGGATGGAGACCAGGGTGGGAGGATTCCACCCCCTGGCCTGCTGGAGCTCTGACCCAGGGCTCAGTCAGAGTTTCTTAACCCAGACAAGCAGCGGGCCCCCCTGGTGTCTGCAGGACCCTGTGCTGTGCAATCTGAGGCATGGCAGGCTGGAGAAGGGAGGCGAGGGCAGTGGGCTTTCATCCCCAGGCCAACTGGAGCTATGACCTGGACTCAGGTCATAGCTTCTTAACCTGGTCAAGCAGGGGGGCCCTCCTGGTACCCCTTCCTGAGCACTTTGTGACACGCCAGGCTGTGGAATGGATCCCTGGGCAAGCGGCTGCCACCCCTGGCCAGCCACAACTCTGATCCAGTGCCAAGCCAGAGCTCCTCGACCTGCCCAAACAGGGGAACCATGCCATAGGCCTGTGGGTCCCCATCTGGGGCACTTCACAAGACAGCAGGTTGGGTAATGGAGCCGATTGCTTCCACCCCAGGGCCAGCTGGTGCTCTGTCATGGGGCCCGGTTAGGGCTTCTTCACCTACCCAAGCAATTTGAACCATACCCTGTCCCAGGCACTTTGAGACACAACAGCCCTGCACACGGACCCCAGTTCCAGGGGTTCCTCACCTGGGGTCTGCCAGAGCTCTGACCCAAGGCCTGGTCTTTTCAGTCCAGCGAAGCCGGGAGCTCTCCCTTGCTTCTCAAAGACATGGCAGCCCAGCATATGGACCCCACCGGAGCTCTAACTGGGGTCCTGGCAGAGCTTTCCATCCGACTAAGAGCACAAACGGGCAATTTGGCGGTTTGTATGGGACTGCCAGAGCCCTTGCACTATCTAGGGGCAGCAACCAGGTGGACTGCTGGTCATCCACACCCTTGTCCTAGAACTACAGAGGAAGCCCACTACTCATTCTTGCAATCAATGCACAGTGAGTGAAAGGGGGACATTTAAGAAAATGCATCTGGCTTCTTGGTGCCCTGAATGATCTTGTAGCTTCAAATGAGCCCTCATCTGGACTTCCAGTGCAGTTCGAAATTCGGAACACTGAGTCAGGGCTGGAAATTACATGTTTTTTTAAGTGCAAAAGTCACTAGTGAAGTTGGCACCTCCCATGTGGGCATGGTAATGTTGATGGTCTAATTTCATACACCTGTATTTATAGTTTTGCACAACCCTATTCCTCTGTTGATACTTAAAGAGAAGAACTTTTAATTAGCATGGGTGATGTAATAAAGTTGCTTTGTTAGTGGAAAAAGCCCTGTAGAATGTAACATACAAAATGTCTGTTCAAGCATTAGTAACACAAAAGCAGGCAATAAGAGGTGCCTTGTAGATATGAGAGAAAGGATGAAAGACCATCTCACCAATCTCCTTTCTGTTGGCCTATCTGTGATCCTGGACTGGTCAGGCCATCTATTTCTTCTTCTTCTTCTTCTTCTTCTCCTTCTTCTCCTTCTTCTTCATCTTCTTGTTCTTCCTATTATTATTATTATTAATAATAATAATATTACTTTTGATAGAGCATCTGTTTTACTGTGTATTTTGCAGTCTTCTGGCAAATTCCTGGTGAGATCTTCGGCTCTGGCCCACCACCATTTTCTATCTGAGTTGCAAAAACAGGTTCAGAAAAACAGAGCAGAATACATTTTCCTTTTCTTGAGGTTCCACCTGCTTTGATTTGTGCGTGTTGTGAGGAATCCTTTATGATGTTCTACCAGATAGACAGGGGCATTCTTGACAGGTTCTCTGATGCCACTCAGGGGTTGTGTTTTTTTGTGAGAGAGGCATGACATTGACTTCTATCCCATGTCCAGCCCTTGCTGCAGTGCCTACTAGCACTGTATTACCATGCATTGTGGCATAAGTATGGGCCTAACAAAAAATAAATTATGAACTTTCTACAACATTAGAAAGGTATCAATCCAGCTAACCTCCTCAGTCAATCATGGGTACGGTGACCAACTGGGTTCTCAGCACCCTTTAATTACAGGTCTGCTGCATTCTGGGAGTTGTAGTCATTGGTTTCTTCTTCTTAACAAGTTAGACTGACGCAACTGATCTCAGTGGAGCTAGGTGTCACAATATGATATTGTATTGAAGCTTTTATACAGTGCTTACCACACCTATCTGGGTGTTCAAGCATTTACCTGCACAGATAGGATGTTACAGTCTGCGGATGGGCGGTTGGAAGTGTATTGTCTTTGCTTTGAGCCTATGAAGGAATTGTTTCTATGTCGTGCATGCAGTTAGCATTATGGGACACAGCACATGGCGATGCCATGGATGAGAAAGTGTGAGAGACAGACACTCACATTAAAGACTGTGGTAGCTTGCAGCTGTGATTAGCTCTACAGGTCCCTTCATGGTGTTCTTTATAGTTTTTTCTTCCATGGCGGCTGTGACAGGAGGTCATCCACTCTGAGATCCTGTGATCTGGGAGAGGTGGGGTAACAGGTGTAGAGAAGGAGTGAAAGGGGTGAGCGATACTGGATAAGTTTAAGCTAGACACGCCTAGATGGCTTATGAATGCACTACAACAAGCCTGCATTCAGGCTGGCGTCAGTGCGCGGAGTAAGGTCACTCCCTCTGCTATTGTGCCCTGCCATCGAATCTCCCGAGAGCGTCTAACGTTGCCTCACACCAACACACACCCTGCCGCATTATCCAGTCAAACTTTTGAACTGTGCATTGTGGAAAACATGATGCGAATTGTATAAGAGTGGCAGGTTTTGACAGCCAGCGTGGCGCAGAATAATTAAGTCTTGGTTATTGTTTTTCTACAAGCCATGCGAAGTTTAAATAGTTACAGTAATTTAAAACTTAAGCTGTCTGGGACTGTGATCTTTGGAATCTAACCAAGTAGAGCAGCGTGTTACCCGTTTGCGGTTCTGGGAACACTGTGTGGCATGACTTTATCTATCAAATTGTTGCAGTCACACACTTTTACTAAAACAGCACTGTGTTCTTTACTTGGTGTATTTTAATTCTGAATTTCAAGCAGTCCAAAAGCGAGAAAATAGTTTTTCTTTTGTAAACGTTTACAAAATTTTGCAGCTCTAACCCCAAGGTAAATGTTGGCATGTGTGAGTTTGGCACACAGCACAGATTGCTGCCAGCAGGGTTAGGTGTGCGGGGAGTCACATAGTGGCATCCTGGGAAAAGTAAAGGGTGTGTATGGGATGACAAAATGCACAATAGACCATGCAGTCAGTAACTCAGAGTTTTATGTAATTTTTGTGACGTAGTAAGAAATAAACATGGGTTTGGATGCAATTTCTTCTTCATGTCGAAATTATTTTCGAGACCCATCGACTACACTAGGTCCTGAATAATTTAGTAATCTGTGGATTGAGCTAGCACCACCCTGCCTGTGGGATGAAAATCCGACCTAGAGGCGCTCTCCATACCTGGGGCTTCTAGAGAGATAGGCTTGATTCTCGCTCCCAAGCTTTTAATGAAGCAGAGCGCTCTCCGGAACAGTCAGCCCTGAGCACTAGTTGACAGACTGTGTTCATGGTACTTAATTGGCAGACCGGCTTTCTGCTGATGTTACCAATTCGGGTGTTACCAAGTATCGTTAATCAAGGCTAACACCAGCATCAAAGATCTGCCGTTCTGAAGACCCAGTTCACCAATTTGCCTGACAGATTTATCTATTTTGTTTAAATACGTATGCCCGTCTACCTTCCGCAAAAATGTGAGTGACTTCTGGGCAGTACTATACTTCTGATCAACTTGCCAAGGGTAAATACTTTTGTATAAGGTATTTGCAGGTAAGAAGAGTTCAAATTCATCCAGGATGAATACAGTTTATTCGAGATACATTGCCATAAATAACCACAGTACAAAATTCATATGCTTTGGGAGACTTGAGAAACAGAGCGAAACCGATTCTCACTGGATGTGTATGCGTGCATTGTGAAAAACTGCTTCAATCTTGTCTTTACGGAGTATCAATGCGGTAATTAATAAGTGGGGACGGACACTGTCATAAATTAGAATTCACATCCCTATTAGCCAAATTTCTTTTGGGCCTAATTGCGGAAAGCATGTTGTAGCAATGGTCCATGTTTCACCCATAAGTTACTTTACTTAGGTTACAACATCCGTTTCCTTAACCCCTCTCATGTTTCATGAAATGGAAGCATGAGGGTGACATCCATATGACATATTCCCTCTAAGCTGATAATTATTATGTACATCATATCCTGGAAAGTTGCCTACATAATTTCAAGGATCGAGTTACCATCATGCCATATTTTCCTAGTACTAGTTTTTTTTAAAGAATGCGAATGATCTTCATTCTTCTTTGCCACAAGGAACTAACCTGGACTCCTTGCCAGTGTCCAGAGTACAGCTAAACGGTTCCCCAGAAAGAGAAAGCCACAATGGTTACAGCCGTTAAGAAAGTAGTCTATGGGATTACTCTTATCTCCAAATCAATTCTCCAGGGGCCCCACATGTCTTCTCTGACAGGCCAGCCAGCTTGTATCCATCAGGTTTAGAGTGAGACACCAGAAATTCCTAGTATTTTGCCCATGTGAATTTCTGGTAGCTGCCTCTCTAGTGACTACATTTAAAAAGAAACAAGGAGCCAGATTTACAAAAGTACCACCCAACGCAGGGAGGGAGCAGAAGAGAACCATATCTAAGAGATATGGCACTATCCTCCCATCTCCCTAGCGCTGGCACATAATTTTGCTGCCAAGCACCACACACACACCTTTGTGCCATAGTGCAAGGGTGTGTGCGTGAGTCTAGCATAGGTTTTGTACTGGAAGTATTTCCTTCCAGTACAACATGCTATGGCTAGATAACTTTAATAAAAACTTTTCCTACTTTGTATGTGTGCTGTACAGTGCAGCACACATTCAAAGTCGGAAAAGAAAAGAGAAATAAAAACATTCCTCCTTTTAACGTCTGTTTTCAAGTGGCATTAATTTGTGATGCTAAGCACTGTCTACTTTTGCTAGTAGACAGGGTTTTGCATCAAAATCATGGGTGAGTGTATGGGAATGCCTATATATCACTCATGTAACGCCCCTTTGTCACTATATAATGCAAGGCAATGTTCACCCTTCTTGTGTTACCTTTAGCACCTTTCCAGCACGCTTGTTGTGTTTCTTTTCACAACATGACTGGAGTCTACTGTAGAGTAAGCTTCATATTTATTCCACAGATAAAATCCTGTGTCCGACAGGCCAGAGACAAACAGCTTCTCCCCGAGTCCATTCAATTGCCAAAGCATTTTCCCCATGTCACAAAGCTCTCCTCTAACATAGTGACATTGCAAATGCTAAGACATGCTGCAGGAATGTGCCAGCACAACTTATACAATATAACACATTTCCCCACCATCACAATCAGACACATGAGTGATGACTGCATACATTGCAATTCCCTACAAACATTGATAACCTACAGAGACAAATAAAGACACATAAAAAACATACATCACAAGACAAAACCCCACAAAACAACAAATCCCCTTTAACCACACCCAAAATCCTGCAACCAACTTGGTGGTCTACTACGTCTTCTTTCCATGTTCACCATATGATTTACCACCAGTAATACGGCCATTCCTAGACACATGAGCTTCTCTGATGCCTTCTCTTCCCCCAAGTCGGATTGGCATTTGTTTGAAAGTCACCATCATGCATCATCACCCACCCTGCAGAGGACCCACTACCCTTTTTGAGCTCTAGTTGACGTGCTCTTCCTTTCTGTATCAGTGCCACTATTTCCAAATTCCATGTCTGATCATTCTCCAACCTCACCAAATCTGATCCCACAATCTTCACCTCGTAGGGACCTCAAAACTTGACAAACCTCGACTCACTCCTCCAGGTTTAACCTTCACCCAATCTCCCACACTAATCATGTTTCCGGTCTTACCACAATCCACATTTCTCACCTCACCGAACCAACTTCCCCCCTGGTTTCCTCCCTCTCATCAGCTCAAAAGGATTTTTTCCAGTGGTAGCGTTGGGTGTGGTGCAATATGCCCACATGTCCTTTACGGCAGTCTTCACAACCATCCCTGTCTTGCTAACTAATTCCATAGTCCCTTTAATCACTCTATTCACCCTCTCCACTTGACAATTTACATTAGGATTATACGGTGAGATGCAAGAATGCTTCACTCTGCTAACGTGTTTTGTTCTCCCGGTCAGGTTTAAAAACCGCTTTCTTCCAAGGTCGATGAGCTCTTTGGACCTTATTAGGAGTGTGGTTAACCGCATACAGTCATTCCAATCTCAATCAATACAACAACAAAATGTAAACACCATGACAAATGTGTCCACGGAAACAAAAAATCTGTGATAAGTTTCAAAGCTTTAGGACAACCAGAGAGCCAAAGTAACGTATATTGTGCGCTAGATCACATTATACAAATAAAGGAAAACCATAGGCTGGCCAAGTCTACGAAACTAATTTAATCTACTCAAAATCAACACCATTAGGCATTCCAAAAGAATTACACATACTAACAAAGACACAATTTGTGCAACAGAAACAGATTTCAAATAATTTGTTGATGCATTGTTGAAGCCAATTCAACAATCAGTTTAGTATCAATTTCAATGAACAAGGTATAGGGGCAGTCCACTACCATCACAAATTAGGACAAATGTGTGGGGACGGGCTAATATATGTGGACAAAGGCAAGAAGAAAAGAAGACAAAAATAATTTGCAAAAATCAGCTATATCAGGCTAAGTTAGTCTAACTAAAAAGAAACAATAGGCAGGTGTCAACATGCTAACTCAAGTAGAGAAACAAGGCAAGGGGGGCAATTAGCATTTCAAATATACCTCTACTGGCACCAGTTTACAATTCAGGTTTGTTAACAAATCAAGGAATCTTCGGCAAAGTACATTAGAAATACCATCGGGGGAAAGTGCAGAACACGGGCTGCACATGGAAATCAATAAAGGTCCGAGGAGACAAGGTAACAGTTCAAGAGCATAGTGGGGAATGTCACTGGGCAAGAATCAAGAGAGCACTGGCTGAAACTTAGAATGTTCATCTCTATTCTAAAATACACAAAACAATCTGATTGGTCAGTTCAATGAGTCCACATTAAGCAAAAATCCAATGCAAATTAAAACACAAGTTGAATTTGCGACAACAATGAAGATTCCCAGGTCTGGGTGAAATCACTACTCCTTCCGTGTGACACAGGCAATAACTAACAACTCTATTCATTACTTGATACATTCCAACATCTTCCCATGGCTCAGAATAGTTCTACTGGTTCTCATGAGAATTAACCATTAAGGTATGGTGCTGCTTTACTTTCCAGTCCTCATGCACTAATATTGAAACATCCAAGGTCGCTGTGAATGAAACTTACACATAATACAATAGGACTCTTTACTAATCATGGAAAACTAATGGAAAAATTCATGCTAGAGAAAAGAAGATGACTCGACATTTCATGTTACTGCAACATGAAAACTTCAGGCCTAGTTATGCTAACTCAAGAAGTTAAATGCATTAATATCGTCATTAAGAAAAACACACATAATATGCAAAATTACAAATTCATCATTAATAATATATCTTAAAAATATGCAAACACATTTCAATATTAATTGCAATCTTTGTTAAAGCATTACATTAAATGTGTTAGAGGTGTGCATTTATTTTTCTGCACACATGTAACTTTAAACCAATAAATCACAAATAATCATAAATCATAATAATTTTTACTCATAATAATTAATTCTAATGATTGATATAGTTCAACATTGTTAAATAGTTAGCACTTTGTCAGTTGTGGTAGGCACAATGTCTGCCATGGTAGGCACAATGTCCAGCCTCTATTAAAACGTGTACACTTTTAAAATATGTATTAGTGCAACTGATTAAGTTGAGCTTTGAAGTTCAAATATAAAGTCACCTAGTGCTGACTTCTGTGCCACTAAATCATTACTGCTCCAACACTCCCACACCTTCCCAAAAATATTTTGAGTTGTATGCCATTGTCGGTGACAAGCTTTGAAGGAATGTCTTCTCTCCTAAAAATTCTTCCAGCATGGCAATAGTGGACTTTGTGTTTACACTTCTCATATACACCACTTCAAACCACCTTGATTTTGCATCAACCAGAACAGCAGTAAACCTCTCCTGCTCATGCATAAAATCAAAAGGCCCTATAAAATCAAAACACATTTTTTCTCACACAAAATCTGCTTCCGACATATGCTGGTGATCTCCACTAATGTCTTATCCACCTTTCAGTCTTTTTTCAGAATTTTTGCACTCCACACATCTCTCTACCCAGGTTTGACATTATAGTCCACCAAAAATTCTCCCTCAACCTCTTTCGAGTAAGCATCTCTCCCAAGAGACCTTCATGTGCCTAGCACCTCAATTTGTTTTTTGTTGCTGCACCCGGAGGTACAAACCTTTCACCGCTCATAGTGTGTTTTTCCCACTCAAAGACAAATCTACAATCAACTTATGATATGATTTAATCACATCAGAATATGTGCTCTCCCTCTGCACTCCCCCTTTGATCATTCTCACCACCTCCTTAATACCTTATCATCATTCATCGCTTTCATCCCCTCTTCTATTGGGACGGTTCCCTGCCTATTTTCCATGACATCCTCCACGTCGGCTACAACGTCCCCTGTGTACAAATCACGTTCATCAATAGTTTTATCAGGCAATATCAACAGCAATCTGCCACTTTGTTCTTCCAACCAGGATCAAACTCAACAATGGAATCACAATTTTGCATTTTGATGTCCAACCTAGCTAGGTGTCCTGAGCAATTCTTTGTACCATTAGGCCCTAATACCTTAAGCAATGGTTTGTGATCTCTCCTGAGTGTTATCTTCATTCCCCAAATGAAGGTGCAGAAATAATTGGTCGCTCATGTAGCAGCCAATGCCTTCCGCTCAATGACAGAGTAATTCCTTTCAGCATCTGTCAATGAGCGAGATGCAAATGCTACAGTCCTCTCTACCTTTCCATGCATCTGTGAAAGAACCACCCCAGTGCCAGCAACACTTGCATCCACTGTAAGAACAGTCTTTAATTTCCATGGAAAGGGAACTAAAATGTCTGCATTTGAAATATTGTGCTTGTTTTCCTCAAATGCCCTTTTTTTAACGTCTCCCCACTCAAACTTCCTCCCCTTCCTCAGTATTTTTCTTAATGGTTTGAATTCACTAGCAAAATCCCTCACAAACTTTGAGTAATATTCCACAAGTCCCATGAAGGAACACAACTTGTCCTAGTCATCTGGAGTCTTCGAATTCCCAATGGCACTAACAAGGTTTAACTTTGGTCCCACACCCTCTCCAAATATGAGATACCCTTAATATTCCCCTTCTTGCTCCAAAAGGTTACATTTCTCTTTCTGTAGAGTGAGGATTGCATTCAGCAATTGATATAACACCTCAAGTAAAGTGCCATTATGAGCAGGGATACTGTCCCTGAAATCCGACATGTCATCTTGAAAGACGACTAAATTGCTGACTCCAGACAACACATTGGAAATGAGCCTCTGAAAAACACTCACCGCTGAAGACAAACCAAACGGCATCCTGTTAAACTGAAAACCCTCTCAGTAGTTATGAACGCTGTTAGGTGCTTTGAATTAGGGTGCAGCCTATTGATAGGCACGTCTCAGATCCAATTTGGCAAAGTACTTCCTTCCAGCCAATAGGAAAATCAGTTTTATAATGTTAGGGAAAGGAAAGTGATCCATATCTACATTTTGATTCAAGCTGCGAAAGTCACAGCAGAACCTCAATGTCCCATCAGCCTTCATGGTTATCAGCACCGGAGATAGCCATTGTGTGGCTTCAGTCGGTTCAATGACACCATCTTGGATCATTTGGCCCACAGTTCCCTTAATTTTCATTTGTATTGCCACCTGTACCTTCTTAGCTACATGTCTTACAGGGATAGCATTTTGTAAAATTATATTGTGCAAATAGTTTTTGGCCTGACCCAACCAGACCTGAAAGACAGGTTTAAATTGTTCCAACAAAGCATTCAATTCATCGTCAGCATTCAAGTCACCATCATCAACAATCATGACTTGATCAACCGCTCTAGGATTCACTTTCATGTTCAAGTCATACTGTTCTGACCAGCCTAATATGGGTGGACCCTCAGTGACTACGTATACCTTCCCCTGAGAGTGACAATTCATGCATTTAACGTTTTACCACCCAGAACCCATTAATCCTTTTTAGCCCTCTGATAACCCTATAATATGACATAAGTTTAACATAACTTTCTTCTAGGCCATGCAAATTCAAATGAATCTTTGGGCATGATGGTACAGAGAGAGCCGGAATCCACCATCAATGGAATTTGTTTTCATCTACATTGAAATCTGCCTGGGGGCTGTCCTTCAATTTGCCACAGTATCTGTGACACTCCCTCTCTCATCAGAGTCAACCATAAGAATTGTGTGCGCCACCTTTTCTCCTGTTCCCTCAATAGAAGCAACTCTTTTGTTGGTTGCTTTGCACACTCGTGATAAGTGACCCTTCTTTCCACAGGTGCAACACTCTTTGCCTATAGCATAACAATTCTTTGAATCCCTTAGATGTGAGTTTCTGCCACACCTGTAGCGGGACCACATGGTGGTTTTGGTTGCAATCATGGAGTTAGTGACTTTCACAATTCCACCTCAGTTCTGTGTTGCCCTGGCAGCACTTAGTTTTCTCACTAAAGCAACCGTTTCTGAATCACTCTCCACCTCCGCTACCTCTGAGCTATTTTATTCATCCATCTTTTGAATCTCCTTCATGCATTTGTTCAATTCTTAAACTACCTTGGCTATCTTGACAGATTCTTTCAAAGTTGGATTGCTGGCAGCCTAAAGTCTCTCCTATCACTGGCAGCCTAAAGTCACTCCCACATTTTTTTATTACATTGGACTATAAGTTGATCTATAATTAACTCCTCTGTCATCAGCTCAAACTTACACTTTGATGCCAATTCTCTCAAACTAGCCAGAAATTCAGCACAGACTCATTCTGTTTTATGTGGCTGTGTACAGAACGTATGGCATTGTACAACACTGTTCACTGTTTTGGCAAAAAGATTTTGTATTCACAATTTTGCTTCTTTGAACACATTCCCCAATTCCTCACCATCCTGTTCTCGCACGTGGGGCAAATACTTGACAAAAACTTGACCTTCTGTGGCCAGACATTCTATCATCAAGGCTTTCTTTCTGAGAGGAGAGAAATTAGTGTCCCCAAGAGCCACCAGATAATTATCAAAAGTTTCCACCCAATCTTCCCATTCAATGGGTGGATCTCCCTGCTGCATCTAGAATTAAGGTGGAACCAATGCAGATGGACTAATGCTCATGCTAAACTAGGATATTAAAAGCAAGTGCATTGCTGGTAGACCTGAGAAGAGTACAGTAGTGATAGAATCTGGTAGGTGGCACTGTGCTTCAATTCAGCACGCCATAGCTCCAAAACTCTATGATAGTGCACCACAAAGTGGCTTTTATGCTTTCTTCAAACACGAAGGGAGGAAACAATGGCAGATCCTTTTGGAGGAAAGACAGAGGAATCCTAATCCAGGTAGAGAGCGCCTGACACTGCACAAGAGCAATGTGGTTTCGTGGGCTCTTTTAATATACTGCAGGCATTTGTGTGCAGCACGTAAAACAATGCTTTGAAGTAGTGTGAGCTTAATTAATACGCTGCCAGTAAATGTGTAGCTGCACTGGCCAGAGTTCACAACATGCCGCTTTCACCTTGAACATCAGCTAGGAGAGGGCTGAGAAGATAGGCCTCAAACAGAGACTTCAAAGGTGCTCAAGCACACAACACAAGTGTCGACAGGCTCTGATGCTGTCTCCTGCCTCACAGTGTTGGCTCGTGAGAACCTGAGTCAGTGGGGTCCAAAAGTCATAGTTTATGGATGGAGGGGTGCGCACAATAGAAGATCGGCACAGGGACTGGAAGATAGCTAAAACTCATAGGAAACTGAAGCAGTCCTACCGCACAGGTGGGAATCAGTGGGAATCAGTGAAAGAGGATTTCTCTGGAACAAACGGCATGGTTCCAACTGTTCACAGTACTGGCCAATCCCATAAACCGTTGCCAAAATATGTTGTGTTTCCTTTCACAAACACAACTGGAGGCTTCTGTAGAGTAAGCTTCACTTTTATTCCAGAGCTAAAATCCTGTGTCCAGCAGGCCAGACAGAAGCATCTTCTCCTCGAGTCCACCCTGCTGCCATTGAACTTTCCCCATGTCACGAAGCTCTCCTCTAACATAGTGGCATTCCAAATGCTAAGAAATGCTGCAGGGATGTACCAACATAACAACGTTTTGCTCTTGAAAGTGAATACCAAAAAAACCATTTTGCGCTGGTTTGAGTCACTTTTGTGGCACAAACACAGCGCAAAATGTTTGTAAATCTGGTCTCAGGTGCCATTGATGTTGACAATGCCTGGATCACTCACTGCAGTGTGAAGAAAGTTTTATATTGCAACAAAACAAGTTTATGAGACTGACCAACCAGAATTATAATTTATGACACTATTAGGAAGACCATGTTATTTGGACCAAAGGAAGATATCCATCATAACTGTGAAATGCTTGAGTAAGGTTTATTGTATGAGTTAAAACGTATACATTTAGAGGACGCTTGCTAGGGTGCATCAGAGATTCGCACCATTTCAGAGACCACATCCAAAAGCTCCATTCACCAACTCTGTCTTACTACTCTGCAGTAGTTTTGAAGTAGGCTTGAAAATCTCAACTATTTGAGTATCTTGAAGCACTACACCAGTGTTTCCTGCGAGCTGATTTTTGGAAGTGCAAGTCATAAAGATGCCTTTAAATTCTGTATTTATCTTGCTATGTTTCAATAACAAAGGACACATTTCAGGTGTCCTTCTGACAAATTGGTGCTCATGTTTTTTACATGTGGATTGGTGTTTAAAAGCGAATCTCATTTTACAGTCAAAGAGAGAAAAGCAACATGAATGATGTGACAATCTTGTGGGGGAACAGAAAGTGCAAATGGAAAGGTTATAGGATTTTATTTTTTGTAACTCACAACAAAACGTAAATGCCTGTAAATGAACAGAACACTTTCAGCAGTTGACCAGCAAAAAGGAAGCCTATTTTTTGGAATTCTGAAGTGTGATGGAAACAAATGATAAGATCAAAACAAATCAAGACACTTTTTCTTTGCAATGTGCAAATGATAAATATTCACTGAAACCCGATTTTGACACAGTATCATGTGCAATATATTTATATTACTAAAACTGAAGTTCTATGCAAGATTAGTGAATGTTATAATGGAAAATGTGCTGTTTGTAAATGACAGTGCGATACCACAAGATGCCTTAGTTACGTTATAAAATCGCTGCCTCATGTCCTTTAAAGATAGGTGGGTTGCAAAAGCTTATCATGCTAAAACGTGTGTTGTGGTTTTAAAACATTTAGGAAGCACTCCACTACTCTGTTAGTGAGGTTTTGTGTATTCGATTTGCAAATGTAACCTTAATGGAAATTAACGACATGATATAGAAAAGTGTAAGCGTATGCTCAGAATGCAATCTGAAAGGATATTAGTGAAAAAAAGTAACATTTTCACTGTCTTGTTTGCCTGCCCAAATCTCTGTTGGAGATTCTAGTTAGATCGAGCAAAACCTTTTCCAAGTTGATGAGAGAGCCAACATTTTTGTTGAGAATTAGGGTCTAGACAGAGATTCTTAAAGAATACCTCAAAACATGGCCTATGAGCAATGGGTGGTGGAGTGAGTATGTTAAGTCAGATATAAGGCTGTGGAAGGAGTGAGCTATAGGGCTGAACAGCATGAAAAGGAAGCAGATTGCTTAGCTGCTTATAATACTTAAAGGAAGCAGAGGTGTAAGCTTGACCCTTTCACAGCAAGCCTAAGTGCCATTTTGGCTTTCCCTCAACAAACATTAAGGTTGCATCATTTTGCGTTCTCCAGCTAGAAAGTAGTGAAGTGCATCTGCTTTTAATACAGTTCCTAAAGCACAGAGAAATGCATTGATTTCCCCCAAATCACTTATGTATCGTAAATGTAAACTAAAGACTCCTTCCTCCAAACCTCATGTCATTCTTCATCAGTGCCTCCTTTTAGTGGATCTGTCCTCAGTGTTTAATTTGAGAAGGTGTTTGAAGGTAGGGCCCATCAGCACTCATGTTTGGGGTGAGGATCTAGTAATACCTGACATTAATTAACATTTAATTGACAGTAAAAAACAATTTGGTTACACAATGAAAACCCAAATTGGAAATAAAGTTAAAGGGTGTTATTACAAAGTTATGCTCAGGATGATGTAAAAAATACTCAAAAACAAGCTTTAAAGATACAACACCCCAGGGTGACTGAAATGCTGAAAGAAGTTAAGGTGGAACAGCATAAGACAGACAAGGCATTCAATGACTACTATACAGAATAACAAGAAGACTTGGTGTTCTGAAAATAAGTGTTGGTCCAATCTTTAACATATAAGTGCAAATCAAAATCATCTAAATTAGCTAACTAGGGTAAAGGGAAAACTCCCTAAACATCATGTCACTAGTTGACATGAGCTGCACCGCAAAACATGGGGTCAAAGGGTAAAAACAAATAAAGGACAAAAATCCTGGAAAAGGACATCTTGGGGAAAAAGAAGCTAACTAAAGTAGGTAAAAAGGGATGGTGTCAGCATTTCATAAGCTTGGTCAAGAATCTTCTCAATGGGTCAGAAAAAGTCTAAGGGGGTCATTACGACCCTGGCGGTCATGGACCGCCAGGGCCGGGGACCGCGGATGCACCGCCAACAGGCTGGCGGTGCATCCAGGCCTATTCTGACCGCGGCGGTAAAGCCGCGGTCAGAAAAGGGGAACCGGCGGTTTCCCGCCGGTTTTTACCCTGGCCTGAGGAATCCTCCAGGGTGGCGCTGCAGGCAGCTCCGCCATGGGGATTCCGACCCCCTTACCGCCAGCCTGGTTCTGGCGGTTTTGACAGCCGGAACCTGGTTGGCGGTAACGGGTGTCGTGGGGCCCCTGGGGGCCCCTGCAGTGCCCATGCCAATGGCATGGGCACTGCAGGGGCCCCCTAACAGGGCCCCACCAAGATTTTCAGTGTCTGCATAGCAGACACTGAAAATCGCGACGGGTGCAACTGCACCCGTCGCACCCTTTCCACTCCGCCGGCTCCATTCGGAGCCGGAATCCTCGTGGAAGGGGGTTTCCCGCTGGGCTGGCGGGCGGCCTTCTGGCGGTCGCCTGCCAGCCCAGCGGGAAACTCAGAATTACCGCGGCAGTCTTTTGACCGCGCAGCGGTATTCTGACGGCGGTACTTTGGCGGGCGGCCTCCGCCGCCCGCCAAAGTCAGAATGAGGGCCTAAGTCTCTCACAGCAAGCATTGGGGGGCAAGGCAAAAGAGGTCTTTATCTCTCCTTCCCAAGGGAATCAGTTTTGTTCCTGAAATTGATCAGTGAAAGTCCTAGTTAAAGTCACAATTTCGATTAGGTAGCACCTCCTCCGATCAGCCCATACTGGTGACATCTCCTTTAGTCTCACAGTGTAACTTGCAACAATTCCTCTTTGTTCCCAAGACCATCATGAAAATGTAGCTGTCCTTGGTCCCCTGCATGTCTTTTCAACATAATATATAGGGTCAGTCTTCACATTCTCTGTCTCTCCATGTACCTCTTACAAGGTTACTTTCTCAGATTCTGTATGAGTAAGACAATATCACATCTATTCCTAAACTAACATTTCATGTGAAGAACATCTGAAATGAAATGACACGTTAGCAAAATGGGAACAGTTTCTCAAGTTTAGGAAACTCAGGCCTAGCAAAGCTAACTAAAGCAATATTTCAATTATACATTTAAATAATTTTACCTTAAGCAAATCGTCTTTGCATTAGAAAATGTCAGTCACATTCATATTTAAACTTAGTGTCATAGTAAATATAAAACGAAATAAACTGATTATACATGTAAATGAATATGATGGAGAACTACATTTCTCAACATTAGCCTACAACATTAATACACACATATTATGAAAACCATTATCGTTTTATAGGTAAAAGTTCTCTATTAACATGAGGATGGTTGAAATTTCATAATCAGTAGTTACAGTTCAATTAATATGGTTATACCTCACACATATAATTTCCTAACACTATAGTAAAAGTACTTCATTATTGAATTTGAGCGCACCACTTTCACATTAGTACAGCATTAGCTCACACATTAGGCATTCATTGTGGTCATGTATGGATCAACATTATGCCATCAAAGGTAGCAGCCATTTCTCCACTGCATCAGTTGCCCTAGCTTTCATTGTTAGCAGAGACACTCTTGAACTGAACAGACTATCATCTATCACAGACCAGAATTTAACCCAAAATGCTTCCCATTCCAACCCTGACTGCAAATCCACACAGTGCCATCCAAAGGCCTGCATCAGAATAGCACCCTAATTGTAGAGCGAGGTAGAAATAAAGGCCAAAGTTATCACTCATGGTCACTTGGCATTATCCAGTACATATGGTAGTGTCCAGTCTTTTGCGGTGCTGCGCATCATACACTGAGCGGCCTGCTACCAAAAGTGCCACTTCACACCCGCGACGAGGTCGGTTTTATCCCAGTGCACAGAAGCCACTCGCTGCAGGCGGACAGATCAGCTGACCGCCACACAGTGCACAAGCCAATGAAGAACTCTCTGCCTCACACACAGCCAGACGATGTGAGACTCTAGCAACCTGCCCACATTCGAGAGTAGTGCAGCCTGGTCCCTGGTTTGTGCCAGCTCTGGGTGCCCCCTACCCCCCCCCCACTGCACCTGTTGTCTCTGTTCTCTGTGCCTGATCAAGCACCATGGCCAGAGGTTTTGGAGATGCCATCGCAGTGTCTTAGAGGCAGCTGCAGCACCACCTAGGGAGAGTAGTGCAGCCTGGGCACTGGTTTGTGCCAGCACTGGGTGCCCCCGTCACTGTACTTGTTGTCTCCATGCCAGAGCAAGTGCCATGGCCAGAGGTTTTGGAGATGCCTTTGCAGTGTGTCAGAGGTGGCTGCAGCACCACGTAGCGGCCACTCACAATATCACACCTCGGCCTGTCAGAAAGCCAAGGGCACACTTGGCAAGCATTGTGGGGCCCAGTTGTCAGCAGGCATGTGAGTTTACATTGGCATGAGAGCGCATGAGTGCATGAACTGGCCCAGAGAAGACATGATCTAGTCAGCGGCGCCACTGGGTACAGGAAGTGTGAAGAAACCACTACACAACAATGAAAAAAAGCATAAGAGAGAAAAAAATAATTAATGCAGTGCTAAATACAATCACAAGTACAAGAACTAGATGACAGAGAGACTTTGAAAGACTGTTGTGAGTATCACTCGCAGCACGTACCTGGCATTTCTGAAAAATAAATCCATGGATACATCACAGGTAATTGACCCTGAGAGAGTAAAAGGAGTGATTTGAACATTGAACCCAAAAGCTGTCTGCCAGTCAACAAGATGAAGTGCCTCCTGCTCCCCAAGGGTGCATGCACATGTCAATCACAGCTTTGCCACCATTTAGCTAGTTATTTGACCCCACCACACCACGCTGGTGCCAATAGATAAGGCACCTCCAACACTACTTCCACACCCCACATGAGACTGATGAGGTGGTGAAGAGGCCCATTATGCTCCTTGTAGCCGAGGTAGAGTTATAAGACCTATTCAAACACCTCCCCTACACAGAAGGATATGATGACTTAAATGCTGCCATGACTGGCCTCAACTGACACTTTGACCCCCAACTCCACCCCAGCTATGAAAGATTTAAACTGATGCAGGCCTGCCAGACAGTAGGCAAATCTTTGGATGTATTTTATGCGTCCTTGTGCAAACTAGTGAGCGCCGGCCCTGGCAATGGCAAGCCAGACAAAATTAGAGCTCAGCTAATCCAGGGTTGCTGGTCATCTACCCTTCACCAGCTGGGCATATCCCTGGATGACATCCTGATATTTAACGTCCCATGAACTGGTAAACAGTAGAGCTGCGGACATGGGGATTGTGCTAGAAAGAGGAGCAGCCCTGCCAATCACAACCTGCACAGTCAATATCAAAGAGGAACAAGTTGACACCATCCCAAAACGCCCTACCCGACCAAGTAGCTCTGCTGTTACCAAACAACTGGAATAAGGGTGCGGGAACTGCAAACTGACACACTGCACACCCAACGTTTGCCCAGTGCAAGGAAAGCCATGTTCAAAATGCGGTCACATCAACCACTTTGGAAAGGTATGCCCCTGTTGTGCGCCAGCCACTGGTGCAGGAGACTGAGGGCGTCCCACCCTCCTCCTAATCTCCCGGTTGAAGATGAGGCAGGGCATTATGTGCTGCAGCTAGAATCCTATCCTTGTTTCACCCCCAAGATGATGACAAAGTAATCACAGTGTCCTTTGTGGTTAGAGAGAACCATCGTAGAAGACCACCGATGTGCAAAGTGCAAATTGGTGAAGCACAAATCACCACCCTCCTCAACACCAACGGGTCTGTAAATATTATGGACACTACCAAATTCCATAAACTCAAACCATGGCAAAATGTGGCGCCCACCAAAGCTAGAATTTACACATATGGAGGCACAGAACGCCTGAGAGGAGTGGTGGAGGTGATGGGAGAAGTGAAGAAAAGATGACGAAAGCCAGATTCTATGTAACAAAGGGAGACACAGGCACCCTTCTGGGATGCCACACAGTGGAGGACTTGGACTTGGTCTTCTTTGCCTGGCAAAAACATGACTTGTATTCAAGAAGCATCTATTCCGAGGTCTTGGATGCCTGAAAGGCATGAAAATAAAGCTCCACATCAATAAAACCATCAGGAATGGAGATAACTGAAAACGTGTCAGGCCCTACCCTGTGGGTATCACCGCTGGTGATAGACCCCAAACCCAAGCAGCCAGGAGCAATTAAACTATGCATTGACATGTGGCTCGCTACTAAAGCAATACGGCCTGAAAGACACATCACCCCCACAAAAGATGATGTAGTGGCAGACCTCAACGGAGCTCGTGATGTTAATGCAGGCTGTCACAAGCTTGAGCTTGATGAGGTGAGTAGATATTTAACCACATTCTCAACCAACATAGGCCTTTGCAGATACAGATGCCACAGTTTTGGAATTTCCCCTGCCACAGAAGTCTTTCAAGACATCGTCCGAGAAACCCTGTCAGGGTTAGTCGGCATGCCGAAAGTGAGCAATTGGCACACAGTGGGCTAACACTCCACACACAGAAATGCTTATTCTATACAACTTCTGTTGAGTTCTTCAAATACTGCTTCTCAGACGACAGACATCAAGCTGATCCAGAGAAAGTAGATGCAATATGGATGGCAGCCACCCCACAAAATGCTTTGGAGGTCATTAGCTTCCTAGGGATGGCCAACTACTGTGGGTGATTCATCCCCTAGTTGGCAAATATATCAGAACCACTCTGAGCCCAGACTAGGCACGATTACCCATTGGAATGGGACAGCAAATCTGACTGAGCATTCAGGAGGGTGAAGAGATTCGCTCGTTGAAGACGCGACAGTGGCGCACTTTGACGCCTGGTGCAAAACAGAGCTGGTAGTAGATGCAAGCCTGGTAGGTCAGGGTGCCATCTTGCTGCAGGACAAACAGGAAGGGTCATGGCTCCTCATTGCCTGTGCCAGCAGGGCTCTCACTGATATGGAGACATGCTATGCCCAGATAGAATTTGAGGCATCGACTATTCTATGGGCCTCCTAACATTTCCACCTTGATCTCTGTGGGCAGAAGTTTCGAGTGGTGACAGACTATAAGCCACTGATTTCCCTTTTCGCCGGCACTGCCAGAAATGGACCACGCATTGAACGCTGGGCTGTGCAGCTTCAACCATACTCCTTTGAGTTTCTGTATCGACCAGGGGTCAACAACCCTGCAGATTACCTGTCCAGGCACCCGGCAACATTGACTGAAAGCAGCCCACCAGAGAAAGATGACAGTGCAGAGGAGTTCCTAAGGATGATATTTAATGATGCCTGTCCAAGAGCTATATCTCTGGATGAGTTACGGGAAGCCACCAAAAGTGACACAAGTATCTCCAAAGTGAAAGAAGTGCTCTGCAAAGGGCAGTGACACAAACTTACTAAATGGTCAAAGGCCCTCACCGCTGACAAGCAAATGGTGATGAGCCAAATATGGAGAGTGCGAGACGAGGTCAGTAAGCGCAAAGAAGACCTTCATCTTTAAGGGTGACAGATAATGTTGCAAGAAGCCTGTGAACAAGAGTGGTTGAGCTGGCACACCAGGGACACCAGGGCATTGTGAAGACCAAGACCCGTCTTCAAGAGAAGTTGTGGTTTCCTGGCATGGACAAATGGGTTGACGAGAAAGTCAGATACCGCCACTCCTGCACCATTATGAGTGGGGATCCCCCAGCAGCCCTGGTCATTACCAAAGAAGCCTGCCTAACACCCCTGTGGTTGTGTGTGAGTATGGATTTTGCCAGCTTCCCTGATGGCAGGCTGTTGGACATGGCTCGCCTTAAGGAAAAATCCTGAAACCTTTCTCTTTTTCCCCCTTGTCAATGCTCTCTCCCTGTGCTGGGCCTACACACTTCCCTGCTGTCTGGCAGGAGGGAAGTGAGCCCCCTGCCCTACCTGTAGTAGGAGGTGGCAGGGGGAGGACATGGAAGGCACCACAACTGGGTACTAGATACCTGGGGGGGTGGGTGACCTTGGTTGCTTGAAGAAGTATGGGCACTTATGCTGCCCTGGCTGGCAACACCATAGTAATGCCCATAGCCTGACGGATTAGGCCTGTGGGGCCTACAGGCACCCATGCTCAGGGTGAGTACCCCTCATAGGGGAGCCACCCCAGAGGAACCCAAAACAGAGGTCTGAGGATGAGGTTGAGCCAAACGGGTGCATCCCAAAAGCTGTGCCTGGATAGGGAAGGGAGAGAAGATGGCCAGGACCCCAAGTGGGAAGGCAGATCCCGAATAAGTGGCTGTGGGCCACTGGCTCTGCCCCCACCTGGGCAGAGGGGGAGGGGCAAGCATGGATGCTCTCCAAATGTGGAGACTGAGCTGACCTGCGGATGGGGCGCTGGGCCCTTCTCGTTCCAGGTAGACCCCGGTAGGGTGTTCACCTATGTCTAGGTATACCAAGGGGGGGGGGGGGACTCCATACACAGCGGAGCACTCGAGATATCATTCCGGCTGGGCCCAGCTGAAGTTCCTCGGTCATGGATGCCCAAGCACCACAAGAGAAGCGGCGAGCTAAAAAAGACCAAGCCAGTCAAGATCACAGGGCAGTTGCCTCTGACCTCACTATTGAAGACAAGGTGAACATGAAAGATTGACAGCCAGGCTAAAAATTCCGCACTCCCTTTGAAAGAGAACGGTGGGTGATCACCAAATCCAATGGACCATGATCAGCATTCAAAGAGGATTGTACGAAGTTTCAAGAAATTTCCCATGGTTTAAGCAAGTTACATCAGATGAAGACAGGTGGAACAACAGTCAAGAAGAAGTGGATGGTGCACCTGAATCTGACACGCCCGCCCTCAGCCCCCGTCTGGACACTGCACCAGATCAGGTGGTGGTGATCTTGAGAGAGACAAGCAGACACTTTACTGAAACCCCAGCGGACACATGTGGTGAGTAAACCCCAAGCCAGGGTGCAAGGGGCCGCAGTAAGAAATTCAATTTCAGGTCCAATCCTGTGCCCAGCCAGAGACTGAAAAACCATGAATGTTGTGTTCTAGTTTTGTAAGTAACCTATTAATGTCTTAGCCTAGTAAAGGTTGGAAGGTATGTAGAGTGCCACCCAGGCCTCTAATATTCTATGTATTGCACATGCAGCCAGAGAGCCAGGAGCTGCCCGAAGGTATACATAAAGGCCAAAGTCATTGCGGATGGTCTCTTGGCATTAATCAGTACATGTGGTAGTGTCCAGTCATTTGTAGTGCTGCACGCCATCCAGTGAGCAGCCTGTTACCTGAATAGTACCGCGTCACACTAATCATAATCTGGGTAGCCATTTCTCTCCTATATATAGCTGGATTTCCTCATTTTTAGTTCACAGCGAAACATATGATGCACCCTTCCTGAATCCACGAACAACATCAAAACGCTTCCCATATAAAACAATGCCCTT
Source organism: Pleurodeles waltl (assembly GCF_031143425.1). Classification (NCBI taxonomy): domain Eukaryota; kingdom Metazoa; phylum Chordata; class Amphibia; order Caudata; family Salamandridae; genus Pleurodeles; species Pleurodeles waltl. The sequence continues at coordinate 803,719,177 of NC_090436.1, forward strand.
GTATGGTCACATGAACATACCCTTTTAGCCTCTCACATAGAACAAATTAGCCTCATACTGAAAAATGGTGAGCATATGTAAAATGCAACTAATTCACCATTCCACTCATGTGTAAAGGTATGTTACAATTTCAGTGTGATATATTTGGAGAACTCATGCAGACTCATGCAGCACTACTATCACCTCCATCATAAGATGCTTTATCAACCGACACTCCTACTAAGCGCAAAAAACAGAGTAGCCTTTTGCTTGTACATTAGGAAGCATCAAGGATATAAAGTGTTATACAAATATTACCATACAATACAGGTGGTCTATATTGGGGTGGGGGAGGAGGTGCAGGGTGTCAGTATGGATTGGGGTATTTACAGCACCCCTTAAATACTGATGGCCCAGGGTGAGGTATTTATCACACTTTTAAGTCTACCTTCTTGGAGTTTTGGCTTTGAAAATGAGGCATAACATGCAGATTTACCAGTTACCTGAAATAAAACGACTTGCTTTAATTTTCTACCGGGTTGATAAAAACAGGCAAAGTTTGTTGCGGTAAAACAGCAGGTGTATGACAATTATCCCGCTCCTCGGATTTGCGATCCCTGCACCAATTTAAAAAACACACATATTCAAAGAAGATGGAGGAGATTTTGCTGTTTTTGTCAGGCACTTACCATGTTTTAATCTCAAGATCAAGTCCCGCCAATAACTGCTTATTTCAGTATATTAAAGGGATGTCATGCAGTTATTACATCGCCCTTTCCGGTTTAGTGCAGACGCTTATTGATATGCACCAACATGGCTTACTCATACTCTGTGGTCCTGCCTGCTAATGTTCACATAAGCTGCTTCGATTGATTTAGAGGGCTGCTGCTACAGCCACTGAACTCTCAGCTCAATCTCTTCCCAAACAATGGGGACATTTTTCCATCTCGATATGTGGTCTTAAACTTGTCAGCTGAGTCTAAATTAGTTATGCCACAGAAGAAAGTAAGTGCGGCAGCCAGCATGCCTACCAACGCAACAAAAGAGATGTAAGCAGTATCCCAGCTTTAAATTTAAAGGCACACATCTTGCTAGCTGATGGATACTAACAGGACTATTTACAAAGTCATTTTGGAGTATGTAAAGTAGGACTTCTGTAGCACACTTTCACATGCTCTTTCAGTCTTTTCTGAATTGGCTCCAAAACATCTAAAATGGGAATATTAAGGGAATAGTCATTTACAACTAGTTCAAAGAGAAAGGGCTGTGCCCTATTTGCACTTTTCCTAATCCGGAGTTGGGAGTTTTAGTTCTCCTATAGTACTAAATATCGTGATCAGAAATACATTTGTGAATTGGCCCCTTAGACTGTGTAAAATGTCAGATTGGGCATTTATAAACATACATCACTCATCCTCCCCAGCATATGTAACAGGCGAACAGTTCGAAAGCTTCAGCCTTGCTACTTCAGTCTTGCTACTGAACAAAATGTAACACACATTGGCAAACCCAAAACGTTTAATCTACGAGGGAGCGATTGCTTTGTCAGTTTTTTTAGCCTTGCTGGGCAGATCGTTGAAATCAAAATACAAATAAAAAAGCTCTATGATATGGTCATGACGTCTTGTGGGGCAGGAAAGGGAGTGGGAAGCAACACACATGAAGGTCGCATGGGGGATAGCACAGAGGGAGGCGGTGGGAACAAAAGGGGTCTGACATATCCAGCACTGGCTGCATCATAGTATTTTTTTCTTTGTTTGTTAATTGTGGGAGGAGAGGTGTGTTGGACGAGTTGCGTGACAGCACAAAGGAGGGAGAGAGGTGCTGGGGACAGGCTGATGACAATGGAGGGTCAGAAGGAAGGGATGGTGGCAAGCTCATGACAACAGCGGGTCAGTGGGAGGGGCTGGGGGCAAGCTGACAATAACGTAGGGTGGAAGGGGGGCTGGGAACAAGCATACGGATAACGGCAGGATGGAGGAACTGGCGGAAACAGGTGAACAGCGAGGTGATGGCGCGTGGGAGGAACACAGAAGGGAGGCAAATGAGCAGTGCATGCTGTAAGGAGGGGACAAAGACAGGAAGTAGAAGGAAGCCCATGGCAGCTGACCAATACAAAGCAAGGAAACGAGAGCGCAATGAAGCTAACCAATGCTAAGTAATGGGCAGCATCTGAGCCCACTGTTAGATAACAATATGTCTCAAGGAGACAGTGCATGCACTATTTAGAGAAGACCTAAAAAGGCATTTCTGGCCATTCATAGTGATCATGTGGTGCTGCACTGCATAAAGAGCTCCTTGCAGATAGCTTTTACTTGTCAAGAACATAATGAGTCGCTGATTGCTTGAACAAAAAGTGGATGTAATGGTGCATTGGTGGCAGTGAGGAATGGTGATCTCTATTCTACTTTGCAAGCTGGAGAGCTAGAGTTCATGAGATAAGGTCTGATCCCTCTACATACCAAATTGTGTGATCTTTGGCAACAATGTTCTCTTTTGCAGTTGCATTGTTTCTGAAAATTAGAAATGTTCCCAAATTAAATAATTATTGATCTAAAATTCAGAATCTACACCTTAAAGCATTCTACAGCTCTAGGTGCACACTTGTTTGTATGAAAATATGACGCTGCACTTGCCTTGGTGCAATCATTGTGTAATAATATTTTAGTTCATGATTTGTAAGTTAATTTCAATAACATCTCTTGTGAGTCTCAGAAATGCTAATGTTTCTCACCTGTTCAGCCTTTTTCACGGCTAATCATAAACACAACGGAAGAAACACAGGTAGAAATGTGTTTTCACAATGTATTATTGTGCAGTAAACGAACCATGTTTGACATAATATAACCTAGATGAACATATGAAACACAAATCTTAGATGTTTCTGTGTACCTGCGTTAATTTTTGTACATTTTGTACATTTTAGGAGGGCATAACAGCCTTTCACGAACTAACGCAATCTTGATTCACGGTGTCAGGAATGCTGACTGTTTGTTGTCAGAAGTGGAACTGCATAAGGGTTAGTACTGTTGGCAGGAATATGGGCATCCCTGAGGATATGCCAAGCAAGATGCAGTGAACAAATAAAACATTTTGTAGGTTTTTTTTTTTCCTGGATATGTACTCAAATCTACTTCATTCAAAGGACTAAGAAGTGCATTTTAAGGACTGGAATGGTGAGCAAACACCTGTATAATGAGCGGTTGTAAAGGAGAAGGTTTTCTACAATGGAAAATTATGTACTCAGTAGAAGAAGTACGTTAAACATACATATGAAAATGTGCATCCTGCTAAACATATGAAAGTGTGTGATATTTATTCTATATGCAGAAATTGATGCATGTGTATGGGAAGCCTAAAACTGGGATTTCCAGGACCAGTCATGGAACTGTTTTTACACTCAAAAAATAAAAATAGATTAAATAAATTATGCTGTCTCCTACAAATGTCTGCCTTATGCTTAGAATAAAAATGTAAAAGTTAAGAAAAAAATTAAAACAACAGGTGAAGGAGCACACACTCTGGCATACCGAAACACTTTGTGCCCAAGTCCATTGTGGTGAATGCAATCCTTAATGACATTCACTTAATTTGAAAGTCTTTAGTTTTCATCATTGCCGGTGCAGCCAGTGCTGTGTATCTCTAGGCGTGTTTTAGGGTGTTTGTCCTTCTTCAGAAGAGTGTATCACTTTAAATGTGGGGCTACTGGCAATACGCTCAACCCCTTCTCAGGTTTTTGTACCACTCCCAGAACGCAGGTGCATTCAAATGAGGTTGCCCAATAAATCAGCAAAGAGGCGACCACAGCAAGGAGTAGGGAGCACACTGCTTTGCATTACCACACACACTTTTCCCTATGCAGTGCTTGTTAATACTCGCTTACTTTAAAAGTCTTTAGTTTTCACCATCATTTTTGCAGTCAGTGCTGTGTATCTTTAAGCATGTGTTTCAGATGTTTGTTCTTCTTCATTAGACAGTATTACTTCAAATGTGAGTGTGGGGTTATTCTACTAGTGATTTTTCTAAACTTCATGCCTTTCAATTGTGATACGTATTTTATTTTTTAATTGTGAAGGATATAAGAATAAATCACCACATAACCAAATACTTAAATCGTCACAAAGTTACAATGTCACATAAACTATTTATAAATAGCCAGCATTTTAAGTCAGTATAATAAATAAATAAAAATAAAAAGCACACATTGAACCAGTTTTGTTACTTTAAAAAACATAAGTAGCTTTTGGCAGATGTGAACAATGTTCACAGGCTTTGTGCAGTCACTCAAAGTGAAGGGAGCCAATGGGCAAATTTGGCTGATCCACTACACAGTGCTCTTTGCTGTGATGGGTGTAAGCAAAATGTGAATGACAATTTATCAGACCAATTAATGAAGCCTGCTATCCAAAACTCCTCTGTGTATGTATATTATATATAATTGTGGGGAACACAATAGCTTGTCAAGACAACTAAAGCTGTTTCAAAGACAAGTCCTTAAATGACAGAATTTTACTCTACCTTTTGTGAAACTATAGAAGAATAAATCTAAAACTTTCTCCTTTCTCCCCTTTCCCTTTCTGAAATTGGTGATTCCTCTTCCTCTCAGCATATAAGAAGTTATAGACATCATTATATAGTACGCTGTTTGTTGGAGAAGAAGATTGTTTTTTGCCAAGAATAAATAACTAGCCATTATGCTGGAAGTTCTTCCTGCCTTGAGTATCTGTACATAGGTATGTGACAGCGAGCGTGGTAAATCATTAGTTCACAAGGGGCCATTTTGGCTGGAATGGCGCCTATATTTACAAATCACCTATTATCAGAGATTATAAATTAAAACAGTGGCTATGTCTTAAGGATGTAAATGTATTTGTTTAAGTAAACATGATTTCGTAAATATGACTCTTTCCCATTTTGGAAACAGCAAACAAACTTTTCATCCTAACGTTTCTCAGAGTATCCTGGTTTGTAAGTAACTACATTTTCTAGTCAAATAGTTTGTAAACATTCATCTTTTAGCGACTTCTGAAGTTTGACGTCAATTCAATTCAATTTAAGTTACTCCTTTGATGAATCTGCATTAATGCAGACAGTAAACAAAGCCACGTAAAAGACAATGGTATTTAAAAAATGTACAATCATATAAAAAAAATAAAGTTAATTTTAAAAATTAAAAATCTTGTGCACATCTATCCAAGTTTTTGAATTCAAAACATACAACAGAGCATGTTTAGAATTACAAAGTTTGTTAACCAAAAGCATGCTCCTTAAATAAGGACACCTTACATTATGAAGAGTGCCGCACATAAAAAGAACATGGCGTAAATCGTGAGTTCTGAGTTTACACAGAGGGCACTGCCACACAAACTTTGTTTTTCTACAATTTTGAGAAAATATCTTGCAAAAGAAATGGTCACTCACAAAAAGAAACATTAAATAAGTTAAAACGTTGCTGGAATTTGCTGCTACAGACATGACATACTAACCCTGTAGCGTCACATATACGAAGTCAGTTACTCCATTGATCACAGACATGTATTGTTGTGTCCCTGATTCTTTTTCGGTGGGGCTTAGTGATGAGAATCAAGCAATGCATCAACTACCCTGACTAATCATTACCATTCTTTTCCTTAATTCGCCTACAGTTAAATAGACCACTGCAGAAGAGACAGGCATATCGGTTGTGAAAGGTACCTCAAGACATCTGGGTGGTATATACCCTGGACGAAGATTGGGAAGGATTAGCACTGTTGTTGACAAAAATTGAAGTAAGAGGGCAAAAACTAAGGCCCAGATTTATGCTAAAGTGGCTCAGCGCAATGCTGCGCCAAAAATAGCAGCGCTGTGCTATTTATGAAATGCAGGCGGCACCGTATTTAGAGGAATATGGCACACCCCTGCATTTCCCACTGATGTCTGCATTGAGGGGATAGATAGTTTATGTGCAGGAAGATGTCACTTCCTGCTCATAAACAATCAATAATGGTGATTTGGCACTTCTATGTGTGCTGCAAAATGCAGCACACATAGAAGTACCAAAGCGTAATTTTGAATGATTGTTTATGTGCAGGAAGGTGTCCCTTCCTGCATGTAAACAATCGTCCATGTCATTTTGCTTCTTCTATGTGTGCTGCAAAACGCAACATACATAGAAAAAGCAAACAATGAGGAGGAATAAATGCATTCCTCCTCATTTTGCCATGCTTGCAGCACCCCTGGCAACTTGTAAATATGAGGCAGCGTCAAAACCAATGGGTGTTGCTGTGGAACGCCCACAGCAACACCCAATGCATGCCCCTCTGATGCAGAAAACTGCATTGTTGGGGCCCATATTTACAAGGAGGCATAATGTCACAAAAAAGTGGTGTTACACCTTGTAAATATGGAGCTGTGCTTAGTGCCACAGAAGCATCACTAAAAGTTCTTAAATATGCCCCTATGTTTTTTCTATCTGCCATAGCAAGTTTCGCTGGCTCGTAAAACTACCAAACATTTAAGGTTACCAATCTGTGAACGATAAAGAAGTCTTAAGAAGTAATTGAAAGAAAGCAGCTCCTAGCAACACAAGACACCAGAATCTATGAACATGCCATTAAATCCGCTGGAAGATGTCCTACAAGCAGCTCCGGGAAGTGTTAATGCAATCCACTTGTTTCTCAAAAGTCAGTGGCAGTCCATGGCAAAGGTCTGAAGAGCTATAAAAAAACATCACGATTATCAGGCTGGCTGTCCTTGCTCTCAATTAAACGGAATCAGCATTGCAGAGAGCTGCTGAAACTAGGAGCCCTAGCCAATGCCATTGTGTACACTTTACGGGAAGAGGTTCTCAAGCACTGACTGTTCTAATTTCTTCACAGCACCATGGGTAGGAGTACAAAGGAAGAGCCGCAGAGTGCAGTTATGGCTGCCCCAAATACATCTCTAAACAAGTCATTAATCATCACTTAGTACTCAGGAAACACACTGGCTCAGGTCCTGGTGGATAAAGCTACTGCACTGGATTGTTCTTGGTGTAAACCAAACAGAATATGAAAAAGTTATTATTTCACAAATGGTAACATGGCTGAAGAGGTAATAAAATGTACTTTATGAGCACTCCATTGCTGTTATACAAATGTTAGTGGTATATATATATATATATATATATATATATATATATATATATATATATATATATTTATATTTTTTTATATATATTTATGTATATTACCTAGTGGCGATTGCCACAAGGTAGTTATAGTTAAGACCATGTTTCCATAGAAAAAGCATTTTTTGACTTGCCTATATCTTTGGTGCCGTTTGATGAAACTTTCCCCAAAAAAGTGTGCCAATGATTCTTGTTGCACATAGGGAGTTTCAGGGTGATCTGTCAAGTAGGGGCCAAGAAGAGGGGGGGGTAAAAAAAAATGCGTTTCACATGTTAATTCCCATTGGAGATTTGAACACGCCTACAGCCCTAACTGCTAGTCAGAATTACACCAGATTTGGCAGAAAACTAGATTTTGTTTAGCAGATTGTGCTTTATCCGTTCAGTAGTTTTTGAGATATTAAAGCAAAAACAAATTTGTATATCTAGGGCTAAAGATCATCCCTGATGACTCCATGAATAATAAGAGCTTGTGCACAGAGCTGCAAAGCTCTGATTGGCTGACAACACTTAAAACCAGAGTGTTGACAGCCATCTTAGGACTCGGCTTCAGCCCAGTCCCAGAAAAAAGTTTAAAGAAAAAGAAAAAGGGTCAGGGTAAGGGCATTCTGACCCCTTAGCTCTTGTGGATGCCAAAAAAGCACGTTTTTTAAAATACACGTCGCAAATTCACCCCAAATTATTTGGCTCCCACACTTGTTTTTATGAATCCCCCGGGTGGGCCAGATGCCGGGGGCATGCTGAAATAAAGGAGGGGCACACAGGCCCTCCTCCTAGGGCATTTGATGCCCGGGGGCTGCCACCTCCCGCGATTCATTTATATTGAATGTGGGGGCCACACGGCCCTCCCCGCCACACCGAGGACTGCCACCTGCCTAGGGCTTTGATCAAATATAATGTGGGGGGGGGGTGTGCGCCCTCCCACAGCCCTGTGTACCACCACCTCCCTATGCAGGGGGTGCATGGCTGCCCCCCACAGCCCTGGGGACCGCCACCTCCCTGGGGCTTTAATCAAATACAATACAGGGTCGCTGCATGTCCCCCAACAGCCTAAGGGACTGGCATCTTCCTGTGGCCGAAATCAAATACAATTGTGTGGGCCGCACAGCCGTCCAGCAGCCTTGAGGACCACCACTCCAGCGGGGCTATTTTACGGTGGCGGGGGTCCAGGAGACCCCCCTTGAGGAGCCATAGATGGCTCTAGGAACTGCCACCTCCTCCCAGGGTCAGCTTCTGCTAAGTGCTGGAGTGCCCATCACTGGGACATTGTTGCTTCCTCTGACTTGGCAGGAGCTTTCACTTGCAGAAAGTGATGTTTTCATCTGTTTCCCTGGAAACATATATGCGTGCACGGAAACAGATGAAAACTTTGCTGCTGCATGCAAGGAGCTACTATATAAAGAATCTCCCTGCTTGTTGGCGCAATGCCTAGGATGAGGGGAGCTGGCTAGAACTGCAGGGACCTTGAGGCTTCCCCCGCAGTCCAGTCACTTGCTCTCTCTCTTCCATCCCATAATGGGATGGAAGAGAGAGAGAGAGAGAGAGAGAGAGAGAGAGAGATTGTAATTGCAATGTTCACTCCATGCAATGACTTCAAAGCATCAAGCCAGCAAGATGTTTGGCGCAAATGTGATACTTACATTTTGATGGACAGAAGAGAAGGATCCCTTCTGGCCTAATACTACATTCCTAATTATGGGATATTGAAGTCTCTTACCTCTCAAAATCTGTGGGTTAAATGTCATAGCTAAATCAGGACACTGCACAGTAAAGAGTCACCTCTGGCCCAGTGGTTAAGGTCTCAGCCATGCACACTGAAGGTTAAGGGTTCCAGTGTAGGTGAGTTTTGGGTCACTTCCTGCTTTAGTTTCTTTTCAACTGTAAATATTTAAATTACATATTGAAAGGTGATCTCACTCTTTTTAATTGACAAAAAATGTTTCTTTACAATTTGTCCACAAATATCTCATTTTAAGTATATTATTCATCAAAGCTCTCTCAATCTCAAACTTTCTCTCTCTCTCAGGTATGGGTGATTGGAGGGTTGGCCGCAGGCCAGGCCCAGTAGCCAACCCTACCGCT